>NC_090444.1:1285652342-1285969565 GCF_031143425.1 Pleurodeles waltl | reverse complement strand
CATAAGAAATCCCCACTGCGCAGGGTCACAGCCTGTGCATAATGTGGGCTTGGGTCTATGCGGCTGTGCACAGCGGTAGGTGTATTAACGTACAGTTATTATATATTAGTTTATGTTAAAAAAATATAGACATTCAATGAAAAAAACAAAGGTTACGGGGACATTATATTTAGGTTTATGTTTTATGCAACAACAACATAGAAATTCAGCAGTTACAGTTATACTTAAAGTTATACATTTCTGAAGACACTATAACAGTCAATATATATATATATATATATATATATATATGTATATATATATATTTATATATATATATATACATACATATATATATATATATATATATATATATATATATATATATATATATATATATATACATATATCAGTATATGTCTACCCAAGTGTGGATTTTTGGGTGAAAGCTTCAAACACTATATTTTTCCAACTAACAGAGCCGCCTCTTACCACTGTAGTCTCAGGCAGTGTCTTCTGTCCGGAAGCCTCCCCACCCATTCATTGGGCTGTTGGAAAACACTTCTTAACTTGCAGAATTCCAAGGTTGCTTCCCAAATATGAAAGGCAGCTTTGACAAGTAATGTGGCATATGGTTTGGCTATTACTGGTTGTCTATAGTGATTGTCATGCCTCTATCCTTTTGCTGGTAATGTATGTCTTTTGTGAGACAATGGCCGGTGAGCTCTCAGAAGCCGGGACAGCTTCTATAAAATTCACCTTGTATATTGTTTACATGTACGCTCACTTGCATGTTCCTAAAGACAAAATGAGGCTTCATTGTGAGAGATTCAACAAATGTAAAGGACAAAGATAATGCTGAGTTCTGTTTAAGGGCTGGCGCGAATTTTAAAACTTTGAATGCATTACTTTGTCAATCTTTATCCTAGGGTCATAGCTTCCATTGGTTCAAAAAAATGTAGTGGCACTGATACCCTAGAAGCCCGGTAAAGTCTGACTATAGCTGTACTTCATAACTTCAACAGAAGCTAGAGTGTCCATTCCCTTCCTCGAACTAGGGCCTATGACGAATTGTAATGCTGCCGAACGACAAGCAGAAAAGAAATCACAAACTATAACAGTAATCTATATTATATCGGAAGTAGCAGGGAAGATCAATTTTAGAAATGAGAAAACGGAAAGTATTAGCACAGCCATCGGTAAAGTAGCTGCGTTCCTTCAATATGCTCAAAATGAATGTCAAAGACAGGGAATTCATCACTGCAGGTTTTGTCTTAGCCTGTTATTAACATGCAATTTATCCTGGGATGATCGTATTTGTTTTGAACATAGACATATCTATATTCTGCCCCACACATATTTTTGGTTTTTGGAACATAAACACAATCTTGACAATATGGTGGTTTCTGCTTCAAATAGGAATGCATGAATGCTTCAGTCTAGAATACATCTCTGTACTTTTAAATGCTCACTAAATAAATAAGTGGACACTGTTGTATTAACGTATAAATAAATTAATTTCTGCTTCGTGAACAACGTTGAACTCTGGATTTAGCAATTACTATGTAGTAATTTAGTAAATAAGCTTAGTTTATTGGATGGCTGTGATCTGTTCTTAAATGTGGCGTCTGATACTCTGGTATTCCTTTTGGTTTTCAAACTCGTTTTTAAGGTTTTAGCTAAACAGTTGTTAATGGAAGTGGGCATGTTTTATTTGTTTCTTTGGTTGCATAGTGCCCTGCTAAATTTCTATAGTGTAAAAACATTGTCCACTCCCTCTGACCTCGATTGCTTAGAAAATATGACTTCCCTGGCGTTGCCTATCTTTCTCTGTCCACCTGATTCTATCTTTCTCTGCCTATCTTTCTCTGTCCACCTGATTCTTTCTTTCTCTATCAGTCTGTACATATCTGTCATTGGCTATTGTTATCCTTGTCTGTCTTCATCTGGATTTCTTTACGTGCTTTCATCCCCTCTTTGTATTTTTTCATTGTCCCTAAATGTCTCTATATTTATCACTGTCTGTCTCTGTCTGTTTCTGTCACTTTCAATATGTTTCAATCGGTCTCATTCTGTTTCTATTTGCAAGTGTCTCTCTGTCTTCCTGCTTCATTTATCTATGTGTCTGTCTGTCTCCATTAGTTTAAACTGTCTCTTTGTCTTATCGTCCAGTCTGCATTTCTGTCTCATCTACATCACCTGGTCACACAAAAACTTTATTTACTAAGAATGTTATATCCTTACAAAAATAGTTACTACAGTTCAGACATTTTTACCCTATTTACAATTGTGAAATCGACTTTCTATCTAGACAATTAGGTAATTTGGTGCAAAAAATGTAAAAGAAAAAATATATCTTTCCACTTTGAAACAATAAAAACAACAAAAAATGTAGAATCCTCTACAGACGATTCATTCTTTACTATTTTCAAGTTTCAAGGAAATATTTTACAAACCAATTCAAACCGAGACATGCATTTTCTGTTATGGCTTAAGAAGTGAAGATAAGACCAGACAGTAGAAGTATCTCAACAGTATTAAGTTCCATCAGATTTGAGCGCATGATTTTTAGTTGAAAGTCTGCCCAACCTTGCCCTAATTGTACTGAAATCTGTTTAATGTTAATTAATTCACATCTATATTAAAATTTGTATAATAAAATGGTGTTAAAGGGTTAACAGACACTGGTGGCAAAAGTGTTACAAAAAGACATTTGTTTTTATTATCTACATGTCACAAACTATTCTTGAAATTATCTTTATTTTTTTAAAATTGTCCAAGAATATACATTTTTAAGTAGAATGATTTCAGTTTAAATGCCGTGTGTCCCTCTAGCAAATATTTTTAGATTTACTCATGCTGGATGAAATAAAAGAGAATTTCACGCACGCACAGATCAAGTTGGACTTCAAGGCATACTCATGGATGTCCACCATGAAGTTATTGTATTTGGCAGAAGATTTTTACCAGAGAGATGCCACCAGTTACGAAAGTTTCCTGGTACCAGCAGTGGGGGAAATATTCAATTTTGATACTGTGTTCATATTTGGACAGGATTTTTGATGAGGCATATCAGCATACACATGACATTGGGTACAAATACTCCTTCTGGGCCACTGTATTATTGGAGATAAATAGCATGATAACCATGATCCTTGACAAAGAGTATTACTGCGAAACAGATGTTGACTGTTTATGATGTTTTGAAAAGAAGCAGACATTTTGAATTATATTTTGGAGCATGACACATCTTAATACATTGGACAAATGTATAAGACCTTCTTGTGGGACACAAGTAACTGGATTATCCTTCAAGGGTACTAGTGTTAGAGAGGATGGCACTAGGTTATTGATCCCTGCCCCTCGGCCTCACAGATTTTCATACTTAGGGATGTGGCAGTGCGGAGTGAGACACGTTCTTCATGCATAGAAGAGTGCGCCATGTGCCAGTCATGGCCTAGGACTATACTCACATGGGAAGGCAAAAGGCAGACAAAGGACAAATACAAGCTATGCCAGGACTGTATAACCCCATTGTGTTCTTGTTGATATGGCTATCCCTTTGTTGTGAAGGGAAACCAAATCATACACATTTTTAGGAGTTGGATCTTTAAGATCAGTCTAACAAAAATGAGGAGCAGATTTATGGGGCTTGTGACACCGTGCACAGCAGCAAGTCACCTTTCTGCACTGCACTGCATGAGAGGGAAAGGGAAGGAATACACCGTATTTAAAAGAATACGGCACATTCCTGCCTTTTCCCTTTTGCTGGAACCCTTTTGGCTAGTGCCAACACAGGCACACTTGCACCATGGTGCAAGGATGCCTGTGTGGTATGCAGGATTGTTTTTTTAAAAAAAGGGGCACCTTCCTGCACAAAAACAATCTTTAGAGCCTTTTCCTCTTTCTATGTGCTGCAGAATGCTGCACACATAGAAAGAGGAAAAAAAAGAAGAAATACAAATATTTCTCCTTGTTACGCCTCACCTGGAAGGCATAGTTTTTTGCGCATCCCCATGTCTACCAGTTCTGGTAAATCTGGTAATGTATAAAATCCATTGATGTTGTGTGGGAACATCCACTCAACACCTGTGGAAATGCATCCCTTGCGCAGAGTAATGCAACGCGACAATTTACGCTCTGTTGCATTACTCAAGATTTATGAAGCCACTCAGGCCCAAGCAAGGTGGCTTTGCTTGGCTTCAGACATCTCATTTAAGGTTTGCATGTACCACTTCGTGTGGTGCAAATGTGACGCGAACCGGGTCATGAATATGGCTGTTAGTTTTTTAAACAATGTAGACAGAGTGCAAGGGTCTAGCTTGCAGTAGTAGTCATTGTTACACCTAGCTCTGTGGCTGTCAATACCTTGATGCTATACTACACTTGATGCTATACTACACATAAAGGGTCGATCTACCCTGCACTGCTCAACATTTATGCTGCCTGTTTGGACCTCATCCTACACCCAGTTCCCCACCTACTCCCAGTTACCCCTTCCTACCCCCTTTGAGAAACAGTAGCTGTAGGCAGCTCAATTACTCTTACACGATTTAAAAAAAGAAACAGCTTCGGACAGATGTACCCGTTTGTTAATCAGGGCTGTATCACTTTCAACATGACATTGGAAACCACAGACATGCATTTATCAAAGATATTTAAGCCTCGTAGAAGTGTGGGCCGCATTTGGCATCTATCCAAGCAATGCAGTTGAAAGTAATGTAGCTTGAAGGCTGGTTGACACCATCATGTTCGCTGATATGGCAAGTAAAAAGCACAGGGAAAAACATTCACAGTAATGTGCCCTAGGGAAGAAATATGCTCCTAATGGCATCTACATAACTGGCACAGTTTGTTTTTGCTGTACATTGTAGAGAATTTGGATTTTGGATTTCAAAATTTAAGGACACGCTAATTTATTTATTGTGAATAAATTGTGATGATGTTGAAAATATAATGAAGAAAGCTAAGAAACAAGTATTGAATGTAATGAACTGTAAAACAGCTGCTAAACATATTTCATGTGCAGTTCCACAAACTAGGGACTTCCGAAAAATGTTCAGAGCTTCACACCTATCTGACAGAGGACTTTCATTTATTTATGAATTTTAGTTTCATGTATAATGAGAGCTTGCATGAGTGTCAGGGAACCATTGAGAGGCCACTGGATATATACGTGTTTTACATCTTGCTAGAATTAGTTGGGAACACGCATATGTGTCCATTAGTACAAAATTATGATCAAAGTATGTGTTTGTGGCATCCAATAACCCCAGATCTAGCTTCTAGCTTCGCCCACTGGCATTTTGTTACCTAATTTATGAACCTGTCTCACTATAGCCAAGGGAAGGGAAAGTGCCACTGCCCTGTCCACTAAGTTGCTCAAAGATATCCACTTGCACAAATGTTACACCCAGTAATAAACTTGTACACCTTAACAGTGAGCAAGGCTACTAAACATGCAATAATAAAATGTTGATAGCTCAGTGTTTTAGTAGTATAGAACAGTTATTATGAAAAATTAGACCATGAACCACAAAAAGGTGCCATTTTCACTGCAGTTTTTGTTTCATTTTCACTGCAGTTTTCCTATAATCAGATGAAAATAACCCTCTTCCTCAGAGGAGGAGAGCCACCATCCAATGTTTGCTTAAAGGTTATGAATGCAGTATTTCTAGCATAATGATGGCAGCAACTAACGGTGACACATTTTATATGGTGTCAGCATCACCAGACATTGAATTGTATTATAAGCTCTCATATTGTCTCATTCCGGGCTACGATGACAACTTACATGGCTTCCAATCCTTAACAAGAATCAGAATAATCCTTTAGAGGGCACTTCGGAGGCTTAATTGGCTTCATTAGCTTCACTGGTAAACTCTGTCTAATTAAACAAAAATAATGTACAGTTTTTGCAGTGCTTTCTATTAAATTTAAAAGGTGTTAGACCTGACAACTTTGGCGTGATATTCCCCCAAAATGTCCCACTCCTCTTGTTTGCTGAATTAATTTTTGTTGGTTTTAGGATTCTCTGAAGTTCACTACTGCTAACCAGTGCTGAAGTGCTTGTCCTCTCTCCTTCAAACATGGTAAACTTAGCCTAACTGGCACATTCAATTCACTGCTGTGAAAGGGTTTTACCAATTAAAGATTGGCATAATTATTTTTGGGCGAGATTTCATCTAAACCTCAATATAATGTTGTTAAATGTGGCTTTATAAGCAGAGTTTTCATGAAGATGTGAATTTAGTTTAAGACAGTGATCTTTCCTCCTGTCTTCTTTGTCTTGCTCTGACCCGTGTCAGGGTCATAAGTGTATATCTTTTCATGAAACAAACACATGCCTCAAGTTACAGTGAGAATGGTGACTGTATTGGAGATTCAGCTTGCCTTTCCATTTGACCTAGAAAAAAGTTTATGATGTATTGAAATGATCGTTTAATCTTATAAAGTTGTTACTTTATGACTTGTGGGCCCGATTCACAAAGGTAAACTTAGACCAAAAGTGTATGTTTACACCAGAAGCCTAAGTTTAGACCCAAAGTATAACTTTACTCATAGTAAAGTTAGACTTTTTGTCTATTTTAGATCGTTGGTCTACGTTTAGACCAAAAGGCTAACTTTACTTGTTGAAAGTTTGACTTTTGGTCCAAGTTTAGACTTTTGGTTTAAGTTTAGCCCAAAAGTCTAAATTTCAAGCAAAAGTCTTACTTTATTCACATGGGAAGGCAAAATACAGTCAGAGGAAAAATACAAGCTATGCCTAGACTGTATAACCCCATGGTGTTCTTGTAGATATGGCTATACCTTCGTTGTGGAGAGAAACCAAATCCTACAATTTTCAGGAGTTGGATCTTTGAGGTCAGTCTAACAAAATTAGGAGAAGATTTATGGGGATAAACTATGGGGATAGATCTAAACTTAGACGTTTGGTGTAAACTTGGACTTCGAGTCTAGGTTTATCTTTCTGAATCGGCCCCTGAGCTTGTTACTAAAAGCGTATGGGAAAGGGAGTGATCTCATGAAGATATGTGTTGTACTTACTTTGACTTGTTTTGTGCTATATAAGCAAGTGCACAAAGAATGAAACCATTTTGATGACTGAGCTGTAAATGGCAGTTGAATGTATCTTGTGTTTAGTACATTCTTTGTTAAACTTGCTAAATTGATGGAAGCTGTCCTGTTCCCATGGAGACCTCATCATCGTATTGGTTTAGACAAGAATCTATCTTCATGAGACTCGCAGAATGTTGCTTTTTGAAAATGTATAAATGCGTGTTCCTAGACAGGAGCTTATGGAAACCCTTTTCCCAGACTCCTTGAGAGTCATGTTCAAAAACTTTCTTGGGAGGACTTTGACTCAGATACATTCTGACTAAGACTGTTTGCTGATATTTCTCAGATTCGTTCTGGGAAATACTTTGATTTGTATTTTAAATAAATTCATGCTGTTCTGACACTTTACTGATTTCTTGAATTTCTCTTTCTGGGACGTTCTGTTACTGCTCTCAAGGATTACATTCTTTAAAGGTTCTGCTGATATTTTATTTAACTAATCTAGTTTAGAAAAGGGATAACTTTCTGGAACGTGCTTCATGGTTTATTCTGGAATTTGCATTTGAAAATATGAGATGCTAATAAAGAGCTTAACTACTAAAAATTTGAATAAAGAAATGAAATTATACCAACAATCTCATTGTTGACTCATATCAAACTGAATGATAATTAAAATGTTAATAATTTATTGAGTAATTTGCAGGTCTATACCACTTCTCCTCGACTCCAAGACCTCACCACTTGGATCCAGTGGGGCTCAGGAACATCATGTTTCTGGACATGTCTACCCCTTACCTTTTGGAGTCCTGTATAGTCCTCTCTCCAGGAAAGTTGGTAGCAGTCAGATGGTTACAGGTGAGAGAAAGTATGAGCTGTAAAAGTTAAAAAGTGCATCCAGACAGATAAATGCCTATGTCCAATGCCCAAGAAGCCAGAGGCTAAAGATTGAAGGAGTGTGGCTTTTGGAGGTAGTTGCAGATTTAGAGAGAGGTGTGAGTATCAATAGGATGATGCATCAGAATTGGTTGTTGATTATTGAGCATTGTGAGTTTGTTCAAGAGGATCTGTATTGTGAGGTATGTATATTATTACATATATTATCAAAGCTTATGAAATTGTGTTTATGACTTTATAAATTGCTGATGATTATGCACTTCTGCAGACAAAGGTTTATCAAACTAAGAAGTATTCTAAGATCCTGGGGTAGATAAAGATAAAGATAGAGTTGACTTATTGATTTTCTTGTCTGCTAATGAGTTTTGGTGCCAGTTATGAGATGTCCTTGACTACACTTTTGAGATAGGGACAGTAAGAATTTGTTGTGAATGTACTAATAGTGGTCAGTCTGGTGAAACCTGATGAGCAAAGGTGACACTGCACTGATCAGGTGATTTCCCACTGATCAAGATTCTATTGGTGTGTGTCTAACTTTTTTGATTGACAAAAGTCAGAGGGGGTAAAAACCTTAATATTCAGGTTGTTGAATTGTTTCCTTCATTTTCTATAGAAGAAGCAGACGAAGATTGTTATTTTCTACTGCTTAACTTGGTAGAATCAATGCATGTGTGAATACTAAAAAATAGTAAAGAAGTGTGAGCCGCTGTAAGGAGTGAACTGTTACATCATATTTAGCTGCGCTGGTATTGGTTGGTTGGTAGAAACACCATGGTGAGATTGGGTGAAGCTGTGTGGAGCACTGCGCAGTGATTGGTTGACTGGGTTACTAAGCTGCACTGGAAGAAGGACTCAGTGAAATTTGACATTACGCATCAGAAACAAAAGGATCAAGAGTTGTAATTCATGTATTTGCCTTGTTGAACTGAATTCAAAACCATGAAATTTTTCAAAGCTATTATAAGTTTAGGGTGATGTGATTATTTCTCTTTGGGAGGACAAAGAGGCACCTCCTCAGGGTACACCAGCCTATCATATTATGTGGGGATCGGTTACACATATGTGTATGGCTTTGTCAGTGGTGCAAGAACAATGAAATTAATGAGACTGTCAAGGAAAATGCTAAAACAAAAAGAGCAAAGAGTCCAAACACCAGCCGAGGTGCAGAAAGGGAAAAACTTTAAATATTACAAAAACAAAAAATAGAATTGGAGGAAATAACTAGAGTATGTTTGGATCTGAAACATGTGAATCAGTATCAGGAAAAAGAACTGTGCAAAGAAATTACAAGACAAGTTGCAACTATAAATGAATGATTAACTGAATTGGTAAATAAATATGATATCGATATTTCAAGAATCGTCCCATTCCAGAAAAGCTTTAGGACACAGATAGATGATAAATCAATTGAAATGTTGCATTCTTCATGAATGCGATTACTCATTATCGGATGGGTGAAACGTATTCAGAAATGGGGTGACTTTGGAAGACTAGAAAATGTTAGACTTGACAGCCTTAGGGTGGTCACCCCTAACTTTCTGCTTGCCTCCCTCCACTTTTGACACTGTTTTTGCTGGTTTTCAGACTCTGCGCACTTTACCACTGCTAACCAGTGCTAAAGTGCATATGCTGTCTCCCTTAAAGCATGGTGACATTGGCTCATACCCAATTGGCTTATTTAAGTTACTTATAAGTCCCTGGTAAAGTGCACTACCTGTGCCCAGGGACTGTAGATTAAATGCTACTAGTGGGCCTGCAACAGTGATTGTGCCACCCAAATAAGTAGCCACTTAACCATGTTTCAGGGCCGCCATTGCAAGGTCTGTGTGTGCAGTTTCACTGCCAATTTGACTTGGCACAAAGGTCCTTGCCAAGCCTGTAACTCCCCTTTTTCTACATATAGGGCACCCCTAAGGTAGGCCCCAGGTAATACATAATGCAGGGTGCTATGTAAGTAAAAGACAGGACATGAACATATGTATTCTATATGTCCTGGTAGTGTAAAACTCCTAAATTCGTTTTACACTGCTGTGAGGCCTGCTCCTTTCATAGGCTAATACTAAGCCTACCCTCCTAAACTGTTTGAGTGGTAGAGTCTGATTAGAAAGGGGTAAACAGGGCATATTTAGTATGGCCAGAATGGTCATACAAAATCCTGTTGACTTGTGAAGTTGGATTTTATATTACTATTTTAGAAATGCCACCTTTAGAAAGTGAGTATTTCTCTGCACTTAAAACCATCTGTGCCTTACAATCCATATATGGGCTGGGCTGGTTCACAGCTCCCTTGTGCATTTCACCCAGACAACTTGAAACACAGGATACTCAGTCACATCTGCACACATCTGCATACTGAATGGGGCTTTCTGGGATGGAAGGGTGGAGGTCCTGAGACTTATATTTTAAAGGTCAGTGACCTGCCCTCACACAATGGACTGCCAAACACCCTACTGGGACCCTGGCAGACAAGATTGTACTGAAAGGGGACTTTGTGCACTTCTAAGCCACTCTTTGAAGTCTCCCTCACTACAAAGGCACATTTGGATATATAAACTGGGTCCCTGACCCTACCAATTCAGACACTTCTTGACAAGATACCTACTGGGAAAGAAACTCTGAACCAGAACCTGCAACCTGCGGCCTGGCTGCCCAAAGGACTCACCTGACTATTTTCCTGTAAAGTACTGCTGACTTGCTGTTGCCCTGCTGCCTTGCTGCCCTCTGGCTCTGCTGAGAAGTGCTCTCCAAGGGCTTGGATTGATTTCAGCAAATGGAAGAGCAGTATTACCAGACAGCCTGCTATCCCCTATTACACAATATTTCTACTGGCCGACACATTTAGGCTTGGTACAATGATGAGGTCCTATAGGCAGCACTGGTTTAGCCTAAGATTTAGGGCTCATGCAGAAGAATTGTGCTATCATTGTGTGACATGCCAACAGATTAATGCAGGGAAATGAACACCAGTTATATTTAGTCACATAGGGGAATCGGGTGGTCCCTTTAAGAGAATGGAGATGGAGTTTATCAGGATGCCTGTTTGTAATGAGCTGAGATATGACCTGGTTATAGTGAGCAATTTCTCCTGATGGATGGAAGCCAACCCAACAAGGTGAAAGAGAACTAGTACTCAGGTATGGCATAGCAGTTTCTCTGAAGTCCGATTAAAGAACTCACTTTAACAGTGAGATCATCAAGATGTGGGCAGCACTGCAAGTGGAGCAGACGTTACATTGCAGTTATAGACCTGAAGCTTTTAGCATTGTGTAGCAGGTTGATGGTACAATTAAATCCCGACTGGCAAAAGTCTGTGCATCCATGTCACTGAAATGGCCTGTTGTTTTGTCCTTGGAGTAGATGACTGTTCGAATTACACCTGATAGAAAGACTTGGTTATTTTCTCATGAGATTTTTATGGGGAGAGCCACGTGGCTGCCTGCTGTATCTGCTAATGCACTTGTGAACATAGCAGATGAAATGGGACTCGGTTACAGCAAAGGATTAGCTGATGTGGTGCATTCTCTCTCTCAACAGGGCAAAGTTGTCACTGCAAATCTGCATCAAAAGCAGTGCCACAATTTGTGCACAGGAGAATAGGTGTTTATCAAAAAGCATGTGAGAGAGTCCTGTCTGGAGCCACGGTGTAATGGCCCCTACCAGGTGATTTTGATCATGAACACTGCTGTTAAATATGCTGGAGTGCCAAGCTAAGTGCATGTATCTCATACCCACAGAACAAGAGCTCCTTATGAAGAAATCATGTTCTATGAGCCAGAACTGAAAACACTAGTGAGTGTACCACCACAAATTGTACAGGTTACACAAGTTCATGGCACACAACAGAACGATCTGCAGACAAGACAAAGAAATCCAATTGTCAGACATCTCACAGAGTGGGATTTGAACGCTGGGTATAGAAAGTGGAGAAGCAAGAACCCAAGCTGAAGTGACAGTTAGAACATGTTCAGAGTAACAAGAAGACCCAGGAGGGGGAAAACGCACTGAATCATGGACAAAAAGAGATGTCCATAATGCTAGATGGCCAAAAGCTTACAAA
The DNA here is from genome assembly GCF_031143425.1 of Pleurodeles waltl. NCBI lineage: Eukaryota > Metazoa > Chordata > Amphibia > Caudata > Salamandridae > Pleurodeles > Pleurodeles waltl. The sequence continues at coordinate 1,285,957,576 of NC_090444.1, read as the reverse complement.
GGAAATTAAAATTGAGTGTGTCAATTTATTCAGTCCTGCCAACAATTGCAGAGGCAACAGTTGTAAGCAGTGTGAGTAATACAGAGGGAGATCAACAAGCTCTCAGTAGATACACAAGAGTCAGAGTACCTTATCGAAGATATTCAGCACCTAAATGGACTTATTACTTCAGTTAAGTGTTATACATTCCAATATCAGATCTGCTGAATTAACTGTGTGAAATAAAATTTAATAATTAAGTTATTAAGAAGATAAGAAGAATACTTAAGCCAGGGGCAGCAGGAGAAGAGCAGGGATAACATTTTAGACCAACACGGAGTAGAGTTAAGGAAGACCACATGAAGGTTTCTGTAAATAACACTGCAAGACACTAAAACCAGTTGCAAGAAGTAAAGAAGATAATCAAGAATTATTGCATGCCCTTTACACTAATCACTTTTGAAAATATGACTCTAGATAAACATGTATAGTTTAACCAGAGATAGATGCAAGATTATATTAGATGTTACATTTTTACTAATAGTTTTATTAGCTGTAACAATATTATTACTGATATACTTTAAACCAGAAACAGAGAAATCTAAATCCACATTCACTAACACAACATCAAAGCCTGATGAGCTAAAAGTCTAGTTTGTAGATTATATGAAAGAATATTATTCAACTAACATTTGTTCTAGATTAGTTCAAGAATATATATGAGCTGTTGATGTGAAGGAATGTTATTCATGTCCACATTTACCTTCATAGGCTGTTGAGGAGGTGGCACACCATCACATTCCTCTCTTTTGCCATATCATGTGGTATTTTGCTAATTCTAGTATATAGGCAGCAACACTTTGAATATCATTATTCTAACTTTGATGTGATTCTTTCTAAGGTACCATTAATGAAAAGCATAAATGCACACCCACAGGCAAAAGAAATGAAGACAGGATGGATTATTTAGCCTTCTCCATCATATAGACACTGTTAAGGCATATGAAAATACCTTGACTTGCTTAATGAATCTGAGAGAGCGTAGCTTATATATTCTATATTAACATGAAATGTTTATGAATGTGTGATAATGCCGCATAGAAACTGTAATAGTAAAAAATTTGCTTAAACGTACACCTGAAATGTGACCATGGGGAGTGGCCTCCAATGTATACGTGGACTAATAATAATGATTAAAATGTTTATAAAATGTTATACTGAATAGGTTCTATACTAATTATTAATCATTGTGTTATTGAATTTGTGCTGAAATCCTTGTAGGCCTTAAGTTAGCATGAGCCGAAGTTGGCTGCTTGGCTCTCATATTAAATGTACTTTTTCCTATCTTACAGTGTGCTGACTCGCTAAAGGACATGACCTCTTGTTTTCTTCAGACTAGAAGCCGAATGCAACCATGCTAGATCCGTTCTCATGCGTTCTGCATTGCTTGTAGAAATTATTAAAACAAAATGCAACAGTGTAGATTAATGTAATGTACAAGGTCATTCAAACCGGTGAAGACAATGGAGCTACTGACCAAAAGATGTGCAAAGAATTACAGAAAGATGAAATCATACCAGACGTGCCACCTCTGAAGACATCAAACAGGAGAACCAATGAGAAACTTGTAAAATAATATGGGGTGCAAGATTAATGACATAATGTGTTTTCCCATTGGATAAAGATAGTGGGGTATAGCAGATGTCCAATAGAATTTTAGGGGAATATACAACGAAAAAGGGATAAAAACCCATGACAAAGGGGACCAATTAGGTGGGTTAGGGAATGCTATTGATTTTATCTAGAAACGTTGTCACTCTGTTTGGTGACTTGATGGTTTTACTTAAACCATCCTCGCCCTTAGATTTGCCCATTTTACACTTTACCTCCATATGAGGGAAGTGCCCCATTCCGCCTCGGAGCTGAGTTCTGACTGATGGCGATTTGACTGATGTCCTGAAGACGAAGACTGAACCTGTGCGCTGACCTAAACTTTGGAGGGTAATTATGACAATGCATTTGCGATTTGTCTGTTTGCTTTTCCTTTCTAGGGACCAACTGCTTGCTTTTGACAGAGACCATAGTTAGATGTTTTCCAAATTGGTATTCTAAATTGTTTTGCATGAAGCCCAACATGCTAATGCTAATCAGTGGATAGGATAGGTGTTTCACTAAACTGACGCAAAAAGACAAACAACCAAATCTATGCTTTGTTGAACTGACACGTTATTGACACTCTGCTAAATTGATCTATGTTTACGCCATGTTATGTTTTGATGTTTGTGATTCTCGCCTAAATGAAATCTTATCAAAGTTGCCATATCGTGACTATGCTATTATGTTTCTTGGTTTTGAGATTGACTCATTTGCTTTTAGAATTGTAATCAATAGGGAATAAAACTCATAAAATTCTACTAAACTGGTGTGGTTATTCATGACTGCAAGGTCATGGTAGTAGTTTTGAATTGATTAATGACTTTGACTAAAGTGAAATGTATTGTTGTGATTAATATTGATGACATTATTGACGTATTGATTGACATATTGATTAGCTATCTCGTCCTAAGGTGTCTTTCAACAGGGTCAAAAGATTCCTTGGCCTAAAACGAGTCCTGATGTGTAATAAATTATCATAAAAGGACGCGTTAGCAGTTCTTGTGGCAGAGCGACGGTTTTGCCCTTTGGGGCCCTAGGACGGAGAATTATTGTTTAAATTGTTTTTCTGAGATAATGCAAATTGGAAGTATGATGTGTTTCTAAATTCACCATGACTTTCCTGGGATCTCGGAGCCTGCCTAAGTGAGTTGGGGATGTTCTCGGCGCTTCAGCATGTGTGGTATAGGATTTGCGCTTTCTCAGCTTATGCATTTTGCAAGTGATTTGTGAAGTTTGTGTGTATTAGGTCAGGTAAATGTTGTTTTAGTAGGAGTGGGCGTACTCCACAGCATGAGAGTAAGGAAGTCGGCGTACTTCATATGAGTGTGGCGCTTTGTGCTAAGAAATTATCCATGTGGTTGGTTGTTAATGTACGAACCCGTTGTGGTCTAAGACTCCGGAGTATATTGAGAAGTGTAGGAGACACTTGAGTTTATGTTGTAGTTTGGGCGGTTTAATTAGGTCAATCGGGCGTGGTTGACAAGTCGAGTTTGAGTCAAACTGTATGTGTGAAACCTTCGATGGAGATTTAGCAAGTTCTAAAGTGCACTAGAACGAACCATTGACAAGTCGAGAGTAGGATTTGTGGGTCAAATTCTGCTTGCGGGTACGGGAACTGAGAAGGAGAGAGTAGTGGCTGAGGCTTCAAGTGAAATCTCTGTAAAGTTCTGAAGCGAATGTGTACCCTTCCTGTAGTAAACCGGCAAATTTGAGTTGTTGTTGTTAAAGGTGCTTGCAGTGATTTTGCATTAGTTTGGTGTGAATATAGTGAGGGGCGGACGAGCCGCAAGACTTTGTCAGCTGCAGCGTGTGTGGGTGTGACGTCAGTGGTGCCGCGCTGAGATAGGTCAGTTGCCGACAGGGGTCGCGCACAGATTGGCTGCCGTCCGTGAGATGCAATAGGTTGAGAAAGGTGAATTTTATCAAAGCTTTTAAGAGCGCTCTGAAAGGAGACGCATACATTATAGCGAGTGAAGGGCAGCCTACACCGCCTGAGGGTACTCCAGCCTCTATAGTTATGGAGGAAAAAGGTGTTGCGCCTTGCTTATGGATGAAACAGTGGCACAAATTGAAGGAAAAGTAGGGATGTTTGGCGTTTCCGGAACACGGAACGTTCAATACGAGAGTTCTAGAGAATTTGAGGTGGATGTTAAGTGAACAGAAGCCACCTCCAATGCCAGCTCAGTATGAGGCTTTAGAAATTTGGGATTTAATGGCTATTAAACAGAGACAAGAAAAATTCCAAAGGAGAATAAAAAGGGCAGAAAAGACTTTAGCGGAAGCTAGATGGGATAATGAGAGCAAAATGTGGAGACGGGGAATAGTTGACGGACTCAAATTGTTCCCAGCCATAGCACAGGGAGACGAGATGCAGGGGAAGAAAGCCATCTGTAAAACAGACAAGGACTCTAATAAGCTTAAAGAGACCAAGAGGTCCTGGATAGACAAAGATGATTCAGACGAGGAAGAGTTCCTAAATCGGATATTGCATGATCGCTTGCCACCTTATGCAGTAAGCAGCAATGTCCCGAGCACTAGTGTGGGTCCTGAGAACCAGACGCAGGAGAAGGGAGTTACTGATACAGTACAGACTAGAGATACGACTTTGACACAAAATGGTGTCAGTGTACCCACTGTGCCAGACATGCACATACAGTTGCAACCTCCACCGCAGATACAGAGAATCTATACAAATGTCCCAGTACTAGAGACTACTACAAATCTCATAGTGCCGCCAGACCCGATATATACAAAATCGAGGTTAGTGCAGATTGAGCCAACTCCACAATTGCTGCCCCAGCCGCAGCAACATACCAGGGTATAATCCAGCAGCAGGACCTCCATTAGTACCTGCACCGGCTTCAGAGAATCAAACCTTTGGAGTTGCTGCTCCACAGAGTTTTGGACCAGGTCAGACACCTGCTGCCATATCGTTACCAATTACTGTTGGTCCACCGGTGCCATTATATACACAAGATAAGCCTGGTATGTGTGATCAGGGTGTAATGACCCAGGATGCAATAAGAGGAGGGTCCATAGGAACTCCCCAGTTAATGGCTCCGGGAGAGCAAGCTGTCGAAAGACCGAGGTCTTTGCTAGACCTTAGCACGGTTGAACCACCGTTGGAGGCAATGAGACAGGCAGGGATAGGTGTGATAACCCCATAGACAATAAGTACGAATGCTTCACAGTCGCCAATGATGCATGCAGGGAATATTTCACTGCAAGGTTTAACTGTGCAACAAGTGAATGAGTGGTTAGAAAAAACTTACGCTCCAAAAGCTGCAGCAACTGTAGAGAAATTAGAAAGGTCTGAGAAAGATGAGTACCTGAACTTTGTGAGACTTGGTGTGGAAGCTGCTGAATTAGTGGAGGGAACAATGGGGGTAAATTGATTAGAGTCATACACAGAAGCAGAATTGAGGTATCTGTGTCCTAAGATCACTAAAGAAGTAGGTAAGGTACATCAGAGGTTGGCGAACCTGGCAAACAAATACAATATTGATATTGAGACTACCAAACATTTGAAAAGAAGCTTCAGGTTAGACTTTGACTCAAAGGATTTCGAGCACATGAGGTCTGCCGGAATGAAAGCGCATCTAAAAGAAATACTGCAAAGTGCTCAGATTTGGGGAGCTTTGGAAAAGTGGGAAGGCAGATGGGCAAAGAAAAGAGATAAGAAGAAAAGTGACAGTCCGGGATCAAGTCAAGCTAAAGCTTCACCAGATATGGGATCAGTAAAGATATTACCTATGAGAGAAACAGCTGGTGGGGTTCTAATCCATGTACCGTGGACTAGGGGAGACATACTGTCATTCACGAATGATTATTCCAGGTTGAGAGAGAAGCTGATAGAGTGGTATCAGCAAACAGATAGGTTTGTGAAGCTTGCAAAACGTCTCTGGGAAGATTTGAATACCTTGTTTGAGATCATTGTTCTGCCTGACTTATGGCTTGAGTGCAAGAGAGGGGTAGACTGGCCGACACAGGAGCCGGCAAGGGATAAGGTGACTGGAGCACCCTCTGAGGAGGTGATGAAGTATTATCACAAAGTGATTGAGTTTTTGAAGCAGAAAGTGTCGCCGAAAGTGACAGATTGGCAGAAAATCGACCGGACCTCACAGGAGGTTAAAGAATCGATACATGCTTACTATGAGAGGTTGTTGAGGGCATTCAAACATTACAGTGGTACTGAAACTATTGAGCCGAAAGACATGAACCATCTCGTGTTTAGATTTGTTGAAGGGCTGAGACCAGAGGTTAGCCAGATGATTGAGAATCATTTGAACTGTTGGCAAGCGAAGCCGATTGATGAGGTGTTGCAGTATGCGAAATACTGTAGTGACGAGATTGAGCTGAAGCAGAGAAAGTTGAAGGAGAAAGTGATGGTGATGCAGATAAGGGCAGCACAGGCAGGTATGCAGTGAAATGCAATCCAGCAGATGATACAGCAGCAACTGCAAGGGAATGGTGTGTTTCAGGCCCAACCGAGAGGCCGAGGTCGAGGTTTTGTAAATCGCGGTCTAGATTTGAATACTGTGGTGGTTCAAAATGATGCGCAAGGGATGAAAAAGATGGCACCATGCCACGCGTGCGGGGGTGTGGGGCATTGGACGCAGGAATGCCCAAATGCGGTGCAGGATGGTGTTGTTCAACAAAGCACTAATGTCCGTACATTACAAAATATTAGAGGTCCAAAAATGAGAAGTCAAAATCAGAACTTCCAAAATAACATGGTTCAAATTCAGGGGCTACAGCCCATGCAGCAAATACAAATGCTGCGTATTCAACCAGCACAAATGCAGCAGGTACAACAGCAGGTTCCCATGGTGCCTAGACAGCAAATGCAATTACCATTAGCTCCGATGGGACAGCAACAGGTGATGCTCCCTCAGCAGGTCACAGGTCAGGTGGTGAGCCAAAATAATACAGTGCAGCAATTCCCATTGCGTGGTGAAGATGGAATGAATGAGGAATGGTCGGATGACAGTTCAGACAGTGAAGAGTGTAGGCTTGCAGCATCCCTAGAAGTAGATCAAAGGGGACCCTATGTAGAGGGAAAGGTGTTGGGTCACAAGGTCTCATTCTTGGTTGATACCGGAGCTACACGCTCTACAGTTAGAAGTGCAGAGGTTTCGAAATTGCCACTTTCAGGGCGTACCATAAGAGTGGTCAGAGTAGCAAACCAGTACTTGACAAATCCGATTACAGATCCGGTGCAAGTTGAGATTGGAAACTTCCAGGGACTGCATAAGTTTGTAGTCTGTGATTCAAGTCCTGTGCCCCTACTGGGGAGAGACTTATTGTGTAAAACAAAATGTTCAATTACCTGTTCCAACGATGGAATTGAGGTGCAGACAAACAGGGATGATGAAGGGGATTATGGTCAGTTTTCAGAGTTAGAGACGGAAACCGCGAATGAAGATTACCCTTTGATAACATTATTCCCGATGCTTACAGTGACTGATTTGCCAGCCGAGTTACAGGGAACGGTGACAGAGAAAGTGTGGGACTTGACAGAAAAGGAAGTGGGATTGATAAAAGGAGTGGAACCAGTTAAAGTACAAGTGAAACCAAAAGCAGTGTTTCCCCAGGTGCTGCAGTACCATATGGCACAAGATGTCCTTATTCAGGTGTCACAAATAATTGCAGATTTTGTAAAGCAAGGGGTTCTGAAAGAAGTATTGAGCAGCCCATGTAATTCACCGATAATGGGTCTGAAAAAGCCTTGTGGGAAGGGTCGAATTGTGCAGGACTTAAGGAAAATAAGCATGATTGTGGTAAAGTGTTGCCCCATAGCGCCGAACCCAGCAGTGATCATGTTTCAGGTTCCGTGTGATGCTGAATGGTTCACCGTTGTAGATTTGTCACTAGCTTTATTTTCGGTGCCTCTTCATGAGGTCAGCCAGTTTTTATTCAGTTTCAAATTCCTGGACAAAGTGTACAGTTGGTGCAGAATTCCTCAAGGGCTCTCTGAGTCACCGTCCATCTTCAATCAGATATTGAAAAAGGACTTAGAATCCTTAGTACTGCCTTTCAGTTCGACTCTAGTGCAGTACATTGACGACTTGCTGATTGCGTCCAGGACAAAAGATGACTGTAGGTATGACACAATTGCCTTTCTGAATCATTTGGGAAAGAACTGACATAAAGTGTCTCCAAAGAAGTTGCAGTATTGTCAAAAAGAGGTGAAGTACTTAGGACACTTGATCGAGAGAGGGTCCAGGAGAATATCAAAGGAAAGGGTGACAGCTATTTTGCAGATGAACCCCCCGACAACAAAGAGAGATGTCAGGATGTTTTTGGGAATGGTGGGCTACTGTCGCCAGTGGATACCCAACTTCTAAATTATCTCAAAACCATTGATAAAGCTGACAGGCAAAGAGACTAAGGATGAACCGTATGCCATAACCCTATCCAAGGAAGAGCTTGAGTCATTCATGAAACTGAGAGAGTGCATGTGCAGGGCACTAGCTTTGGGTATGCCTGATTACACGAAGCCTTTTCTACTGTTTTGTCATGAACGTGATGCTTGTTCTTTGTCTGTCTTGACACAGGTCCATGGAGGTGCAAACCGTCCTGTAGCGTATTTTTCAGCTACCTTGGACCACGTCGCAGCAGCCTTACCGGGTTGTTTGCGCGCAGTCGCAGCAGTTGGTCAAAGCCTCACGCAGTGTGAAGGCATAGTGATGGGACATCCCTTGACAGTAATGGTTCCACATTCAGTTGAAATTCTGTTGACTCGAACTAAAACCCAGCACATGACAAATGCCTGACTTACCCGATATGAGACAATCATTTTGGGGTCGCCTAATGTATCACTGAAGCGATGTACTGTATTGAACCCGGCGACTCTACTTCCTGTTGAGAGTACTGAGATTATTAATGAAGAGGAAGTGGAGCATGATTGTCTTGAGGTAACAGAACTATGTACCAAGCCCCAACCTGAAATTCAAGATACGCAGTTAAAAGAAAATGACTGCATTATGTTTGTTGATGGATCCTGTTTGAGGGACTCAGTCGTAATACTGAGAGCCGGTTATGCCATATGTACAGTCGCTGGTATTATTGAAGATTCCTGGCTCGAGAGAGTGTACTTCACACAAGTGGCAGAGCTAGTTGCCCTTTCTAAGGCATGCCACGCAGCTGAAATTCTGAAAGTCACTATCTATAAAGACAGCAGATACGGATTCGGCATTGTACATGATTTTGGCCAATTGTGGTCACAGAGAGGTTTCATGACCTCTTCTGGTTCTCCAGTGAAAAATGGCAAACAGATTAAGGATTTGTTACATAAGATTTAGTTACCTCTTGAAATTGCCGTGGTTAAATGCAATGCTCATGTTAAGTCACAAGAGTTTGTGTCAATGGGAAACAGCTATGCAGATCAAGTCGCAAGGTTTTGCGCATTGAACTGTATATCGTTCAAGGATCAGTGGGAATTGTTACCGCAAACTGAAAATGAAACATGCTTGAACTTTGCATTAAGGGTGGTTGATACACTAGATGAGCTAAAAACACTACAGGGTCGTGCTAGCAGAGAGGAGAAACTCTCCTGGCAGAGAATGCAATGTGTACAGAGAGCTGACGACTTATGGGTCTCAGAGGAGGGAAAACTGGTTTTGCCAAACAGTCTTTTGTCACAATTTGCAAGGCTTTATCATTGACAGGCACATCTTGGGAGAGATGCAGTGATGAGGTCATTCAAGATTGACTGGTTTAACCCGAAATTCAGACAAGCCACAGAGGTTACTTGTCACAGGTGCATCATCTGTCAACAGATGAATGTAGGAAAAGGGACTGTGGTAACTTTGAGCCACATAGGGAGAGCTGGCGGTCCATTTAGCAAGATGCAAATGGATTTAATTGAGATGCCTGTTTGTGGAGGATTGAAGTACGTATTGGTGATTGTGTGTGTTTTCAGCCACTGGATTGAAGCTTACCCCACACGTAGAAATGACAGTCTCACAGTTGCAAAGCTGCTGCTTAGAGAACTAATACCCAGGTTCCGTTTTCCGGTCTCTTTAGAATCAGATAGGGGCAGACACTTCGACAATGAGGTGATTAAGCCCTTGTGTGCTGCATTAGACATTGAACAGAAGCTGCATTGTAGCTACAGCCCTGAAGCATCAGGACTAGTAGAACAAATGAATGGTACCTTGAAGTCGAGAATGGCAAATATGTGCGCAGCCACCAATATGAAAGGCCAGATGCATTACCCTTAGTACTGATATCGATGAGAAATATCCCTGATAAGAAGACAGGACTATCACCCCATGAGATCCGTATGGGCAGAGCTATGAGGTTGCCCGCAGTACCTGCAAATGCTCTTGTGAATATCACGGATGATATGGTGTTGGACTACTGCAAAGGTTTGGCTGATGTGGTTCGCTCTTTTTCCTACCAGGTGGAAGCCAATACATTGCCATCGATCAGTGATCCAGGACACACCCTGCAAACCGGTGACTGGGTGGTTGTCAAGAAGAACGTGAGAAAGTCGTGTTTGGAGCCGCGCTGGAAGGGGCCATATCAAGTAATACTGGCAACAACCACTGCTGTGAAATGTGCAGGCATTCCAAACTGGATACATGCCAGTCACACAAAGAAGGTAACATGTCTGACTGATGAGGAACTTGAAGTTTCTGACTCAGCAGTTCCAGAGAAGGAAGTCTCTGGGCCAGAAAATAGCCAAGGGGGAACTGAGACTGTAGGAGAGCCCATTGGGAACAGCCTAGCCCCTCAAACAGTAAACGAGTTTGAGAGAGGTGACAGTATGCCTATCTCAATAGAGGCAGCAGGAGAACTAAATCAAGGAGAGGTTCTCCCAGAAGTAGACGGATACAGGTTAGAGCTTGAACCTGTTACAGACCCAGAAGAAGAAGAAGAAGGGGAAATAGTAGAGAGAGATCAAAGCACACCAGCATCCCCTGAGCCAGTTGCAGGTCTGTCAAGAGAAAACACCATAGCACAAGAGTAGGGTGCTGTTCAGCGTCCTGAAAGGGCAAGCAGGAAAAAGACGCATAAGGGAGATAACTGGCCAGAGAAGAGGGCTGTGAAAGAAAAGGTCATAGCAGGTGAAACAATAACAGAAGAAACTAATACATCCAGAGTAGAGGATCTAAGTGAAGGAGAATTGCAAGGCGAACGCAGATTGAAAAGAAGAAGAACAGCAAATAGAAGGTACGCAGGTCCTGAATGGGCTTATGCAAAGACATCTGAATGGCAACAAGAATTCTTAGCATTCTTAGCATTCTGTTTTGATCGAGAAGTACCAGGTCAATATTACGGTACCTGAAATCAAACAGAGAAAGAGACTATATTAAAGTGAAATTGAAATCGAAAGCTGAAAAGCTGAGAAAAAGAGACTTATAAAGTACCGGATGTGACACTTGAAACCTGATTTGACTCTGAAAAACTGATTATGACAAGCTGTTAACCTGATTTGACAAATGGGTCCTGGAGTGAGTGAAGCACTGTAAATACACACAGAGAGAAAGAGACTTTGCATCAAGGAAAAAAAAAAAGAGTTTTATATCGTCCTCAAGTTGATTGTTTGTTTGAGTTATTCTGCTATCTGATTCTTTACAGACCATGGCTTATAATAGAGGTAGTAACAAAAAGGATAAAGTCTGTGGTTGGTTAAGCCTTATATTAGGTATTGTGTGTGCAATAATAATTGTAGGTGTGATTGTGAGAATGCCGTGGTTGGATAGGAAAGCGACTAACAATGCTTTAAAACCTGAGACTACAACACTAACACCGTGGGAAAAGTTTGAGCAAGATACAAAACATTTGCATGATGGAACTAACTCAAAAGGGGAACTCTCCACTAATGTCTTCTATTGCTTGCTGAATGAGTATGTTGAAACCATGGATGCGAAAAACTGTTATGTGTGCACAAAGATTCCATCATCAATACAAGAAGGGGTCACTTATCATAGCTTGCCATTGACCTATGGGATAAGTTGTAGTTTGTTACTAACAAGATTCTATAATCAAGAGCAAGTGCAATATTTTTACTCAAATTTGGATGTGGTGTTTTCCTTTGTGCCTGTGATTGAGTTTCTGAACAAGTTAGCTAAGGAGCATAGTATAAAATTAGTTAGAGGTTTCTTTGAACCAACACTTACATTTGGGACAGCTTATGCACACCGCAACAATGTGACTTGCTTATTGACACCTGTAGAGAAAAGCTTATTAGATCACACTGATGATAGACGCAAAGCATTAAAAGAGCGACTAGAAAAGGGGCTAGAGAAACGCACATATGCAAATGATTATGCTTACACTGCAATAAAGACACAAGGCAAACTAGCTATAGATGCATTACATGTAGGAAGACTTTGTATATATAGGCCGAAATCTGAACATGACACTTTATTTGTGGGAGCGAGTGAATGCAGGCATGTGTTTTTGTTTCAGAGTAAATGGACATTCATGTTAAATGGACAGGATCCAGCAATCCCTGGGATCTATTATATCTGTGGACTTAATGCTTATTACCGTCTCCCTAAGGGATGGTATGGGACATGTTATTTGGGGATAGTTTTCCCAAAGATTTACCAGATTGATGACTTAAAGCAAATACCTAAAACGTCTGAATTACAACATGCTAGACAAAAACGAGAGACAGCGGCTGCTGTCGTTGGTGACATATTTGGAGCCATAATTCCTTCAGTAGGGGTTATCTTAAACTCCATAAAGATTCAAAAGTTGTCTACTATTGTGGATAACATGCTGACAAATTTTACAGGGGCTATAATCCTGATGGATACTGAACTTGCTGCGGAAAGAGTTATGACTCTTCAAAATCGGCTTGCTTTTGACATTCTTTTAACAAAAAGCGGCGGAGTCTGCAAGATGCTCAACGAGCGTCATTGTTGCTCGTATATACCCGATAATAGTAAAAAGATAAGAGGTATGCTTACTAACCTAACTAGAGATAGTGCAGATTTGAAAGACTTTAAGCAACCTGGAGTGTGGGAGAAAGTGGGAAAAGGAATTGCTAGAGTAGGGAGCTGGTTTAGCAACATTTGGAATGGGGTTCTTGCAAAAATACTACGGGGTCTATTAATTGTTCTGGCCTGTTTATTAGGTTTATGGGAAGCATGCAAAATGAATGACAAAATTAAAAGAAATTGAACAAAGAGGAATAAGAAGAATGAAGAAAGCGAAAGGGAGAAAATATTTAATGAAATTTGTGAAAGTTCACACAAAGGACAAGATGTTGAAATGCACATTATGCGCAAGGTGAAAAATTAAGTGAAAGGTCAAAGGGAAAGGTTTGTGTGATGACCAACGTCATCAGAGGAGGGACTAAGAGAGCGTAGCTTATATAATCTATATTAACATGAAATGTTTATGAATTAATGTGTGATAATGCCGCATAGAAACTGTAATAGTAAAAGATTTTGCTTAAACGTACACCTGAAATTGACCATGGGGAGTGGCCACCAATGTATACGTGGACTAATAATGATGATTAAAATGTTTATGAAATGTTATATTGAATAGGTTCTATACTAATTATTAATCATTGTGTTATTGAATTTGTGCTGAAATCCTTGTAGGCCTTAAGTTAGCATGAGCCGAAGCTTAGCTGCTTGGCTCTCTTATTAAATGTATTTTTTCCTATCTTATAGTGTGCTGACTCGCTAAAGGACATGACCTCTTGTTTTCTTCAGACTAGAAGTCGAATGCAACCATGCTAGATCCGTTCTCATGCATTCTGCATTGCTTGTAGAAATTATTAAAACAAAATGCAACAGTGTAGATTAATGTAATGTACAAGGTCATTCAAACCGGTGAAGACAATGGAGCTACTGACCAAAAGATGTGCAAAGAATTACAGAAAGAAGAAATCATACCGGACGTGCCACCTCTGAAGACATCTAACAGGAGAACCAATGAGAGACTTGTAAAATAATATGGGGTGAAAGATTAATGACATAATGTGTTTTCCCATTGGATAAAGATAGTGGGGTATAGGAGATGTCCAATAGAATTTTAGGGGAATATACAACGAAAAAGGGATAAAAACCCAAGACAAAGGGGACCAATTAGGTGGGTTAGGGAATGCTATTGATTTTATACAGAAACTTTGTCACTCTGTTTGGTGACTTGATGGTTTTACTAAAACCATCCTCGCCCTTAGATTTGCCCATATTACACTTTACCGCCTTATGAGGGAAGTGCCCCATTCTGCCCCGGAGCTGAGTTCTGACTGATAGCGATTTGACTGATGTCCTGAAGATGAAGACTGAACCTGTGTGCTGACCTAAACTTTGGAGGGTAATTATGACAATGCATTTGCGATTTGTCTGTTTGCTTTCCTTTCTAGGTACCAACTGCTTGCTTTTGACAGAGACCATAGTTAGATGTTTTCCAAATTGGTATTGTAAATTGTTTTGCATGAAGCCCAACATGCTAATGCTAATCAGTGGGTAGGATAGGTGTTTCATTAAACTGACGCAAATAGACAAACGACCAAATCTATGCTTTGTTGAACTGACGCGTTATTGACACTCTGCTAAATTCATCTATGTTTACGCCGTGTTATGTTTTGATGTTTGTGATTCTTGCCTTAATGAAATCTTATCAAAGTTGCCGTATCATGACTATGCTATTATGTTTTTTGGTTTTGAGATTGACGCATTTGCTTTTAGAATTGTAATCAATAGGGAATAAAACTCATAAAGTTCTACTAAACTGGTGTGGTTATTCATGACTGCAAGGTCATGGTAGTAGTTTTGAATTGATTAATGACTTTGACTAAACTGAAATATATTGTTGTGATTAATATTGATGACATTATTGACATATTGATTGACATATTGATTAGCTATCTCGTCCTAAGGTGTCTCTCAACTGGGTCAAAAGATTCATTGGCCTAATACGAGTCCTGATGTGTAATAAATTATCATAAAAGGACGCATTAGCAAATCCATTAGAGAAAACACTTGACATAATGATAGAGGACCAAAAACACATTTTTCACACACTGTCTAAAAAGGAAGATGTTTTGAAAATTGTATGAAAAAAGGAAGAGGATGAGTATAGAAAGAAAATGTCTATTCCTGTGTTAAAGTTAGAAAAGAGACACATGGGAAAAGGTGTGTGCATGTTTAAAAGACAAATTCAAGGCAAGAAAAGACCTGTAGAGACCAGCAATTGTCAAAATGTGTTTGAATTATCAGGGAGACATGCCAGATTTTGGAAGACGATAATTCTACTATACCTGGAGTTTACTTTATTTGTTGAGCAAATGCTTATTTCAGATTACCAGTTTACTTGGAGGGAATTTGTAATTTAGGCTTGTTTTTTCCAAAAATGTATCAGATACAAAGATTACAAAGATGCTCTGAAACTAACACCTCCACAAAGATACTTATACAGTGTAAATAAGGGAACACAATTAATGGAGACATATTTGGTGCTATCATACCAGCAGTAGGAGTGATACTTAATAATGAAGGATTAGAAGATTTTTAACAGTAGTGAACAAGTTGGCAACTAGTACATAAGGAGCTTTACTAGTTGAAAACACAGAACTTGTAACAATTAGATCAATGGTTCTGCAAAACAGATATGCTTTAGATATTTTTCTCACAGAAAAGATCTGAATCTGCAAGATGCTGAAGATAGCAAATTGTTGCACTTACATCCCTGATGGGAGTAAAAAAATTATGAAGTATGCTAAAAATATCTCTGGTCTAAAACTTGACCTGAAACCTTTAGAAACCACTAGTATATTTCAAAGCTTTGCTAAAGGAGTTTCTGAAATAGGTAACTGAAATAAAACAGCAGGGGGAGAAATCCTCCGAGCCATATTAGTACCTATCCTAATAATAGTGATTTGTTTCTTATCTACAGTAGCAGTTTATAAAACTATAAAGGTGTTGTTGCTGAAGAAGAACAACTGAGGCTGAATAAAAGAACGAAGAACAAATTAGAATTAAGTGAAAGCATTAATAAAGTATGTAATAGACTAAAAGAGAGTACTTGAAAAAAAAGAGAAAGCACTCAACTGAAGATGAGAGTGAACTCTGAATTGATCTGTGAATGAAAATATGTGATGTTTACAAATCATCAGACCTAGGAGGTTATGAAAGAGTTTTACTAATTAAAAACATGGCGTAGTTAATTTGTACCAGATATCATGTAAATCTCAATATAATGCTATTTAAATGTGGCTTTGTGTTCAGAGTTTTCACGAAGATGTGAATTTTGTTCAAAACACTGATTGGTGTGCTTCTTTTTTTCTTTCCTTCTTGTATCCTTTGTTTTGCTCTGACCTGTGTCATCTTCATAAATGTATACCTTTTCATAAAGAAAATACATTCCTTGGGTTCCAGTATGAAAGGGAACTATGTTGTGGATTCAGCTTGCCTTTCCATTTGAACTGCATAAAACTATATAATGTATTGAAATGACAGTTCAATCTTATAAAGTTTGTTTCTTTATGAGTAGAGTTTGTTAATAAAAGTAAATGGAAGTGATCTCATCGAGTTATGTGTTGTGATTACCTAGACTTGTTTTGTCTTATACAAGCCCATAGGTCAGGGTGCTGTGTAACTAAATGCTTGGACGTGTACATTTAAGCTTTATATGTCTTGGAAGTGAAAAACTCTTCAATTTGTTTTTCATTACTGTGAGGCCTACCCGTCCCATAGGATAACATTGGTAATTGCTTATAACATTTAATATGCTATAATTTGGAATTGGAAGCAGGTAGCTATATCATGTTTGATGTCTATGAAATACTAATAAACCCTCTTTAATGGTAAAGACACATTGTCCTTTACAATTTTGAAACTTCCACTGGAAGAAAGTTGTCATTTTCTGACCCTTAGGCCTATTGTGCTTGTAGTCTGTCTTGGGTCGCAAGACAGTTAGACTTTGTGAATTTCTCCCAAACAGTCACACAATAGAGGAATTAGGTGTACATGAATGGGCCATCTGCTGGCAGGATGGGGCGGAGCTGAGCACAGCTCCACTTGCAACTGAATAGCCTGTGCTCTGCCTTCATACAAAGGGAATAAAGACCCCACATTATCACTGCAGCCAGCTTGGAGCCAGGGCACGGGAGGCAGGAAACCCCATGCACATCAAAGCTGCTGCCTAGAAGCCATTCCCACCATCAGGAACCAGGGCACCACGGTACAAAGAGGGGACCTCAGACACCAACTCTTCAGTACACTTCTTGACCTGTGGATACTCTTCCAGAAAGAAGGACTTATGTACTGCTAAAAGGACTGCCACTCTGCTGGTGTGCTGACTGGTTGCTGCCTTGCTGAACTGCTATCTTGCTGCTCTGCTGAGCTCTTGCCTGGGGAAGAGGAACTTGACCCACAACTTGATCTTGAACCTACGGCTGCCAGAGTGACTCCAAGGGCTAGCATGCTGGCCTTCTGATATGCACTTCACTGACATAAAAGGCTCCACAACACCATGCACAATCACCCGTAGCCAGCTGAAGTGAGTTCCTGACCTCCAAATGATGTCCGTCAGGTCCTGGATACTTGGTATAGCTCAGAGAGCTGTTTGCAATCTTTTAGGCTCTTTGCACCTGTGAACAGGCCTGCTTGCACCAAGACCTCGCTGCTTGCACCACAAATCAAAGCAAAGCGGGGTCAGGGAGACCCTTTGTGCTACAACATCGACTGCTCATGGAGACCACCAACTTGAAGCTCCATCATGCCTGTCTGCGATGCCTGGCCTGCTCTTTGTACTATTCTGGCAGCCTCCATTGATGCTCCCCCTGCTCTCCCTGCTCCTCAATGCCCCCTCCACTGCAAATGGGACTCTTGGTGCAGATTTAAAAAGATAAAACTTCAGCGAGCCTAACCTGGTGACTATAGATGACCTGCACTCCATTGCAGTCAGCCTGAACAGGTAACTTTGACCAAGTGCAGTGTTTTAGATATCCATTGCTGGTGCGTTGTGCTTTTTTGTGCTATTGTCACTATACTCTTTAAAATCAGAAAATCATAACTCCGGTTCTACTGATTGGATTTTTTAAATTTTGGTGTCAATTCATTTCTTAAAATTCACTCTATTATTCTAATTTGGTTTGTGGTTTTTCGTGTGTGGTGTTTTTTACTTTATTACTGTTTATGCACTGCATAAATACTTTACACATTGTTACACACAGTTAAGTCTGACTGCTAACAGAGGATCAAACGCAGGTTAATTTACTGGCTTTTAGTGGCTCACCCTGTAAAGGATTTTGGCTGTTACTTGGGTAGGATTTCACCATCCTCAACCAGCCACCCAATTACCGACAGATGTATATTTGTATGCTCACCATCTTTTAATTGTATTGCTTCATTCAACTGTAGTATAATATCAGTGTTCCAGTGAATATTTCTAAACAGTATTCATGTTATATTCCTAGTCAATAAAACTGGGCTGCTTGGCAAACTTTACTGGGGCCATACATTGAATAATGTTACAATATGCCTCAAAATCTAAGTACAAGCTATTAAGCATGGCAGCCTTTTAGAATGTTAATTTTTTCTGATTAGCAGTGACTCGATAACGAAAAACATTAAGGTGCTCATTAGCAGTCAAATTCAAACACACACATTTGGAAATAAAGTAAGACATCTAAAGTCATTCCAGGCACAGTACTCTGCCAAACGCTCACCACGACTAATGATAAAAGCCTTTACTATGATGAAAGCAAGTTCATCAACAGGTACTCCAGTGCCTACATTTTGAACAGCAAGTAAGTACAAAAGGACAACCCATTATGCCCTTGTAGGGTTGAGTACGAATATGGAACAAGTAAAGATACCAACAAGGGAATTATTTGAAGCAAAGTAATTTTTAACTTAATTCCTTCATGATTTTAATTGATTGAAGTAACATCAAAATTAAATTGAACAAATATTAAATGATGCGTAAATGAGTCAAACAAATTGGGACAGCAAACGTATAACTTAAATAATCTTATATATTCAAAGGTATGAAGATATCCTAAGTAGGATTCAAGGGGTACACAGTTCAAAAACGTCAAAAGTACATAAAAGTTGTAGACTTTATGGTGCAACCAAAATCCTATCCACCATATGTCAATGTGTATATTCAACCTCCTTAAAGAATATCCTACGAAAAGTCTAACAGTAGCGATCCAAGGCTCACAATTGAATAGGAATGTTAATAATGAGTTGGGTTATAGATGACATTTCGGTCTCGGTTTTAGCGATGCGACCATTTCAGGACTCGGAATTCGTGTGAAGAAAAGAGACCCATTCAACATAATTGATTCAAAGGCTATGGAATTCATGAATATCGAGATTCCTTAATTCGCCGGACAAGGCAGGAGTGTTGAGCCGCAATGGACAAGCAATTGTAATGTGAGCACTCCGATGGGTCGTTGCGCTGATAAATGCGAATGAGCGTTGAGGAGACATTGGATGAAAGAGCTGACCCAAAGCTGCTCTAAGTATGTATATGGGCATGCATTTTTATTTGTGCTCTGTTTATTACACAAAGCTGACGAGACAGATAAATCTGTTTCTAGGCCTAGTCTAAAAATATTTATTTAATAAATAATTGACAACTTCTTGCTTTTCAAAGCGTGTGGTTTCAGTACAAAGCAAGAAGGCGCTCCACATAGAAAACTAACAAATGTGAAGACAAATAGCTGTGGGCCCTTCGCATAATTATTTTTACAGCCTTTTTCGATTTAGCTGTTTTTGGCTTTGGTGCCACTGTCTATTGGTTTGATGTATTTCATACACCTCTGACATTCCCACTGTCATCAAGGATTTATTTTGAGAGAGTTGTGTTGTAATAATTCATGCAAAAAGTGTACAAGTGGAATTGCTTTAAAGCATTCCTTAGCCAGAACGAATGGTGATTTCACGCTTGTCGCATTCTTCCGATCCTTCTGTCAGAAGTCATGAAAAGAGTGCTTCTTTCAAGTCTCCTGAACACTTCAGCGCACTTTTTGCATGTTAAAAAAACCTTTTCCTATCAAAAAACGAAACTGCCATTCCGGTTGTGACTTTACCATTGCGGATCAATTTTAAAGTAAAACAACTTCTTTCAACAATGGATGCTTTTTTGACACAATGGGCTCTTATAAGAGACGGCAGTGTTCGACTTCCTGGAAAACTGAAAAAGGGGAACAGAAGTGAGTTTCAGATTTCCTGGACTTAAAGCCCCAGGGATATTTGACAATACGCCACTTAGAACTGTGTTATAAATGAGCGCTATCTGGAAAGTGAGCTAAATAGAAAGACGTTTCTAACAGCTGGCCACAATATAGGATGATCCTGCTTGCATCACTTGTGATTAGCTTGCTTTGTGCCCACTACGCAGGTACTGACGAGAAGAGTACACAGTGGTAGTCATGGAAATTACTTCAAATGGAGAAAAGTTAGGATCTGACTACTAACCCTGGGCTTCTATGTTGGGAGCAGCTGGTCCACAAACATTTTTGACTGGCGCTAATACGTGTCCTTGGGGTTAAGCAACTGAAGCTATGCTTGGTCCAAATTCCTTTTACCGCCTTATTATCATAGACGATTTGTAGAGATGATAATGTGTGACCAGAATGTTAGGGACAATTAGTTGTGCTGCATTTTCTTGTGGTGGTGTGTTTTTGCCACAGTATTGGATTGTGTTGTTGTTGTGCTGTATATTCTGTTTTCCCTTTTTAGTTGAGTTGTGGTCTAATATGTTTTTAATTTTGTTGTTAGATTTCTTTGTGAAGACACTGTGTTTGCGCACCGTTGTTTAAAGATGCCAGCAAATGCTGCACATTTCCAATCAAACGCACCACATTTCTTTTACGTTTCAGTGCCAAATAATAATTTACCACGAACAAAATACCGCTGCTAGAGCTCTTCCACGATTTGAGACACCTGTCAGCCCAAAATCTGACGGAAATCAGTCTTAAATTAGCACTTGCTTTGCTCCCTTTGTATAATTCAGCCCAAATACTACTTTGCAAGGCAGGTTGTGTCTTGCAACTTCCGCCACTAAAAATTCAATCCTGTCATAAAAAATCTGGTAACTAACTAGAGGTGTGCAAAGTTGTGAGATTTTTGTCACTTTTAGTAAGGGTCTATGGAAATGTTTGCAATTGTGAAAATTGTTCACTTTAACACAACATTGTTGCTGTTAATCTTAGCTTGGGTCTATTTTTGTTGCATATATCACTATTTCGCGCTTACAGGGTTTCTCTGTATAAAATATGTCTTTATTGAAACAGTTAGTATTCAGAAAAGTAGAACAAAACAAAACTTACAGAGAAAAGCCCTGCAGACATTTGCCATTGTGCATTGAAATGTTCCTTGAAAAATAAAAATAATCTTAAAACATCTCTACAACTGAATGCCTATATAATGTTGCTTCATATTGACTGAAAACAAAGCGAGCCCACGCATGTGTTCTTCTAAGTCACACTCAAGCAAAACAGTCCTGATGCAAGGACACTATTAAACAGAAGAAACCCATTTTATATAATAAAACAAAGTGCAGCAGTTTTCAGAGCCGAATGGCACTGTTGTTCTGATTACATAAAAAAACTGGTGTAAATTACTGTAGGGCAATTTATCAGCACGTTACGGGAAGCGTCACATTCTTATAACTGAGCCTCCATACTGTCTAAACAGAAGTTTCCACAAAGGCACCAAAGGTTCAACAACAGTAACCATTGTTCACACTGGGAAGCCTAGTATGAGCATAAAGGTAATCCTGCTACTCTAACACAGCCATGAAACATCAAGACAGCTAAATAAATAAATGGCAATGGTAAACAAAATGAGAAGCATTGTAATGAGAAAACAGAACAAAAATAAAGGCGAGACTAGGTTGTTCAGAGGTTAAGCAAAAAGGGAATTCGCCTTCCACCACTACAAACCGATCTTCTGGATATCTTGGCACCGCAGGTGTGGCCATCAAGCAATGGAACTGAGGTATATGGTTTGGCCCAGTCAAGATAGCCTAACCCTGCCTAAACCACTCTGTGCACCATCCTGATTCCAGTCGTTTTGTGCTCTCGAAAACAGGCAATGGAATGATCTTTCACCGATCATTAGGGTGAGCTCTACACTACACAACTCTAAAAATGTACTTCTTGAAATGTTAAGGACATGGATGTTAAATTTGTTCTAAAGAGTATCCCAACAGTCTAAGTATGTCAATGTTTTAAATACATCTTTAGAGGGAAGCTCTTGGCACATTGCCTTTTTTATTGTGTATTCTATCTTGTTGTACTGTTTTCAGATGCCTCCATGCTTTTGCTGTTCTTGCTTTCCGATGCCAGCTTAGGTAACACTAGAGGTTTGTAAAGATTCAACAGAAACCTCAAAAGCAAAAATATACCCTCTAAAACCAAATGGTGAGACAGAATGGTTATCAGAGTGGGCCTGGAATTTGATGTCAGCTATGTTTTTACACCATTTTTTAATACATCCCAGACCTTGTAAAACTGCTCTGTAATGAGATATCAACATTGGTTAGTTAAGTGGTCTAGATCCTAAATCCATCAACTCTGAATAAACATGCTGGTGGCTTACCTATTTGACGTCCAGTTTGCAGTTTACTCTTTGGGCTCACTAGCAGCACTTCTTCCAGGTTCTACATAAGTTGAAAGATCAATTCCTATAAGAATAAGAATAAAAGAAAATGTTAATTCTCTACCAAACATAGTATAGACCAGAACACCCAAGAATGTTATAAATGCACACCTAACACATCCTCAGTAGATACATTGCATATTACACAATGGAATAACAATTACTTTTGAAACCACATTTTTGAGAAAAAT
This sequence comes from Pleurodeles waltl, assembly GCF_031143425.1. Lineage (NCBI taxonomy): Eukaryota > Metazoa > Chordata > Amphibia > Caudata > Salamandridae > Pleurodeles > Pleurodeles waltl. The sequence goes on along the minus strand of NC_090444.1, from coordinate 1,285,935,156 downwards.
ACATCTTGGGGATTAATGAAGGGTTATGGAATGTTATAAAACTGAATAGTGCAAAAATATTGAGCAAAAATTAGCATGTGCAATTATAGATTTTCAGATTAAGAAGAGCATAGAAATATAATTGAATGAAAAGCCATTCAATGTGGTGAAATATTCAATCAATGAAACAATACATTCATTAAGGGAACAAGCCCATATATATTTTGGTAAGAAACACTTACTATGTAGTAAAGGAGAAGCATCTATTTATTTACAGGAGGTTTAAAATGGCTAATCTAGACCCCGGAGACCCCATTCCCCGGGACCCATTCAGAATCATTGAGGACTGCGGGGGGAGCTTGGTGGCCCCCATGTTCCCAGTGGGCACCGTGGGACATAGCAGGAGCAGGTCCTGAGGGTTGATGGTCCCTAGGACCATCTATGACTCCATGAGCGGGGCCGTACGGCCCCCCTCCAACATTGCATTTGCCTTAAGAGGTGGTGGTCGCTGGGGTTCAGCAATAGTAACCACTAGACACCAGGGATTTTTTTAGGTCAGTTTCACGTGAGTGGAGCAACCCCTAAGACAAGGGTCACTCCCCTGAGGGGGGGGGGATTTCTTTTAGCCTATTTCTGCCCCCCGGGGGAGCAGATCAGCCCAGAAACCACTAGGCCCGGGGGATAGGTTTTTTTGCACCAATTTCACACAAGAGGAGCGACCCCTTGGGCAAGTGTCGTTTCCCTGGGGGGGGGGAGCAAATATATTTTAGGTCATTTCTGCTCTCCTTGGGGGCAGATTGGCCTATTTCTATTAGGATGATCTGCCCCCCGAGGGGCATAAAACACTTAGGCACCAGGGTTTGGTGTGTGTGTATGTGTGTGTTTTGTTTGGGGAGCAGCCCCTTGGGCAAGGGTCGCTCCCCATGGGGGCACATTACTGTTGGCCATATCTGCCCCATGAGGGGCAGATCGGCCTAATTTTGTAAGGCCAATCTGCCCCCGGGTGGGGAAGAAAGCCCACCAGAGACCAGGGAAGATTTTCTTTTTCAAAAAAAGAGGCTGGGGGTATGGCCGTACCCCCACACCAAATAAATGGGGCTAAAGTTGTTCTGCCCACCGGTGGGCAGATGAGGCAATTACCCCCAATCCACTCCTCGGGGTCAGAAAGCCTACTAGATGCCAGGGAATCTAAAAAAACCAAATAATAGTGGGGTGGTGGCTACCAACCAGTATGGGCCTGCTTATACCCTCACCCCAGCTGAAGAGGGTAACAGTGTTTTAGCTCTTCCCTGCACACTAAAACATCTTATCCCACGGCAAGCAAGGGGGCATCCTATTATTTTGGGTTTTGGTTTTACATTTGGGTCATGAGAGCTTGTCTAACTCTCAAAATTGTCCCACTTGGAATGGTAAAGGCTGCACTTTTTTGAACTTTGGGACGCTGCCATGTAGAAAAATCCACAAGACCTAGGCACATCTGAAAACCAAACATCTGGGTGAGTCCAGGAGGGTGTGCTTCACATGTTCCCCCCATTTTCTTACCCACAATGCCCTGCAAACCTCCAACTTTGCTGGAAATCACACATCTTCCCACAGTTTTGTGATGGAACCTTCCGGAATCTACAGGAATCCACAAAATTCCTACCACCCAGAATTGTCGCATCTATATCGATAAAACATCTGCCCCACTTGTCAGCCTAAATTTTTTTTTTTTCAAACTGCCCTTTTGGACCTGCTTTGGTTCCCCCTCAATTTCAACATGTTTTTGGCTCTTTCCTGTCACAGGCACTTGGACCACCTACACAAGTGAGGTATCATTTTTACAGGTAGACTAAGGGGAATGTTAGGTGGTAGGAAATTTGTCCCAGTGTGGTGATCCCACACAGAAATGTGGGAAAAATTGAGATTTTATTGTTACATTTGAGGTTTGCTGAGGATTCTGGGTAATAAAACACTGGGGGATCCACGCAATTCACGCCTCCCGGGACTCCCTCGGGTGTCTAGCTTTTAGAAATGTTTGGGTTTGGTAGGAATCCCTATATGGCTGCTGAGCCCAGGAGCAAAAAGGCAGATGCCCCACCTGCAAAAACAGGTAGTTTTGTATTCGATAATTTTGACGTGTCCACATAGTGTTTTGGGGCATTTCCTTTCACGGGCACTAGGTCTACCCACACAAGTGAGGTACCATTTTTATCAGGAGACTGGGGGGAATGCTGGGTAGAAGAAAATATGTGGCTCCTCCGAGATTCCAGAACTTTCTATCACCAAACTGTGAGGAAAAAGTGTATTTTTGCCAAATGTTGAGGTTTGCAAAGGATTTTGGATAGCAGAACCTGGAGAGAGACCCACAAGTCACCCATCCTAGATTCCCCTAGGTGTCTAATGTTCAAACATGCACAGGTTTGGTAGGTTCCCCTAGGTTCCAGCTGAGCTAGAGGCCAAAATCCACAGCTAGGCACTTTGCAAAAGACAGCTCTATTTTTTTTGCAAAAATGTGATATATCCACTTTGTGTTTTGGGGCATTTCCTGTTGCGGGCACTAGGTCTACCCACACAAGTGAGGTACCATTTTTATCATCAGACTTGGGGGAACACTGGGTAGAAGGAAATTTGTGTCTCCTCTCAGATTCCAGAACTTTCTGTCACCGAAATGTGAGGAAAAAGTGTTTTTTTTGGCCAAATTCTGAGGTTTGCAAAGGAATGTGGGTAACCGAACTTGGTAAGAGCCCCACAAATCACCACATCCCAGTTTTCAAACATGCACAGGTTTGGTAGGTTTTCCTAGGTGCCGGCTGAGCTACAGGACAAAATCCACAGCTAGGCACTTTGCAAAAAACAGCTCTGTTTTGTTTGGGAAAATGTGATGTGTCCACGTTGTGTTTTGGGGCATTTCCTGTCACGGGCACTAGGCCTACCCACACAAGTGAGATACCATTTTTATCGGGATACTTGGGGGAACGCTGGGTGGAATGAAATTTGTGGCTCCTCTCAGATGCCAGAAGTTTCTGTCACCGAAATGTGAGGAAAAAGTGTTTCTTTAGCCAGATTTTGAGGTTTGCAAAGGATTCTGGGTAACAGAACCTGGTGAGAGCCCCACGAGTCACCCCATCTTGGATTTCCCTAGGTCTCTAGTTTTCTATAATGCACAGGTTTGGTAGGTTTCCCTAGGTGCCAGCTGAGCGAGAGGCCAAAATCCACAGGTAGGAACTTTGCAAAAAACACCCCTGTTTTCTGTGGAAATATGTGATGTGTCCACGTTGGGTTTTGGGGCATTTCATGTCACGGGCACTAGGCCTACCCACACAAGTGAGGTATCATTTTTATCGGGAGACTTCGGGGAACGCTCGGTGGAAGGAAATTTGTGGCTCCTCTCAGATTCCAGAACTTTCTGTCACCGAAATGTGAGGAAAAAGTGTTTTTTTAGCCAAATATTGAGGTTTGCAAAAGATTCTGGGTAACAGAACCTGGTGACAGCCCCACAAGTCACCCCATCCTGGATTCCCCTAGGTCTCTAGTTTAAAAAAATGCACAGGTTTGGTAGGTTTCCCTATGTGCCAGCTGAGCTAGAGGCCAAAACCCACAGGTATGCACTTTGCAAAAAACACCTCTGTTTTCTATGGAAAAATGTGATGTGTCCACGTTGGGTTTTGGGGCATTTCCTGTCGTGGGCACTAGGCCTACCCACACAAGTGAGGTATAATTTTTATCGGGAGACTTGGGGGAACGCTGGATGGAAGGAAATTTGTGGCTCCTCTCAGATTCCAGAACTTTCTGTCACCGAAATGTGAGGAAAAAGTGTTTTTTTATCCAAATTCTGAAGTTTGCAAAGGATTCTGGGTAACAGAACCTGGTGAAAGCCCCACAAGTTACCCCATCTTGGATTCCCCTAGGTCTCTAGTTCAAAAAAATGCCAGGTTTGGTAGGATACCCTAGGTGCCGGCTGAGCAAGAGGCCAAAATCCACAGGTAGGCACTTTGCAAAAAACACCTCTGTTTTCTTTGGGAAAATGTGATGTGTCCACGTTGTGTTTTGGGGCATTTCCTGTCGCAGGCGCTAGGCCTACCCACACAAGTGAGGTACCATTTTTATTGGGAGACTTGGGGGAACATAGAATAGCAAAACAAGTGTTATTGCCCCTTGTCTTTCTCTACATGGTTTGCTTCCAAATATAAGAGAGTGTGTAAAAAAAGACGTCTATTTGAGAAATGCCCTGTAATTCACATGCTAGTATGGGCACCCCGGAATTCAGAGATGTGCAAATAACCACTGCTCCTCATCACCTTATCTTGCGCCCATTTTTGAAATAAAAAGGTTTTCTTGATACCTATTTTTCACTCTTTATATTTCAGCAAAAGAATTGCTGTATACCCGGTATAGAATGAAAACCCACTGCAGGGTGCAGCTCATTTATTGGCTCTGGGTACCTAGGGTTCTTGATGAACCTACAAGCCCTATATATCCCAGCAAACAGAAGAGTCCAGCAGACGTAACAGTATATTTCTTTCAAAAATCTGACATCGCAGGAAAAAGTTACTCAGTAAAACGTAGAGAATAATTGCTGCTTTTTTCACCTCAATTTCAATATTTTTTTACTTGAGTTTTTATTTTCTGTAGGAAACACAAATTACCCATTGCTGAATTCAGAATTCTGTCTACTTTTCAGAAATGTTTAGGTTTCTGGGATACAGCATTGGTTTCACTCCCATTTCTGTCACTAACTGGAAGGAGGCCAAAAGCACAAAAAATCGTAAAAATGGGGTATGTCCCAGTACAATGCCAAAATTGTGTTGAAAAACTGGGTTTTCTGATTCAAGTCTGCTTGTTCCTGAAAGATGGGAAGCTGGTGATTTTTGCACCCCAAACCCTTTGTTGATGCCATTTTCAGGAAAAAAAACACAAGCCTTCTTCTGCAACCCTTTTCCCATTTTTTTGAAAAAAACGAAATTGTCACTGTATTTTGGCTAATTTCTTGGCCTCCTTCAGGGGAACACACCAAGTCTGGGTAACTCTTGAATCCCTAGGATGTTGGAAAAAAGGACACAAATTTGGCAAGGGTAGCTTATGTGGACAAAAAGTTATGAGGGCTTAAGCGTGCCCTGCCCCAAATAGCCCAAAAAAGGCCTGCCACCTGAGGGGGGAAAAGGCCTGGCAGCGAAGGGGTTAATGTCATTCTTTCTGTACCCAAGAACTTGGACAGGGCTCTAATTTTCTTACAAATAATGTGCACATGAGTTAGGAGGAGACTTCCAAATCTTGGCAGCATTATTTCTAAGGACATGTCAAATTACACCTCTACTGTGAATTATGACCCTACGGAGGGAGCACAAAGCTTCGCGCACTTTCAAACTAGCCATGTTGTTGTTATATGGGTCAATTGGGTCTGATGCAACTCATTTTTAGTTACAGAGCATTGGGATTGAATTAACACTGAAATGTTCTTTCTAGTTCTGAGTGAAACTACATTTTCGATTGAAGTTTTGACTTTATTATCTGCTATTTGTGAGGAAGAAGAACATTTGCAGTGCTGGGAAATAAGGACAACGTGAAAGATTAAACACTTGTAAGGGATGACTTGATCTGTTTTATGACTTGTGCCCAAGAGAATGGTATCTGGCTATTAGCCTTCAGTAATAGTATCCCAGATAGGAATGTTCCCATGTATTTTTCCTTTTGTGGAATAGGATAGTGCTATATGGAGACTTTTAATGTATAAACCATCTGAACTGTGTGACCTATACCCAGTGACCAAGAAGTATCTCTCCCCGTTAGAAGAGATAGGATTTCACCAGTGTATCTCAGATCCAACCCGTTTGTGTGACCCTGCACTACCCTAAAACATCAATCACATTTTCAGGCTGTTTTCTTACCACAGGTTGAAACATGCCAGGCAAGTATTTTGCATCTAATATACAAACATTGTATCAACCAAAGGAATATCCAGGCCCCTCTTCATTAAATGGTCTCAAGCAAGCCTATCTACATTGGCGGTGTAACTCATTTCTGAGTCTCTTTTTTAGTTATCTCCATCAGGCCTCCGATGGTGCAATATTCTATACTTTAATTTCTGCCATGATGGATGTCCTCCCGGCTCTCCATAAATTCAGGGATGAGTTAAAGGTACTAGGATTTATTCCGGAACTCAAGTAAAAGATAGCAGCGATGCAGAAGATCAGAAGTAACAAGGCTAAAAACTAACACCTGTGCTTTGAAACTATCTATACTGCATAAGGTAGGAATGCCTGCCTGCTAGCCATAAATGTTTTTCAGAATAATTTTGAGCAATCCAAAAATTAATCTAAAATCTTTTTGCGTTAATGCAGCTATAAAAATAACAAGATCATAGAAATGATCCAATATACTCAGTCATAGAAAAAGTTAACATGAGACCTGCACAATTAATTCCGTTTCAGTTATTGACTACAAGTGGCAGATATGTACCATGGAAGGGATTTTAAAATATTTACAACATATGCAATTATTCACAGGCACACAAATCCCATATTTTTCATAACCTTCTGCAATATTATTTTGTTTTATTTTATTTTATTGTGAAATGTTGTATTTATCTTTAATAAAGATGCTAGATGTTTACTGCTACAAACTGCATAATGTGCACATATTTCTGCTACATTTTTAAACTTTTATGTATCTGAATATTACAGGGGGACTATTGTAAGGTTGTGCTGTTGGGAGTGATCGCCTATTAGAGCGAGTCACCTCCCCGCAGCCATTTTGGTTAACAGTCTAGTCTTTGCATTAGGAGGAGACTATAAATTACAGAGGCTGCCGTGACCGTGCAGCCTTTAACTAAGCTGCTAGATGCTTGCTGCTTCAAACTGCATAATTTGCACATATTTCTGCTGCATTCTTAAACTTCTATGTATCTCGATATAACAGGGGGACTATTGTAAGGTTGCACTGTTGGGATTGATCGCCTGTTAGAGCGAGTCACTTCCCCCCTGGCCATTTTGGTTAACAGTCTAGTCTTCGCATTTGGAGGATACTATAAATCACAGAGGCTGGTACGATCCTGCAGCCTTTAATGAAGCTGCTTGATTCTTGATGCTTGCTGCTACAAATTGCTTGATTTGCGCATATTTCTGGTGCTTTTTAAACTTTTATCTGAATATTACAGAGGGACTGTTGCAAAGTTGTGTTGTTGGGAGTCATTGCCTGTTAGAGCAAATCACTTCTCGTTGGCCATTTTGGCTAACAGTCTAGTCTTCGCATTAGGAAGAGACTATAAATCACTGAGGCTGGCACGAAAGCATGCAGTGGGCCCTCAAAAGGCAAGCCCGTCTGAGCCCGTTCACACACCAACCATGCATAGTGCCAGCAATGCCACAAGGTATTCTTAAAGGCCAGCATTGGGAACTCTAGGGAACAGTTAGTGGACATTGAGAGAAGGACTTCTAGTGGCCTTAAACTAGTAATGGGGAAGGACGCTCAACAGAGTCCAGTTAGTAGCAATAGACTCAACCGTCAATCACCCTGAGATGTGGACTTTTGAACATCAGATCCATATAAAGTACAAATCAGAAATTCACTTACTGCTCCAGGTAGGAGCTTGGGGTGCACTCTTTTTAACCAAAACATGGATCTCCTCGGACTCAGCGAATGATCTAGGTATGGTCTGCCCACTGGGATACAATGTTTTTCCTAACTCCCGCATGAATAGGAAGGGAGGGGGTGTGGTCATTATCTTTAAGGACCAGTGGGACTTTGCCCCAATTAGGCTGGATGAGTTTGCAGGCCCTGAACTCCTAGGTTTTTCATAGGCGGAGGCTGCCAATGTTTAGGCATCTTGTATTATGGCCCCTCTGGGCTCTCAAACTCATAATTCAGTCCTCATCGAGGACTGAGAAATCTGGCAATAGTGCACTCCAATTTCTTGGTGCTCAGTGACTTTAATTTATTCTCTGACATGGACTCTTCCTCTGCATTTAGGGACCTACAAGGGTCCTGTGAGATTTTAGGATTGTGTTAGTTGGTCAACGTTCCGACTCGTAAAGGAGTCCATATTTGGGACCTTATTTTTGCCACAGAAGGGCTAATTTCAGTGGGTAATATATCACCCCTCTGCTGGACAGATCATGCTATGATTGCTTTTCAATTTCAGGAATGTAACCCGGCTCCCTTGTAAATACTTTCATTAGACCTCACTGTAGCCTTGCCTGGAGCAAACTTAAGGCACTTTATATGGGTGAATCCCTTGTCAAGTGGTCTTCAGTTATTGACCTAGGTAGGTCAGTTGAAGATAACTTGCAGTCTTGGAGAATCAAATTTTGGAAAGTTTAGATTCAGTAATCCTTTTTAGAGTATCAAACCTGCAACAGAAGCCCTCCACTCCATGGTATAATGCTTCTCTTAAGCTTTTGAAGCAACATTGCAAGAAGGCAGAAAGAAAATGGTGTCTTGCCTAAAAGGAGGATGGCAAACTAGCCCTTAAGAGAACCTTACATGAATATAAAATAGGGATTACGAAGGCCAAAGCAGAGTTCTATGTGAGCGCCATTCTGGCTGCCCCAAACAGCGTTAGGATGGTGTTAAAAATCACAAAAGAGCTCTGTAATCCAACATGCATGAACCAGGCAGTTGCACCTTCACAGGCTCTATGTGACGAGCTTGCAGTTTTTTTCAAGGAGAAAATTGATAATATTTCAGAAGACATTAATCCCTCAAGCCACGGTCAGACTCCTTCAGAGAATCTGGCAGGTGGCCTCAATCGGCATTGAGTGTGGGACCCGCCATTATAGATTAAACCACTTTGGTCCCCTCCCATGGCCACTTCCTCAGACTCGCCCCTGGATCCTTTACCATATTACATTTGGATGGAACAGGTGAAGGAGCTCTTACCATTGCTTTGGCAAATCTGTGGTCAGTCATTACAGTCAGGCTCTGTGCCAGCTTTTTTTAAAAACACCATAGTGGCACCTATTCAGAAAAAAATTCTTTGGACCCATGTATCCTGAGAAACTATAGACGGATATCCTTGCTGCCTTATCATGTGAAAATTTTGAAGCTAAGTAAGGCATTGTCCCGATTTCTAGAATCCAATAATTCATTGGAAAAGGAACAATTTGGTTTCGGGCCAGGCCAAGGGATTGAGACAGCACTGCTCACAGCTACAGATGAGCTTAGAATGGGGGTTGATGAGGGCCAATCTGTAGTCCTGATACTATTAGACCACTCAGCTGCATTTGATATGGTTTGTCACAATAGACTTCTGTTCTGACTGCATGTGATTAGAATAGGCGGAACAGCTTTGGAATAGTTCTGCTCAGATCCATCAGACAGATGTCAGGTGGTTGCACTGCCCCCATTTCATTCAGAATTCAGGACTCTAAACCAAGGTGTCCCCAAACGCTCCTCCACCAACCCAATTCTCTTTAACATCTGCATGGCTCCTTTGATCTAACTGGTTAAATCTCATCATTTGCAGTTGGGTAACTATGTTGATGATACACAATTGATCTTGTTTTTGGCTGGTGATCAGTAGCTGGCCTCTTTTCCTTCCTGCATGCTTGGGATTAGCCAGTCGCTCAAATCTAATTCCCTTAAGTTCAATGGAGAAAAGACCGAGCTGCTCTGCTGTTCACCCAACAAGGAGCCAGCCATGCTTCCCCTAGTTTTTGGCCATTTCCATCTGATGGCAATATAGTGCTGGCTGACACGGTTCGAAACTTAGAGTTATTTTTGACAAAATGCTCAGTATGGAGAGCTACGTGAATAAACCAGCAGGCATTTGCTTTGCACTTCTGAGAGCCCTACGCAAGATCCTCCCAGTGCCTCCATCTACAGTTAGAGCCTGTAGTGTTATTCAACAATTGTAATGCTCTCCTGTTAGGCATCCCAGATTATCTGTTATGTTGTCTGTCAAGAGTACAAGTTAGAGCTGCTAAACTTGCCTTGAACAGACCTAGAAAGGCCTCCACTTCCTTAGCTACGAAGGAGTTGCATTGGCTGCTGCCAAGACAAAGAATTTTGTTTAAGTCACTTTGTATTGTGTTTCGAGCTCTGCAGGGGTCGGGACTGGCACCCCTACAAAGGACTCTGAGAAGATATACCTCAAATATACCTCCATTACTCCTCAGCTAACATGGCATATGTGGATAAGTTTAGAAAAGTTAAACAAGGTGTTTGGGTTTTTACGATCAGGGTAGCCAAGCTCTGAAATCAGCTTCTGGCCCCCATAAGTTTGCTAACCGACATCCTACAATTCAGAAAAGCTCTTAAGACCTGGCTTTTCCCTAAGTAACTGGCCTGGTTCTATAGCAGTTTGCTATCAAGCAGCATTTCCATTTGTCTTCGCTTATGACTAGCACCAGGATATGGTGGCAGAGCACTTTATAAGTGTTAAAAATAAATACATAAACCAAAGGGTAACATTCGGAAAAGGTGTTCTATCTGCATCTGGTATGCTAATTGTATAATATAAATTTTAAAAACCAGAATGATAAAACTCAAGGCAATAAAGGATAGAGATGCCAAAGGAGATATTTCCTATTCTTAATACCACATCTATATACCTTGACTATATATACATCGTAAAATACATAATCTGAGTGAAGAACAGTAAACGTATTCCTACCTACATATATGTACCATCACAAACGTTTGGTCCTCGATATTCAGACTGTGATATTTTGGCAGGTCATTGGTTCCCACATAACAACTAGTTAGTTACCAGTTCAATATGTGAGAAAGCTGGTGAAGATCATGCCCATATGCCCTGAGCTTTCGCTCAGATCCCTAACTCTGGTCCACTGTACAAGACTATGTCTAAGCTTTTCCATCTAACCACTGCAAGAACGACCCTTTTACATGAGTCTGTCAATGCAGAAATCCTCTTGCTGCTGACCTACAGACTTTGTTTATAAAATACAATCAAATATTGTAAACTTTGTTCTGCTAACATGGCTTGTGTCTTGCCACTTTACAAGGCACTCTGATAAATATATAAATGCATACATACATGTCCCTGCAATCAGTCAAATCTGCAAATTGCATTCTAAAAATCAGGAACCATTTTATCATACATAGTACAGAGCAGCTGCAAGGGATCTTATGTTGGTTTTGTTCAGAACAAATAAGTCAACAGCTAAAATTTAGTGCAAACCTTGGAGGCTAATGTTTCACCAAAGCACATCTGTCACAATCATAGTTGGAATGTAGTTGTGTTTTACCGTTCAATTCTTTACTCAATGATTAGAAACAGATATTCTTAAACCAATGACATGCTAAACATCTAGAAATTTGAATTGGGATTTACTATAACATAATGTTCAGTATAGATACTAATATCTAAATTGCCATGCTTCATGTCTTTAAAATAACCAATACATGAGTATGAGCAATCCTAGCTTCACAGACACCCTTGGAATCCCTGCACAGGCACAGTTTTTAATATTTATCAAACCATCGTCTTCCAACCATACACAAGTGTAAATTCATCTGAAAGATTCACAAAATGTGGATTTGCAATCACAATGTCATGCAGTAGTCAGACAACACATGGTCAGTCTGGCAATACCTGCAATCCAAAATCTTATTCTTCACGTTTCTAGACTGGCCCTCTGAGCAGACCTCTATTGGTGTACAAACAAAAAATCTATTGCCCCAGTGTTTTTTACCAAAATTATATACCTACGTTACGAGAAAATGCCCCTTTTATGAGTGGTCATTCCCAATGTTTGCTGAATGTTATTGCTGCTTTTTAGACTCTGCACATTGAAACACTGCTGTCCAGTGTATGTGCTCCAAACAAAAAAAACATGTTAAAATTGGCTAATCTCTGATTGGCATATCTAACGCTCCTACAAAGTTATAGTATATGGTGTAGAAACTACATCCATGGGAATGAAAGTTAACTGTCACCAGTTGAATGCAGCACATATAGTGCCAACTACTAGTGTGATAAGGAAAACATGGCTTCAGACCCACCAATGAAGCCCAACTGCTGCAGTTGAAACTTATAGTCTGACCTGTCAGAATTACCCCTTTGATGGGAGAATACATCCCTTTTGAATACTAATTAAAATGCCCACAAAGGAGTCAAAGTGATGAAGGGGCTTAGGAAGTGATCTGAACAGCCAGTCTGAATATGATTGAAGACTCATACTAGGATCTGATAGGCAATTACGACATAGAGTATAGTCCTGTTGACATGTGTGGATTTTATGCAGTGTTTAGTCGGGGCAATAAAAAAGCTGTGAATTCTGAGCGTGTGGGGTTTTCAGTTCCAATTAATACTGAAATCTTAGAGGAACATGGTGTTGGTAAAGGTAAGCAGGTGTGAGGTTAGTGTTAGAAATGTGGTCCTTGGTTGGCCCCCTGTCCAAGCAAGGACCTCACTTCAGTCAGGGTAAAGGAGAATCACCCTTGATTAATCCATGCTCACCCCCTTGGTAGCTTGGCACGAACAGGCAGGCTTAAATTCAGAATCAATGTGTAAAGTATTTGTACCAACACACACAGTAACTCAGTGAAAACACCACAAAATGACACAACACAGGTTTAGAAAAATAGGTAATATATATCTAAACAAAACAACACTAAAACAACAAAAATCCAACATACACAAGTCAAGATATGACTATTTAAAAGAATAAGAGTCTTTATCCTTAGAAAAGAGTGAAAACACTGTTAGTGCACCAAAGTACTTGGGTAGAGTCAAAATAATGCTGTACGGGTGAGTGTGCATCAAAAAAGCCAGCGATGCGTCGATTTCTCACCCACAAGCGAGAACGTGCATCGTTCCTCCGTCGGCTGGGTCAGCATGTATCGTTTCGTTTCTCCGGCAAGAGAGCGATGCGTCGATCCGGACAGGCACCTCGGCTCCGGGCAGGCTTTGCGTTGATTTTCCCGCCCAGTGATGTTGTGTTGAAATCTGGTCACGCTGTGTCAAGAAACCTCACTGCGTGGGGGGCTTGTGTCATTAACAGCAGCTGCTGCGGGTATTGCGTGTCATTTCTCCAGCTGCGTTGCATTGATCTTCTAGCCATGATGCAGGTGGGGCATCGATTTTCGCTGCAATTCCAGAGACACGTTGTTTATCAGCCACGAGACAGGTGGTGCATCAAAAGTTTTCCTGCATGGCGGTCTTTGCGTGGATTATCAGTTCTTAGCTGCCAGCTTCACCTCTCAATGGCCCATGGACTGGATAGGGCACCATTTGGCATGGTAGGAGTCTCAGCAGAAATGCCCCGTGCTGGCAGGGGAAGTCTTTGCTGACCCTGAGATTTCAACAACAGGAGGCAAGCCCAGTTCAAGTCCTTGGAGATTCTTCTCAAGCAGGAATGCACAACAAAGTGCAGTCTCTGTCCCCTTTCACAGGCAGAAGCAGCAACTGCAGGATATCCCAACAAAGCACAGTCGCAGGCATGGGCAGCACTTTACCTCAGCTCTTCCGCTCTTCCCCTTGGCAGAGGGTCCTCTTGATTCCAGAATTGATCTGATTTTCAGGGGGTTTGGGTCCACTACTTATACTTCTTTCTGCCTTTGAAGTAGGCAAACTTCAAAGAAGAGTATCTCTTGATTGTAAGATTCTGCCTTGCCTAGGCCAGGCCCCTATCACCCACTAGGGGGCTGGAGACTGCATTGTTTGTGGGTAGGCATAGCCCTTACAGGTGTGAGTGACCACTCCTCCCCTCCAGCACAGATGGCTCATCAAGATATGCAGGCTACATCCTAGTTTCCTTTGTGTCACTGTCTAGAGGAGAGGTGCAAACAGCCCAGCTGTCAAACTGACCCAGACAGGGAATCCACAAACAGGCAGAGTCACAGATTGGTTTAAGCAAGAAAAAGACTACTTTCTAAAAGTGGTATTTTCAAACACACAGCTTAAAAACAAACTTTACTAAACAATGTATTTTTAAATTGTGAGTTCAGGGACCCTAAACTCCAAATTTCTATCTGCTCCCAAAGAGAATCTGCACTTTAATAATATTTAAAGGCAGCCCCCCTGTTAACCTATCAGAGAGATAGGCCTTGCACAGTGAAAACCGAATTTGGCAGTATTTCACTGTCAGAACATATAAAACACATAAGTAAATGCCCTACCTTAAACATACACTTCACCCTGCCCATGGGACTACTAGAGCCTACCTTAGGGGTGCCTTACATGTAAGAAAAGGGAAGGTTTAGGCCCGGCAAGTGGGTACACTTGCCAAGTCGAATTGGCAGTTTAAAACTGCACACACAGACACTGCAGTAGCAGGTTTGAGCGATGTTTACAGGGCTACTACTGTGGGTGGCACACTAGTAGCATTTGATTTGCAGGCCCTGGGCACCTCTAGTGCACTGTACTGGGGACTTATTGATAAATCAAATATGCCAATCATGGAAAGTCAATTACACATACATTTTACATAGGAGCACTTGCACTTTAATACTGGATAACAGTGGTAAAGTGCCAAGAGTAACAAAAACAGCAAATCCATCAACAACCTGGAAAACAGAGGCAAAAAGTTAAGGGGAGACAATGCCAAGGATGCCAAGTCTAACAGTTAGGAGTTTTAATCAGTTCATTATATAGGAGGAGTTGTTACCTGAGGGGTGATTTAGGGTAAAAAATATCAGTTTTGAGAAGGATAGTGTGCATGCCTCTATGTGTACAATTTTAAGGGATTTGTAGCCTAGAGTAGGAATGATGGAGCATGAAAGACAGTTTTTATGGATTGGGTGTGGTCCTCCTCCAAACATTTCCACTTACATTTTTCAACAAATCAAGTAGTTTTGAGGCAGGAGTACGTTCATGAGGGTGTTGAGAGATGTGGTTCTATTCACGTCTTCACAAGAGATCTTTGTTTGGATGTAGGAAGTTGTGAGCCTGCAGTTATGCATGTGGTTGCAGAAGGTGGGAATGAGTGTTATTTTCATAATCAGTCTTAGTCCCATAGGAGGATATAGAAATGTAGAAAAAAGAGAATGACTGTGGGAAAGATAGGAAAAAGGGGTCAGAAGAAGATTCAGGGATGAAAGAAATTTGCAAGAGTAGGACAAAGAGGCATGATGTGTATTGGTATTCAGCAACCCGGCATTGTGCTGCACTGGCAGTGGGCACCTACGAAAAACATTGGTCTTTTGGCCTTTTTTTAAGCAAATTAAGCACCGCATGCACATGCACAGCGCAATATATTAAGATTGTATGAACATTGTATCCGCTGTCTGTATCATTAAAACCTTAGTGAAATTTAGGACACCACTGGATATATTTTTATGATGAGTTTTTGGCTACTACAAACATATATTTGATCTGTCAAACTTCGGAAGTTCATTCGAGATAAACAGATACAAATATTTAATTTTGTGCTAAAATGATGTACATAGAAACAGAAAGTCTATAGGATTATAAATATGTGCATGAATTTAGTGAAAGAATGATCATCTGCTGTATGAATGCCAAATGCCAAGTTTTATGGGGAATGGCAATGCAACTCACAAAACAGAAATAGCATTTTAGGAACGGAGCTTAAAAGGACATGTTAAGTAACCTACCAACTCATTCTGGACATAGATTTTCTTAAAGAATAACGTTTAAAGATTAATTTTACACCGCTGTATTGGAGATTAAGGGCTGCGAAAGGGCATCACACAGAGATCCGGCAAATACATCCAGAGAGAGAGAGGGGATTACAGGGAATTAAGTCTGCCTTTAAAAGACTGCCATGGAGGAATTAGAGGGTGGAACAGAGAAGCAATGGTAGAGTAAGATATTTTAGAAAAAGAGGTAGTGATAAAAGAGAGAGCCAACACAATAAACGCAAGACTGTAGAAGAAATTATATGTCGGGCTCGAGCCTCGTGGCAAAAGGGTTTTGTGAAATCTGACAGATGCAACTCACCATATACCGTGTGGACTTCAATGCCAAAGTTTGTACTTATTTATTTTTCTAACTGTTAGTGGGCTTCATTTCAAGACAGTGTTATGTACGTTAGAAAAGTGTCAGCCGGAAGTGTGCAGTAATTAAATGTACATGCTTATGATGACAATTCTCGGTAACAGGCCTCACCTGCACTTTTAATGAACAGAATCGTAGAATATAAGGGCAGAAAAGAATAGGTGGCTGACTCTGCCTAGCCATTGCTATTCACTCACCAGCGGCTCATATGCTGCTTGGTGTTTGACTGTGTCGGTTTTTTCTCTGTATTACTGGTACTCTGTTCTTTCTCAAACATGTTTTTTTGCCTTCACCACTTTCCTTTCCATGGTTCTAGTTTAGACCAAAATGAAAGCAGCAGTAGGATTGGACGCAGGGCAGGCTGGGAGCCTGAGCCTGCAACAGAGGAGGTGTGGTGGTGGTGCGGTGCAGCAAAACAGGTAATTTAAAAATATATATATATATTTGCCCCCCATCACGTGCCACCCCACCCCTTCCCTGCTGCGACTGAATTTTTGGAAACTTTTATGGCTATTACATGCTTTTCATTAAGAGAGCTATTGGCCAAAGACAAAAAAAGTAAAAAATAAGAAATTGCTCGCTGCAGGGCCCAGTATCCCCTGTCCTTTGGTCCTGGTCGTTTTACCTTCTTTAGAAACACTGGAGTTATGAAATACAATGCACTCTGCTGTTGATAGACGTGAAGAAAAACTTCATACTGTAAGTCCTTAACAGACATTGAAGAAATTGGGCTGATTTGTTGACAGCCAAGCAGCATTTTCTGTGATCTGCTCTCATGGAAAGTAAATTTTTTTCTTTTTAGCAGACAACAGTGTATTCATGTTTTGAAAGAAACAGATTGTTTATTTTTTCCGACCTCAGATTTACAGTAAAACGGTGGACCTGGTCATTTCGAGACAACACATACATTTGAAAGTTGGCATCTGTTCTGGCAATACATCTATTCCTTTTCTTTGACCCCTTCAAAAAGTAAGGAAGAATTCTATACCAGGGTTTAGCTTAGGTTTAAGAAAATCATGGATTTTTAAAGCAATCCTGTAATAATATCCATCTAGAGAAATTAATCCCATGTTAACTGACCATGTAGGTAAAATATGATATTTTCCAAACCACACACTCCAGTCATATTCATAAAATTGATGTGATGAATCACTGTCTCTCTTCAGTTCAATGTAAACATTACACTGTGGTTTAACTCTAGCAAAGAACTCTATACATTCTGGAAATCCACAGGTTTGGCAGTCACGCTGAAGGCATAGCTGACTGTCTAACAGGTGCCATATTTGTTTTGTCTCCTAAAATACATGCTTTATTTTACTGAAACAAGCTTCCAGAGCTTACTTCCCGGAACTAGATTGTTTCACTACAACACATAATCAATTGTCCTAACATGCAACAACTTTTTTTTACCTAGTGTGTCTAGGCCATTGGTTGTTTTCCGTGCATGGGTCTGCCAAGCCTCACATGGCGGATCCAGGTAGGGAAAATCAGTAATGGCTGCTTGTGAACCTTTCAGCATTGGAGTGGTCTTTCCCCAAAACCTTTTGCCTTCCTCTTCCATTTTTGATGATCTCGTTTTGGTGGCCTCATGGCTCTGCATACTTTAGCACTGCTAACCAGTACTAAAGTGTGCGTGCTCACTCACAAAAGCATGGTAACTTTTGATTATCCCCAACTGGCATATCTAATTTCCTTATAAGTCCCTAGTACAGCAGTACTATATGTACACAGAACCTGTAATTTAAACGCTATTAGTGGGCCTGAATTACTGATTGTGCCACCCTCTTAAGTAGCCATTTAAATATGTCTCAGGCCTCTCATCGCAGAGCCTGTGTGTGCAGTTTTAAACAGCAATTTCGACCTGGCCAAATAAACCTTTTGTTAGGACCACACCTTTCATCTTTCATTTTTTATACATATGTCACCTTTAGAGTAGGCCTGGACAGCCCAGTAGGCAGTGTGCAATGTTTTTAGCAAGTTGGACATGTGCTTTTAAGTTTTACATGTACTGGTAGAGAAAAACTTTTACATTCTGTATGTATTACTCCAAGACCTACCTCTCCCATGGGATAACACTGCATTTCCTTATTACTGTTAATACATTTTAATCTACAAATGGGAGCAGGTAACCAGTTCATGTTTGCTGTTTTTGGAATTGTAATGAAAAATCCTCTATCATGGTAAAGTCAGATTTTACATTACATTTTTGAAAATGCCACTTTTAGAAAGTTTTCATTTTCCTGCCTGAGCCATTTAGTGCCTGCAGCCTGTCTCTGGGTCACCTGACATCCACACACAATGGAGAGCTTAGGTGTGACTGGATGGGTCATCACTGGCAGGATGGAGGGCAGAGCTAGGCACAGCCCTACTTGCACTTGACTAGGCTGTGCTGTGCCTCCACACAAAGGACTGCAAACCCCTGCAGTTAGTATGGAGCCTTCTGCCACCTTTCAGAAGAAGCCCACCAGGTATAAATAATGACCCTCAGACACTACCTCTTCAGCACACTTCTGGATACGTGGATACTCTGCGAGGAAGAAGGACTGCTGTGCCTCTGAAAGGAAAGCCACTCTGCTGGACTGCAGCCTGGCTGTGCTGACCTGCTGACCTCTCACCTGGGTAAGAAAGACCAGACTTGCATCTGCTGAACTCAGGACTCCAAGTGACTCCAAGGGCTATTTGGCCTGCCTTCTGACTAGAGCCAAAATACTTTTGTATTGTCAAAAAAGAAAATCAATGCCCAATTTTTACAGGCAAGCTTCATGTTATAATAATAGTTAGCACTGTGTCACTCTGTGAGCTGGATACCACAGGTCCTAGGAAGACGCAGAACTCTGTTGGTCAATATCAGACCACTTCTGCAATGCACTTGCATGTGTGGGTGATTCAGTGTGTGCCCTGATCTCAGCAGCCATGAAAGTAATGGCAATAACTGAAAATAAATAGCCTTCACAGAGACCTGTTAACTTTCTGTAGTGTCAGATTTGTGCACTTCTCCTAGCACTGTGCAGCAAATAAGAGGCTATTGAGAATACAAAGGAGGGACGAGGGATCAATACTGTAATATTAATATGGTAAAGCTGTGCAACATCTCCTGCTCTAACGTTGGTATTCTAGTGAATTGATATCTCACCCTTGAGGTTTCCATAGCCAAAATCAATAAGGAAACGTTTTTGCTCTGGCTTATTTTATCCCATTGATGCTTCACAATACTGTAAATTGTGAATGTAAATTGTCCATGCTGATGTAAAAACTGCATAAAGGAATTAATGCTATGAGACAGATGGCAAATAGCGGTGAAATGCACATTTTAGCAAATGGGTTTTGAGTATTGTTCTATAGTTAGGCAAATGTTTTCACAACAAATGCTTGCAGCTGGTGAATCGAAAGCTTTCAATCCTAAATGTTCCATATTGCTCCTGCTGAATCCCAGGAAAGCACCCAGATTTGTTTTCCTGATCATTAGTAAATTTTCTAACATACTCACAGTTAAATTGCTATAAAAAATATTTGGTTCTTGTTTAAAATAATACAAGTCAGCTCTTGCTTTATTTGAAGCTAGTGATGTCCATTCCGTATAATAAGTATATTTTTTGGTATTCCTTTTAAGAGTGAATAGCCTGCATGTAATACTAAATCTAATGAAACAGAATAAAGCAAATTAGTTTTCTATAGTGTCTCGGATGCCGTAGATGTTCCATTTACTTTGTAAATCTAGTATTTATTTTGTTTACAGTAATATTTGTATGTTTTTGGAAGTAAAACTTAGTAAAATCACTGGGAATAGAAGCAATTGTATTGCTAATAGTAATCACAATGGCATGTATCCATTTCAAAATTATGTGTTGTACTAAAAAATGCTTCAAACCGAGGAGAATGTTAAATTCCAATTTTATGTGATTTACTCACCAATCTGTCTCAGGCAAACATCCACATCCATATTAACAGCCCACACAAACATTTACACAACCAGTCAGGCACAAAAACAATCACAGACGCAAACGTGTGTATGAACACCCCCCACACACAACCACATATACACACTCACAAACGCACATGCACACAAGTTCACATACAAATTCAACAGGATGTAAGGATGAGATTCTCATTTTTAGTACTGGCTAAAGAGCACAGTTGTCTGCAGGACATTTGGTACTAATAATTTAACACATACATAGAGTTGGCTTTGGCTTTGGCTCTGCCCCAGAGAAGCATTTCTAGTTCACATTCTGTTATTTGCACTTTAGGCATAGCTTTCCACTGCATTGCACTGAATTCTTTTGAATTCTTTGTCCTGCATGCATTACACAGATAAAGCACTACTCAATTGTTCTTTTTCACCAAATCAGACTTGTCTTTTCTGGGCTCAGAGCGCAGCTGTCTTCAAGATCTATTGCTTACAATATAGAGAGCGGGCTTTGGGGCAGTCTCCTTCTACCACTGACTTATTTGAATCAATATAGCCAGTGGTTTGAGACATTGTCAATTACAGAATCCCAAATGTGCTCTCCTCCATATGTTTTAGTCTTTTAAGGTATGTGAGAGCAGTATTATTTTTTGTATATTTTCTACTTTGATTAAAGCCGTGCCCTGGGTCTTTGGAGACAACAGAATTAAACCTTTAAAAGAATTAAAAAGGTAATGCCTGTTAAGCTAAATGGGGCACATTAACCAACAATTTACTTTTAAGTAAACAACCTCTCACTTTAATTTTCTATCTGAAATTGAATACCACAAAAAGCCTAGCACCTAATCCAATCATGCTGAAATCCTTCTAAACTTAGAACAAAGAAATAACTCACAATTTTAACTTTAGAAGTTGGAGAAATTCGCACTGTAGATGCCGGAGGGAGAATGTTCTAAACAATCAAGAATTTCAGTTTCTAAATTACAATTCATGGACCTACATTGTAGAGGTAGTTCAGAGAATAGCTTATGGACCGAACTCTAGTGCAAAAAGAGACCTACTTATTATGGACAGGCATATCATACACCACCCAAGAATTGGATATTGAGTAACAGGAAAATGTTTTTTTATGAATAATACATTTATGGAATAGAAAGTAATGACACTAAATACTGGACGATATTGTCTGACCTCCGTCAGCCTGAATTCAAATATGATGTTTCGGAATCAACCATCTAATGAAAAACAACATTAATAGGAACCACAACTACTTTTTTAATCCTCCTAACCCAAATGTTTTTTTTTCTAGAACAGTAGTCTATTTCCAAGAAAGCAATAACATAATTGTCAGCATCTTCTTGTATGTCTACATCACAGTATGAGCTGCATTAATTCTGGCAATGCTTTACATATGATCGTGGTATGATGGAGGCAATGGTTGCAATTGGGACTAACCTTTCCATTTTCTAAACACTGCCGGTGCTTCATACGTCATAGTGTTTATTATTTTATAGATTGTGTCATAATGTCTCATCTTACAAGGTTAACTGTCTAAATCCTTGGTCCACAGACGCAATAATGGCAGTCCCTCCAAGTCTTCTTGTTAATTTTTCAGAGGTCCTACTTCAAATTGTACCTTTATAATGAAACTAATTCATCATCAAAAAGGTTCTCCTCTATCATAGAGGTTAAATGAACATATCAAGAGACTAAAAGTCTTACATTTCATTAAAAAAGCAGAACATAAGTTTGATGATCTCCATTGAACACAGACTCATCCACAAGAAGTCCTTCTAATTCGCCATAACTAAAACACAGCAGATAATACATTTATCACAGCTGCTATTCAAATGTGACTTGTAAATGGTTTCTGGGCATCACCAGACTTAGAAGAAAGGGAGAGCTGGCAGTTTATGCTGGGCTCTTGAGTTCTCGCTATTAGTGGGCTCTCAATTCTGACTGGGATGGTAATGGCTGTTGCCAGCCTATTTTCTTCCCTTTGCTCACAAACTCCTCAACTAGGAACCTGCTTTTCAAATGAGAAAATATGAGCTTTTACTACATGGAAAACTAGCATTCCAAACATTGGTCTGAGTTGGAGGGTCTCAAATGTAAAATAACATCAAGGAAATATAATGCTGCATTTATTTTAATTTATATAATTATGGATTTTTGTATCACGAATGGTGTTGTATAGACAGCGTAACTAAACAAAAGGGGCTTGAAGAAGCATAAGTGGCAAAAGAAGTATCAATTATATTGGTAGTTGTAATCTCAAGAGAATAGTATTCAAGTCTTTTTTTAATTACAAATATCTGGATTTTGATTTTTGTGTTCTGGTTTATGATTCCGATGTCAGACAGGCAAAGCTTTGTTTTATAATCTCCTATTTTTGGATTTGGGTGGTTTCCAAAGGCAGAAGAGCTTTGCTCATTGTTTTCCTCTGATAGCCTGTGGAGTATTATCCTCTTTTTGGTAGGATGAGAGGTCAAAGTAAAGTGTGTTTTGTGTTATGCATGTTGTTTTAAAATTAATTCTTACCTTCAGTGGGTGTCTGAAGATATTTTCAAATAAAGATAGAGGCCCTCATTCTGACCCTGGCGGTCTTTGACCGCCAGGGCGGAGGACCGCGGGAGCACCGCCGACAAGCCGGCGGTGCTCCAATGGGGATTCCGACCGCGGCGGTAAAGCCGCGGTCGGACCGGCACCACTGGCGGGGTCCCGCCAGTGTACCGCGGCCCCATTGAATCCTCCGCGGCGGCGCAGCTTGCTGCACCGCCGCGGGGATTCCGACCCCCTCTACCGCCATCCAGATCCCGGCGGTCGGACCGCCGAGATCCGGATGGCGGTAGGGGGGGTCGCGGGGCCCCTGGGGGCCCCTGCAGTGCCCATGCCACTGGCATGGGCATTGCAGGGGCCCCCGTAAGAGGGCCCCTACATGTATTTCACTGTCTGCTGCGCAGACAGTGAAATACGCGACGGGTGCAACTGCACCCGTCGCACAGCTTCCACTCCGCCGGCTCGATTCCGAGCCGGCTTCATCGTGGAAGCCTCTTTCCCGCTGGGCTGGCTGGCGGTCTGAAGGAGACCGCCCGCCAGCCCAGCGGGAAAGTCAGAATTACCGCCGCGGTCTTTCGACCGCGGAACGGTAACCTGACGGCGGGACTTTGGCGGGCGGCCTCCGCCGCCCGCCAAGGTCAGAATGAGGGCCAGAAGAATGTCTTAATTTCTTGGCACCAATCACCAATTGACCAGCTATGTAAGAGCTGAAACAGTGGACCTTGAAAGACCTACAACTCCTAATTTACCTCCATTGAGAACAGAGAGTAGCAACGCTTGTATCACTGTTCTGAAGCACAAAGGCAAGATGGAGAATTTCAGCTTCCCAAGAAGTTGGAGTTAAAAGGTGGCAGATTTTTTCAGTTCAGAGATGTGTTGAGTCATATGGAAGTTTTGATTGAGAATAAATCCGGGATCACTGGTAAATGGGACAGAGAAGGAAAACTATCCCAGGAGATAGAAGATTGACCCTTTTTTGAAGAGGGGTGTGGAGTCAGAGCAGTAAATTTGGAATTCCAATTTGGTAGGATTCAGGATCAAGAAGAATTGGGTCAACACGTCAGAAAACTTTTTAAGGAAGATATTTAAGCTCAGTATGCTGAACTGACCATAGACTCTGAGTTGTAGCAGTTTTTCCAGTCATATTGAAGTATGGAGATATTGTTGTCCTATATCATTGTGCCAAGAGATTCTCTCTGTACATTCAAATAGCTATGGTGATAATATTGAGTGACCTGAAATATTGCAATCAAGACAAATGTGTATTATACACTTTCATAAATTGTCAACTTGGTGAGAGGACGTGAAGACCTATTGGAACCATGTTAGAATGTTTCCACTCATTCACATTCTGAAGAGAGTTGTGATCAGTGATGTTAAATGCCACCGAAAGGTCAAATGGAATCAGTGGACAGATATCACATTCACCCAAAGGAGGTTACCCTTCCAAGTTGGAAGACAGATTCCTTCTTAGCACAGCCCATTGACACACCATGAGGTGCATGTTATGATAAACATCAGTACTCAAATACCTACAGACAAAATTGGATCAAATGGATTTAGCATCTTTGCATGGAATATATAGAAGAAAACCTACACGCTGACCTGCTGACTCAAGGTGCTGGGGGTATAGACAATAACCACTAGGTGCAATTGTAACATAACTCTAGAATAACCATGTGAAGTAAAGCACTTCTCTCATGAAGCCAAACATGACAATTTTTACATCCATGGAACATAAATGAATGCCTAGTTAAGAAAATCATCTTGTATTTCTGTAATAGTCACTTGAGCTGAATGAACATTTTGGACTACTACTGTACCCTAAATAGGTGGTTGGAAAATGCATCACACAGTATGTTGGACTTTAATTTCGATTTGATTTTAAAGAAACTAAGTGGGACAACGATATTTTGTGGTTTCACTTGAGACCCATGCTGGTGGAAGACTTGCAAAAAACTATAATGTCTTTTGAATTATACCTTTCAAAAAAAGTACCAGTGCACTTCCACTGCATGGTAATACATTTAACAGTAGGGAGCCTTAGACAACATGATTTAAAAATAATCACAATGCACCCTGCACTAAACCTTTGTTTTTTCATATTGTCCATCAAATCATATTTCATATTCAAATTCAGATAACAAAAGTTTACTTCTTTCACAGGAAGTGAGGAGTCTGTCTTATTCTTAACACCTCAAGATGTCTATGGTTAAATATGCTTTACAGTTATGTTTGTTAACTACATAAATTATGTTTCGAATCCATTTCAAGTCATTCAGAGTAATGAAATAAATCTTGCTTTTTCATCCCGATGAAGCACTCAATGTGAGGGAAACTGCAAATTAGCCTCAACTGTGAAAGATTATTAACTGGTGATAACATGTCAACTTCATGTGGCACATCTATTTTAACATCACTGAATGACCTAATAAAGTGAGCAAATATGCTCCTTGCTTGATCGAGCTGTCTGGTTTACTTAGATGAATTTTCCTTTACTGATATCCATCACATCACCTAACTCTAAAAGACATTTACAACCAGTCTTCTCCTAATTTATTTAATCATCATTGAAAGAGCAAGGATACAATTCAGTTTAGTATAAAACTCCTTGTGCAGTAATGCTTTTTATGAAACACGCTAGACAGAAAATGCAAACAGAAAATATATGTTTTAAATAAGTGATGAATGGAGAACGCAAAAAGGGTGTATTACTCATAAAACACGCTAGATAGATCATGCGAACAGAAAAATATGTTTTAAATAAGTGTTGATTGGAGAACACAAAAAAGGTGTATTACTTATAAAACACACTAGACAGAAAATGCAAACAGAAAAATATATATTTTAAAGAAGTGTTGATAGGAGAGGAGAACACAAAATACAAATATAAATTACAGTGAGTGGCCACTTTCACATTTTAAGATAAATTACACATTTGAGATTGAGGCCCTCATTATGAGGCTGGCGGTCTCACAGTCAGATCACCGCCAAAGCGTTGGTCCGGCCACGACTTTATGACTGTGGCAAACACATCATGGTCGGACCGCCGGCACCACCACGTTTCAGCCGGATGATGGTCTCCATCTGCCAGAGCAGCGCTGCCCTGGGGATTAGATCCCCTCCCTCCGCCAGTGTACTGCCATGTAAATGCTGGCAAAGACCTTGTGCTAGGGGTCCCAAGGGCAGTGCGGGGGCTCCCCTGGCCAGACCCGTCACGCCAATCATTGCTTTGCAGACAGTGATTTGCACGATGGGTGCTGGTGCACCTGACGCACAACAGCATTGCTGCCGGCCGTATTATGAGCCGGCGTCAATGTTGTTATGCGTTTCTGGCATGGGCCAATGGGCAGAAATTGTGTTTGACCCAGCAAGAAACTCATAATGGGGCCATCGAGAAGGAGACCGCACTGGCGGTCTCCTGAATGCAGGAGTTTGGCGGATGGCCTTTTCCACCCACCAAACTCATAATGAGGCCCTGAGACTGAGTTTTACTGTGCCTTAGAGAAAAACTATGGGTATTGAAAATACCAAGGGAAGTGTTTGGAAGAAAAATCACATTAGCCTGTAAAAGGGCTAAATATTTTTACCCTCAATCCTAAGCATTTCTATTATTTATACCGAGGTATATTTTAAATAGATCTCGCTTTTAGACACTCTCTGTAATAGTACAGAATTTCAGAGTCCCTCTGAGTAATTTTTGAAAAATGGCATTCCATACAAAGTTTACGTGGATGACTCTCAACACCTCTTCTATTTAGGGGTGACAACTTATTGAGGCCTTCATCTTTTTTTTAACCTTTTTTGCTAATAATGCTTTATTCAAACTTTACTAAGAAGAAACAATGCATTTTTTCCTATGATGAGCATGTGCTGTGTACAAATGTATAATCTGTAATGTTTTAAATCAATATTGAAAGCATATCAATATAAAACTGGGTATCAAACAATCTATGTCTACCCTCAAACACAGTAAGCTTAAAATATAATTAAGATCTACTGAAAACCAGGAAACTAAATATTAATGAGCCTAGTGCAAGTATAATACCAAAAAGGGGAGGTGTGGTATCTTCCTTGTAGGCATAGGCTCTAGGGATTTGAGGTATACAGAGAGTCAATTCAGGGTGGACTATGCAATAGAAGATTATTACAGGTGTTTCTATAATAACATGTTATTTGCCACAAATGAGTTTCAAATGGCCTTGATTATGAGAATTGTCTGTGCCATGCACCTGATCACCATGTTTCTGAGGAGTTTGATGCTTCCAGCATAGTAGAATAGACTTCTTGGAGATCCCAAGTGTGTGTGACAATCCGCCTTTTCATGTATCAGTTCATCTCTGGCACTTCAATGGTGTCATGTTGAAAAATCAGTTCTGGACTACTGTAGGGTTAGCATGTTAGTAGTGTTCAATATGGATATCACATTTAGCCAAACTCACTGGAGTGAGGGGCAGGATCATATTAAATGTGCTGGTCCCCATTCTAATGTTCACATCTCCAACAATCAGACATGTCAGTTAGTTTGGCCATTCTTAGAGTTTTGAGGAGTTAAATGCCCACCATTCATCAATTTAAAGAAAATCAATTTCAGTCTTGCCCCTCTAAGGCTGCATCCATGGGTTTTAAACAGGTCACTCAATCTTCCTCTGTGTACTTTTTCCACTGATCCTTTTACCATTTTTACCCAGAGATGCCTCTGGAGAGGGTTTGAGTGAAGTTGTTCAAGCACCATTTTATACCAACCAGAGATATCTCCAGTGTAACTGCTCCATCACTTTATGTAGTCATACACCAGAGTCAGGGACAGGTTGATCTAGTGGATAAATCACCCAAATTAAACAGTACCTCAGTTGGACGTACCTCCATTGCTGTCATGACTCCAATAGGTATTCTGCCTGAAGTGCTGTGAAAGATTACATTTGTTTGCCATATTATATGAGATAACAATTCCATTTGGTCTACAGATGAACATTTTGACCCAAAACCAACTTGGTTTTTGTGTTTTAGTGAAGGGCTATATCCCCATAACCTTATGGCAAGCACGTTAGCCAGTATTTTTACATCAGTCTTTATCAGGGAGCTGGGCCAATTGCCCCCACATTGCAACAGGTCTTTATCAGGCTTTAGTAGGAGGGCAATTGTGGCTCTATTGAATTCAAGGAGAGATGTGTTGTTTTCACATATTTTTTTGAAGACTTTGCACAGAAGTGGTATCAGGTTCTGCGCCCAGCTCTTATGATATTAAAATGAGAATCCGTCCTTCTAGGCTTTATCTAATGGCATATTTTATATAGCTTCTTGAATTTCCTCTTAGGTGATGTCATTTTTTATTGCATCCGCTGTGTCATCAGATAGATGTGGAAAAGGTAGGTGGGACCGGAAGTTTGACTCTGCCTGTATAGAATCATAATTAGTTTCCAATAAGAACAGTTTTGTGTAGAAAGCAACAAAACCCCCTCTAATTTATAGTGGATTAGTGAACAAACCAGTCTGGGTTCTAATAGCTGGGATAGAATGGTGTACGTCCATTTGTTTCAGTTGGTGGGCTAAAAGTCTTCCTGCTTTCTCACCACACATGTAGTGCTGCTGCTTCATTCTTCCCAACACTGTTTCAGCATGGGATGTAAACAGAGAATTTAGATCCAACTTGGCTGGAGTTAGTGATCTGAGATTCTCTGTAGTCACAGTGTGACGTAATCTTCAAATAATAGCTGAGTTTGTTGTTCTAGCTTCTGCCACTGCTCCATGTTCTTTTTATGGTGGGGGGTCGACTCTATTGTTATTTGATCTCTCATGTAGGTTTACAGGCTGCCTATAGAATTTGTGGTGAGTCAATGGAGCTGTAGATGTGTGCCATATAGTTCTGCAGATGTGCTTTATGGTCTTTTTTGCATCGGGGTTCTTACACCCTTGCATGTTTCAGACGGCCAGGATCTGTCCGACGCCACAGTGCCCATTTGTGTCAGATGGCTTACTGTCATCCTCACACAGTGCACTGGAAATCCCTCTGGTGCAGACATCTTGGAGGGATTTCCTTTTGATATACCTTGGTTGCAGGATATCCCCAACCTGTAATGAAGATCGGCGCACCATGCGTGTCGAAGGCTCAATTGCTTTCATTTTCTTCTGTGTTCCAGGGCATAACTCAGCCCCCTGAGCACCGATTTCAACTTGGTAGGTACCGTTGGAAAGGGGAGAGTCTCCCCTTTTGAGGTTATCTTTCCATTGTAGAGCCCTGCTTTTGGATCGTCTAAGGGGGTGATCACCAAGCAGGAATCCACTCCACAAGACTTCCAGGGGAGAGGGAGTGGCCTCTTGGTCAAGGGCTTTTAATCCCCCTTAGATTTTTATATTATTTCAGTCTTTCTGCCCCCCCCGGGTGGCCGATGGGGCAATAGTCCTGATCTGCCACCCCAGGGGGGGCAGAAAGCCCACTAGCCACCAGGGACTATTTAGGAAAGGGAGGGGCTGCCTAGAATGGGCATGGCAATGTCCATATCCCACCCACACAAATAGCCACAGTTTTTCCTTCCCCCTGGATGCAGATGGGGGTTTTTACTGTGAGAGCATATTGTGGGTTGCTATGCCCCAGGAGGGGAGAAAGCCCCCTAGAAGCAAGGGATTTTTTTTAAAAGGGGGGAGAGGGCAGCCCGCCACGGGCATGGCCTTTCCCCCACCTCAAATAAATGGGGACACAGTCTTTCTGCCACCCTGAGGGGCAGATGGAGGCATTTACCACCAATCAGCCCCCCAGAGAGGCAGACAGACCACTAGACACAAGGGAATTAAAAAACTAGAGGGATGGAAGCTGCCGACCACCATGGGTATGGGTTATGCCCCATCCTAAGAAGGGGGCAATAGCCTTTCTGCCCATTACCCCTTCATATATTTCAGCACTTCCATCACAGAAAGGTGAGGAAAATGTGTTTTTTAGACAAATGTTGAGGATTGCAAGGGATTCTGGGTAACAAAACTTAGTGAGAGCCACACTTCACCCCATCCTAGATTCCCCTTGGTGTCTCATTTTAATAAATGTACAGGTTTGCTAGGTTTCCCTAGGTCCTGGATGAACTAGAGCCCAAAATCCACAGTCAGGCACATTGCAAAAAAAGGATCAGATTTTAGTGGAAAAATGTGCTGTGTCCATGTTGAGTTTTGGGCTGTTTCCAGTCATGAGTACTAGGCCTACTTACACAAGTGAGGTACCATTTTTATTGGGAGACTTAGGGGAATATAGAATAGTGGAAGAAGTGTTATTACCAATTGTTTTTCTCTGCATTTGCACCTTCCAAATGTAAGAGAGAGTGTAAGAAAGAAGTCATTTTGAGGAATGGCCTCTAATTCACATGCTAATATGGGTACCCCAAATTCATTGATGTGTAAAGAAACACTTTTTCTGAACTCCATATCCTGTTCCTTTATGCCTATTTTTCACTCTTCATATTACTGCGTACCCAGTACATAATGGAAAACCTTTGCAAGGTGCAGCTCAGTTATTGGTTCTGTGTACCTAGTGTTGTTGGTAAACCTACAATCCCTATATATCCCCGCAACCAGAAGGGTCCAGCGAATGCACCAGTATATTGCTTTCAAAAATCTGCCACAGTTAGAAGAAGTTGTTTTTTCAACTCAATTTAATCTTTTATTTTACATTTCAACTGTTCTACAGGAAAACTTGAAGGATCTATACAAATGACTCCTTACTGAATTCAGAATATTATCTCTCTTTTAGAAATGGACAGCTTTCCAGGATCCACCATTGCTTTCACACCCATTTCTACCACTAACTGGAAGGAGGTTGAAAGCACAAAAAATAGGAAAAATAATCTCTGTCCTAGTAAAATGCCACAACTGTGTTGAAAAAATGGTTTTATCATTCAAGTCTGCCTGTTCCTGAAAGCTGGTAAAGATGGTGATTTTAGCACCACAAACTCTTTGTCGATGTTATTTGCAGGGGAGAAAAAAACAGGCACTTTCTTTTGCAGCACTTTTTCCCATTATTCCCCAAAAACCCACATTTTAGCTGTGTTTTGGCTAATTTCTCAGTCCCCTTCAGGGAAATCCACAAACCTTGGGTACCTTTAGAATCCCTAGGATGTTGGGGAAAAAGGACATACATTTGGCATGAATACCTTATGTGGACAAAATGTTATGAGGGCTAAGCGATAACTAGCCCAAATACCGAAAAAATACAGCTTAGCACCTGGGGGGGATTGGGAAGGCCTAGCAGTGAAAGGGTTAAACTTTTAGATAGATTTGCATCTTTAACTCTGTAGAAGAAAGTGATAGAAATTCTGTTATGAAATACCTCACATGTGGAAAGATTGAGTGACAATGGCGGTCATTACAACATTGGCGGTAAAAGGCGCTTACCGCCGTGCAGAAGACCGCCAACACACCGCTGCGGCCGCGGAATTCCGCCACAGCTATTATGACCCACATCTCTGAATCCGCCAAAAGTCAGACACCCACACAAGTCCGCCACACCAAAGGTCAGTGATAAACTGGCGAAAACAAAACCTCCACCGTCACGCCAACAGAAATACGCCCACACTATCACGACACACTAATCCATGCGGCGGTCTTTCAACCGCGGTATTCCATTGGCTACACACCGCCGCGCTCAAAATACACACACTCTTACAAAACACAGCCACATTGGACAATTCTAAATACACACACCTGATACACATACACACACCACTCCCACACACCCATTACGATATAAAACACACACCCACATCACCCACAAACCCCCACGACAAAAAATTCCGAAAGAAGGCCAGAGAGAGACACCACCAGCAAAAACAACAGCATCCACAGGCACACAACACCATCACCCACGCAACTTCCACGCACCTCACACAACACACCACTACATATCACCACACTTATCACCACACACTTCAGCCCACACATCACCTACACCACCCCATGGCACGGCAAAGACACCCCAGGTTCTCGGAGGAGGAGCTCAGGGTTATGGTGGAGGAAATCGTCCGGGTAGAGCCACAGCTATTCGGATCACAGGTGCAGCACACCTCCATAGCTAGGAAGATGGAGCTATGGCGAAGAATAGTGGACAGGGTCAACGCAGTGGGACAGCACCCAAGAAATCAGGAAGACATCAGGAAGAGGTGGAACGACCTACGGGGTAAGGTGCGTTCCATGGTCTCAAGACACCACCTGGCGGTTCAGCGGACTGGTGGCAGACCCCCACCTCCTCCCCCACAACTAACAACATGGGAGGAGCAGGTCTTGGCGATTCTGGATCCTGAGGGCCTCGCAGGAGTAGGTGCAGGAATGGACTCTGGTAAGTCAAAGCTTTACTATTACATCCCCCACCCTACCTGCATGCTATCACATACCCCCACCCTCACCCTCACCACCCCAACTCCTCACAAATGTCCCAGCATCACAAACCACACATCCCAACACCAAGCCCTGCATGCAACAACAAAGCATGGACACCCATCATCAAAGCATGTCCACTACACATACCCACACACACCCCTAAACCATCATCACACAAGCTCCCACACAGGAATGCTAGCACTGGGGTACACGGTCACCCACCCATTGCACACCATTACACACACAGATTTAATAAACATCCTTTTATACCCCTGCAGGATCCCTTCCCAACGTCACCGGACAGGAGGGTCCACACATGTCCACACCACCAACATAAGAGGCCCACAGTGATGACAGCAACTCTGTCAAACTGGGTCTAGATGACCAGCCCAGACCACCGGAGACCTCTGGACAGTCTGTTCCCCTCACACAGGCACAGGCCACC
The DNA here is from genome assembly GCF_031143425.1 of Pleurodeles waltl. Classification (NCBI taxonomy): domain Eukaryota; kingdom Metazoa; phylum Chordata; class Amphibia; order Caudata; family Salamandridae; genus Pleurodeles; species Pleurodeles waltl. Next base: position 1,285,903,008 of record NC_090444.1, on the reverse strand, counting down.
ACAGACCTTCCCCCCTCTGGAAACACCAGCACAGCATCCACCCAACGGGCCCATACCTCCGTCTCCAGGACATGTCAATCAGCTGTGTGTCCACCACTACAGAGAACCCAGGATAACCCACCACCCAACAACAACAGGGCCCTTGGGGCAGTGGGCACACGGTCCAGGGGCAGAGGCACTGGAACACAGGGGAACTGGGAGGGCTGCCGTGCGACAGGGGGCGGACAGGCCCAGGGAACCCACTCTCCACGAGGCCCTCTCCTCCATCATGGGAGCCTACCACCACTCCCAGGAGACGATGGCAACGGTACTGGCCAAGATTCAGGAGACCCAGCGCATGCAGGAGGAACAGTATATGGGCTTCAGGGAGGAACTCAGAACCATCAGCTCCACCCTGGGCACCATCATAGGGGTGCTGAAGGAACTACTCAACACCAGGAAGGACACTGTGGCACTACAAGGGGCCCCTGACACTAGCATGGACGATGAACTGCCCACCACCTCCGCCGGCGCTAGTGGACAGGACGCCCTGCCACAGGACCACCACACCAGCACCCCACCCCCTGCAGAGGGAGAACCACCCCGCAAACGGTCCCTGAGATCCAGGAACAAGACAGAGAACGATGCCAAGACCCCCGCCAAGAAATGAGACCACCCTGATTGTCATCATACTGTCCCACTTTGTCACCCTGTCCGTAATTAAACTGCCCCAGCTCCACTTCCTATGCCCATACGGGCAATGCACCTGTCAGACTAATAGACTGGACACTGCCATGGATACTCCTCCACCATCACCACTCACCATTTCACTACCCCCTCCAATTTTGAGCATTTAAATAAACACACCTAAAGCACAAAATGATCTGGACTCTTGTCTGTGATTTCGAAATAGTGTATTAGCAATTACAGTGACAAAATGTTTTTTAAATAGTAATGTCAACATACCTATGTCACACAGCTCTAGTCCATGAGGAATCTAAGCAGATGTCACACAGTGGGACCCACATCTGTGAAACCGTAAGGGAAAGTGACAACTCAGTGACCATACACTGGGTGAAAACGACAGACAGGAGAGAGGTAGCAGTGTTAAAGCACATGTACTAGGCAGGATTGTATTCTTACCTGTGTTTTCACTGGAAATATTGCTGGATCACTGAGTCCCTGTTGTGCATGTCTTCTTCCTCTGCTTCCTCCTCATCACTGTCCACAGGCTCCACAGCTGCAACAACACCGCCATCTGGACCATCCTCCTATAGAAAAGGCACCTGGCGTCGCAAAGCCAAGTTGTGAAGCATACAGCAGGCCACGATGATCTGGCACACCTTCTTTGGTGAGTAGAATAGGGATCCACCTGTCTTATAGAGGCACCTGAACCTGGCCTTCAGGAGGCCGAAGGTCCGCTCGATCACCCTCCTAGTTCACCCATGGGCCTCATTGTAGTGTTCCTCTGCCCTGGTCCTGGGATTCCTCACTGGGGTCAGTAGCCATGACAAGTTGGGGTAACCAGAGACACCTGCAAATGGTGAGGGGCAACTGTTAGACACACACTAACCTGGAGGGATAACCCCAGACCCAGACAACCATTCTCACTGACTTGCTTCCAGGTGCTCACCTATTAGCCACACACAGTGCCTCTGGAGTTGACCCATCACATAAGGGATGCTGCTATTCCGCAGGATGTAGGCGTCATGCACTGAGCCAGGGAACATGGCATTCACATGGGAGATGTACTGGTCTGCCAAACATACCATCTGTACGTTCATAGAATGATAACTCTTCCGGTTTCTGTACACCTGTTCACTCCTGTGGGAGGGGACCAAAGCCACATGGGTACCATCAATGGCACCTATGATGTTGGGGATATGTCCCTGGGCATAGAATTCACCTTTCACTGTAGGCAAATCCTCCACCTGAGGGAAAACGATGTAGCTCTGCATGTGTTTCAGAAGGGCAGACAACACTCTAGACAATACGTTGGAAAACATAGGCTGGGACATCCCTGATGCCATGGCCACAGTTGTTTGGAAAGAGCCACTTGCAAGGAAATGGAGTACTGACAGCACCTGCACTTGAGGGGGGATTCCTGTGGGATGGCGGATTGCTGACATCAGGTCTGGCTCCAACTGGGTACACAGTACCTGGATTGTGGCACAGTCAAGCCTGTCGGCGATTATCAAATGTCGCTCCTCCATTGTCGACAGGTCCACCAACGGTCGGTACACCGGAGGATGCCACCATCTCCTCACATGTCCGGGCGGACGGTGCCTATGAAGGACAACAGCAAGCACAGAGTCAAACAACTCAGAGGTACGTACCCACAGTTTACCCAGAACACCAATCATACACAAAAGGTGGCCTGTATGTGTGTTGAGACTAGGCCTAGGTATGTGTGACGCAGTTGAAAATGAAGCCATGTGGGCCCCTGAAATGGCTGCTGCCTGACCTGTAAAGTGGGACAATGGGATGTGAGGTAACTGCGCTGGTGCTGTACACCGTCGCGGTAGGCGGTCTAAGACCGCGGCGCAATGCTGCATTGTTTAACATTGGACCCTATGGGTCCCAGGAGCCAATGACGATGTACGCCTGTGGTGACGGTACGCACCGCCGCGGACGTGACCTCCATTTTCTATCTGTTCAATCACTCGATACCTGATCTTCGACAGGAGAGGACCTACACTGCAAGTGCTGCTGTGACCTCGGTCTGGAAGAGACAATGGCTTGTGCGTCTGGGGAAAGGGCCCCTGCCTTCACATCGGAGGAGTTGGAGAAGCTTGTGGATGGGGTCCTCCCCCAGTACACGCTACTCTACAGTCCTCCAGACAAACAGGTAAGTACACAGGGAGCATGTTGTATGGGCTATGCCTGTGTGGAGAGGGCTGGATGTAAGAAGGAAGGGGGCAGAGTGCTGCGTGCATGAAAGAAAGTGAATGCATGTGCCACATGGCAAGGGTAGGGATGGGGGCCAATCACTTTGACGGTGCAGTTGGTAATGACTTCTCTTCTTCCCCAGTACATTTCATGTAGGTCAGCACCCACCAGAAGAAAGAAATTTGGCTTGCCATCGCCAAGGACGTCTGGACCCTGGGGGTCTACCACAGACGGAGCACCCACTGCCGTAAAAGATGGGAGGACATTCGCAGCTGGAGCAAGAAGACGGCGGAGGCTCAGCTGGGGATGGCCTCCCAATGTGGGAGGGGTGCCCGTCGCACCATGACCCACCGATGTTCAGGATCCTGGCGGTGGCCTATCCGGAGTTTTGATGGGCGCTTGATTGCATCAAAGCAGACACAAGGGGGTGAGTACACTCTCATTCTGCTGACTTTGCGCGCAGTGGAGTTGTCTGGGTGGGGGAGGAGGGCTGTGGGTTTCCCTAGGCCAGGGCGAGTTCCATAGGAAAGGCCCCTCCGTAAGGCAGGCCATGTGGCACCCCAGCCCACCTCTGTAGAGTGCCAAGTACAGCTATTCATGCCCCTGTGTCATCTATGTGTGAAGATGTCGTCCATAGCCTTGTAGGCCATTTCCCAGGAATTGAACAGTGGAGCCCAAGAGCGCAGCGTAGTGCAGGGGGCTTCTGTGTCTGTCTTGTCTGCCAACTGTAGCGGTAATCCATGCACTCAACATGTCTTTCTTCTGTCGTCCCCCCCCTTTTTGTGGTCTCCCTGTTCTTGTGTGCATTTGCATCATCAGGCGGAGGAGCAGTGGCACAGGAGCACGAGGGAGCTGCATCACACATGGCCCTGGAGGGCGAGACTACGGACTCGGAATTCACCAGTGGGACGGAGGGCGAGGGGAGCTTCACGGCGGGGACAGGAGCTGACACCAGCGACACGGACTCATCCTCTGATGGGAGCTCCCTTCTGGTGGCGGCAACATCTGTGCCCCCGCATCTACAGGTACAGCCGCCACCCCCCCTACCAGCGCCGCCCTCCCAACAGCCCCTCAGCCTTCGCCCCGTGCCCGCTCACCCAGGAGGGTGGGCATCACCTTCGCCCCAGGAACCTCAGGCCCTGCCCCAGTCACCCCTGCTGCTCTCAGTGAGGCGGCCATTGACCTCCTCAGGTCCCTCACTGTTGGGCAGTCTACCATTTTGAATGCCATCAAGGGTGTAGAAAGGCAGTTGCAACAAACTAATGCATTCCTGGAGGGCATTCATTCTGGTCAGGCGGCCCTTCACCGAGCTTTTCAAACTCTGGCTTCAGCACTGATGGCAGCCATTGTCCCCGTCTCTAGCCTCCCCCCTCCAACTTCCTCCACCCAGACCCAATCCCCTGTACCTCTGCCTATCCCAAGCACACCATCAGACCAGCCTGCACACACGTCAACACACAAGGGAAGCTCAGGCAAACATAAGCACCACACATCCCACAGGCACTCACGCAAGCAACACACACATGCAGACACACCAACATCCACTGCCTCCACTGTGTCCCCCTCCTCGTCATCTCCCTCCTCCCTCCCAGTCTCATCTACACTCGCACCTGTATGCACTACCTCTACAGCCACTACGTCCCTCACCAGCACACCCACCAGCACACCCCGCTCACGTGCAGTCACCACCCCCACTACCATTCACACGTCCCCTGTGTCCTCTCCCAGTGTGTCTGTGACACCCCCTCCCAAGATACGCAAACGCAGGCACACACCCACCCAACAGCCATCCACCTCACGACAGCCTCCAGCACATGCACCTGCACCCAAAGTCACCAAACGTACACCTCCTACTACCACCATCTCTTCCTCCACTCCCAAACCCCCTCCAGCTACCCGTCCCAGTGTGTCCCTAAAACTTTTCCTGTCCAGCCTTGACCTTTTTCCCACACCTCCCCCACCCTGTCCATCTCATAGGTCCCAAAGTAGCACCTCAGCCACAACATCTCCGCGACCAGTGGTGCCTGTAGTCACCGGTATGTGGAGTGCACCGGCCACCAGGACAGCCAGTGTGGCACGGAGCCACAGCACAGACAGTCCCCAACCTGTGAAGCATCAGAAGTTGGCCAGTGCCCGGCGGGAGAGGGGGAAGACTCCAGCCACCAAAGCCGCTCCCAGGGGTCCCGTTGGGAGTGTGGAGTCAGCTGTGACACCTTCCAAGGTGGGGAAGGGCCACAAGAAACTCGGCAAGTCTGGGAAGAGCTGCACGACGGAGAAGACCGCCATCATCCCCACTGCCCAGGAGGCCATCGCCAGCCCCAGCCCAGCTGCCCAGGAGGCCACCGCCAGCCCCAGCCCAGCTGCCCAGGAGGCCACCGCCAGCCCCAGCACAGCTGCCCAGGAGGCCACCGCCAGCCCCAGCACAGCTGCCCAGGAGGCCACCGCCAGCCCCAGCCCAGCTGCCCAGGAGGCCACTGCCAGCCCCAGCATAGCTGCCCAGGAGGCCACCGCCAGCCCCAGCACAGCTGCCCAGGAGGCCACCGCCAGCCCCAGCCCAGCTGCCCAGGAGGCCACCGCCAGCCCCAGCCCAGCTGCCCAGGAGCCACCGCCAGCCCCAGCACAGCTGCCCAGGAGGCCACTGCCAGCAGCAGCCCCGCTGATCCATGAAGGACCGCCAGCACCAGCCCCGCTGGGCCATGAAGGACCGCCAGCACAAGCCCCGCTGAACAGGGCACCGCCAACTCAAGCACCGCTGAACAGGGCACCGCCAACTCAAGCACCGCTGAACAGGGCACCGCCAACTCAAGCACCGCTGAACAGGGCACCGCCAAATCAAGCACTGCTGAACAGGGCACCGCCAACTCAAGCACCGCTGAACAGGGCACCGCCAACTCAAGCACCGCTGAACAGGGCACCGCCAACTCAAGCACCGCTGAACAGGGCACCGCCAAATCAAGCACCGCTGAACAGAGCACCGCCAACTCAAGCACCGCTGAACAGGGCACCGCCAACTCAAGCACCGCTGAACAGGGCACCGCCAAATCAAGCACCGCTAGCCCATGAGCCCATGACGCAACTGGGTCCGTCACGGGGTGAGTGATGCACACTGGGCACCAGTCCCCCTCCAGAACCAGTGGACACATCCATCCACTACCTCTGTCCTTCACAGGATGAAACACTCTGGGCACCAGTCCCCCTCCAGAACCAGTGGAGACATCCATCCACTACCTCTGTCCTTCACAGGATGAAGCACTCTGGGCACCATGCCCCCTCCAGAACCAGAGGAGACTGTTATCCACTTGAGAGACTGTGGCTTTGCACTCCCCAGGATATGGCAGTGGGCAACCCTCCCACCCACTGTATAGATTTGAGAGACTGTGGCTTTGCACTCCCCAGGATATGGCTTGGGCAACCCACCCACTGTATAGACTTGAGAGACTGTGGCTTTGCACTCTCCAGAACTGAACACTGGGCAAACCACCCACTGTAGAGACTTAAGAGACTGTGGCTTTGTACTCCCCAGAATTGAACAGTTGGCAAACCACCCACTGTAGAGACTTGAGAGACTGTGGCTTTGCACTCCCCAGGATTGAACAGTGGGCAACCCACCCACTGTAGAGACTTGAGAGACTGTGGCTTTGCACTCCCCAGAATTGAACAGTGGGCAACCCACCCACTGTAGAGACTTGAGAGACCATGCCTGGTATATATTTTGTTAATGGTGTATATATATATTTCTGCCTACTTGTTTGTAATATATTCCGATGGTTACACTCATTTTCTTTGGTCTTTGCATTCTTCCGGGGGGCTTTGGGGGGTGTAACTGTGATGTATTGATATGCATTAGTGTGTGTGTTGTAGTGGGTGGGGGTGTTGCGTGTGTGTGTCCCTGTTTTTTCCCTCCCCCCTCCTCTGTGTCGTAGGTGCAGTACTCACCGTGGTCTTCGCCGCCGGCGTACGTACTCCTGGTAGAGGAGCAGGAAGACTATCGCAGGTAGGATTTGGAGTTCCGGTTCCATGGTGTCCTCGTTCCTCGTGGAGTGTGTAGAGGTGAGCGTTTTACCTTCGAAATTCCTGTTTCCGTCGTGTTTTTATCCACGGGGTATCCGCCCCGGAAAAGGTGGCGGATTGGCCTGTCATAATAGTGTGGGCGGTACATTGTCTTCCGCCTGTCTGTTGGCGGTGAACGCCAAGCTGTTTGTTTGTACCGCCGTGGCGGTCGGAGTGTTAAAGTGGCTGTCTTTGTTGGCGGTTCCGCCACGGTCGTAATTGCTATTTTTTTACCGCCAGCCTGTTGGCAGTCTTACCGCCGCTTTAACACCGTCCGCCAGGGTTGTAATGACCATTGTGTTTGAAATAAACATAAAAAGACTTTACTACTTTTTGGACCATGCAGATGGGAATAAAACATGTATTGCTTATCCGCAGGGCAAAACAGTCGCCAAGGGTCCTGGAGGGCATGATCACTAAGGAGATCTTGCAGAGCCATTCTATCTTTAGTCCGTCCTGGTTACCGGAGACCTGTATGCTCCAGGATTAGGTCTGAGCAATATCCAGTCTTTTCCTGCAATGGGCCTAGTTTGCATTAAGTCTACAAATAACCTAATCAGTTTAGAGAGGTTAATTTGGTTCCATTAAGGGCATAAATGCTTTCAGTGATAATTTGGGAGATTGTATACAGATTTTAGTAAGAACTTAGACTTCTTCCGGATCGATCCTAGTTCTGTTGGCTTGAGTTGTTAATTGTTTGTGAAGCAGGATTGCAGTGCCTCTTTCTCTATATGGTGGTCTATATACATATATATTTAGAGTTTCTAAGAATTGTTCCCTAGTAGTGGGATCATTGAATTCTTTAATGTGGCCATATAAAGTATTGATCTTTGTTTCGGGATGTAGCATGCCACATCTAATTTTTTGTGTTTCAGCAGAGGTCGTAATGCCAGGAATTTTTTGCAAGTGATATTGATTTTATGAGAGGGTGTTAAAGTGTTAAACCTGGCAACACTGGTTAGGTTCTGCCTAACTTTGTGCCTCCTGACCTCCTGTTTTACTGACCTCCTTTTTGCTGGCTTTAGGATTCTGGGCACTTTACCACTGCTAGTCAGTGCTAAAGTGCCTGTCCTCTTTTCCTAAAACATGATAACATTCACATATCCCCAATTGGCATATTTAATTTACTTGTACGTCCCTAGTAAAGTACACTACATGTGTCCAGGACCTGTAATTAAATGCTACTGGTGGGCCTGCAGCACTGATTGTGCCACCCATCTCAGTAGCCCTTTCAACATGGCTCAGGCCTGCCATTGCAGAAAATGTTGGTGCAGTACGAAACTACCTGTCGACGTGGCACATTAACCCTCTTTACAGGCCTAAATCTTCCTTTTCAATACATATTAGTCACCCCTAATGCAGCTCCTGGACAGCCTAAAGGGCAGGGTGTAGTGTATTTAAAAAGAAGGACATGTACTCTTAAGGTTTACATGTCCAGGTGGTGAAATTAGTTTTTCACTACTGCAAGGCTTATCTCTCCCAAAGGACAACATTGAGATTACCTTAGTACATGTTATAAGTGTAACTCCCAGTTGGGAAGGGATTGGACCCCCAAGTTTGGTGTCTCTGGAATCATAATTCAAAATCACAACTTATGGTGAAGACAGATTTAAAATTGTAATTCTGAAAATGTAATTTTTAGAAAGTTGGCATTTCCTTACTTTAAAACATCTAGGGCCAGATATGTCATGCATTTTTGGGGTTGCAAATGGCCCTATCGGAGTATGAGACTCCTGGAGTTTCTACATTCATATAGCGATTACCTAATTGCGATTCGCACAGGTAATCTCTATTCAGAAAAATGATACATCTGGCCCCTAGTGCCTTCTGCCTGTCTGTGAAAGCATGTCAATGTGGGTGACAGATGGGCTCTTGTGCATTCCCTCCAGATAGCCAGACACAATGGGAGCTTAGGTGTGACTGAGTGGATACCTGCATGTTTATGCCCCATCCTGGACAGGATGGGAGGTAGAAGCTGACACTTACACCTGAATGGGATGTGTCCCGAGCCCTCTCAAAGGGCTGCATAACCCCCTGAAGTGAGTATGGAGCTAGGGCAGGAAGGGCAGGGACTGTGTGCACTTCAACTGTCTCACTTGGACGACTCCCCCACTTCAAAGGCAACATTGTGTATAAGAACTGGACTTCTGACCCTACCAATTCAGTACACTTCTGGATCTGAGGGCATTCTCCCAGGAAGAAGAACTGCTGTGCTGTTGAAGGGATTATAACTACTCTGCTGGACTCTGCTGAACTTTGCTGTACTCCTGCTCAGCTGTGCCTGCTGCCAGCTGCACTCCTTGCCCAGAGTGAGAAGGACTGGACCTGTGTTACTACATCCCCAAAACTGGAATGACTCCAAGGACTTGCTGGCGTGCCTCCTGTTCTTAAATCTCTGGGACATCAAAGACTTTTCTCACACCTGCTAGAGCCTCTGGACTCTGCTAACTGTGATTCCTTTCCTGCCAAGTGGTGGTAATCCAGTCCTAACCCCTTGGAAGTGGGTTCTGCAGCTGTGTCTACAAAAAAAACATGCCTTTTCATCACTGCACCGATCAGAACTGCTGCTTCTCTCCTCAATGCCGACGCATCATCACTGCCACTAATGATGAGGACATCACAGCTCTGGCTGCGCAGCTAGGAATCAACGCATTGCCCTCAGCATGACGCATCACCTTTGCATCACCAGCTAAGTGGTTTAACAACACATCACCTTCAACACCAAGAGTTCGCCGATGATGCATCCCCGACCCGCCGATTAGAACCGATGTATTGCCTGTGCATCGGCCCCCATGCTCCTCACATCAGGACTTCAACGTCAATGCATTTTCTATCCCAAAGGTACTTTTTCAGCTTGACAAAGCTGGGCCCCACATCCGGCCTTTAATATTTTTGCAGTTGGCTTGACTTTTCTGGTTTGACCCGGTCTAGCCGACCAGATAGTCTTAGTTGGTGCTTTAAGCTTCTAAGCACTATATTGACAGATATTCTTAAAAAATTCGTACCTTGACTTCTATTTTTACGATTATTGTCATTTTGGATTTTTTTTTTTCATTATATTAAGATCTATTTTTCTAACCCAGTGTGGATTATTTTTGTGTGGCGTTTTCACTATTTTACTGTTTTAAGTGTAAATATTTTACACATTGCCTGCTACGTTGTCTGCCTGCTCTGTGACAAGAAACCAAAAGGTGAGTGTGTGGTTGCGTCGTTCAGGGGGTTGATTGAAGGGTCTGGCAGCAGGCCAGGCCCTGTAGCCAACCCCAATGCATTGCAGCACAAGGTTGAGTGAGCATAAGGGGCTGGCTGCAGAGCCTGCCCGGAGGCTGCGCATGGTCAAATACCATGCGTGGAGGTGGTTGGATTAATGTATAGGAATGAAAATTATTTTACGTTAAAAAAACATAGAAATTCACTGAAAATAAAGGTTACAGGAAGGTTATAGTTAGTAAATAGAATTTAAAAAAGCATAGAAATTCACTCAAAAAACAAACCTTACAGGGACGGTACTTAGGCTCTCATTTTACACGTACAAAACCATAGAAATTCCCCTGTTAGAGTTATCACAAGTTACTATAACGCGTGCCCCCTAACTATAACTCGCGCCCTCCCCATGCACTGCTAATTACCCCACACATTACGGCACTCAGGACATCTTTAATAACATCATTCAAATATCAATGTAATATTTGTAGTAACATTTTTGATGAATAAAATACTTATTTATGGGGCGCGAGTTATAGTTACCTTAGGGCCTGAGTTATAGTTAGTTGAGATCATTCTAACTGTAACAGGTGAATTTCTATGGTTTTGTACATTTATAATGTGAGCCTGTGTGACCCTTCCCTGGACTAAACAAACAAACATGTGGGTTGCCTTGTTGACCCCCTGGGCCCCCGGGCCAAATACAAAATTAAACCAGGGAGAAAGCTGAACTACCCCCCTCCCGGGTGTATATTGCCCCGAGGAACACCACTTCTCTGGGGCCATTAATGGCCCTGAGGACTGGCACCCTCTAGGATATCTCCAGAGCTGTCCACCCTCAGGAGAAAGCTGTTTGATTTAGCTTGGCGGGAGCTGTGACAGCTCCTGCCAAGCAAGAGCAAGCACTAACTCTGCTCCCAACGAGCTGTCAAACTATCCCGCTTGCTGGGAACAGCATTTTCCTCTGTTTCCCGCTATCATGCAGGCAGGAAAACAGACGAAAGATTGTTCTCACACGCGGGGAGCTGCATGTTTAGCAGCTCCCTGTGTGCGGGAGGAATGCCAGCTCCTTAGGAGGTGGAGAGCTGGCTAGGACCACTGGGTCCTTGAGGCTCCCCCCATGGTCCTCATAGTTGCACACTGGGTGCCCTGGGTGGGCCCAGGATAACCATGTAGACGTGGCTGGATGGACCCCCTCCATGTTTGAAAAAAGTTACTGGCCCTGGGGAAGTGGTAATCTCAGGGGCCCAGAGGTCTGCATGGCCCACTTCAATAAATTTCTATTTAGCCCAAGGCAGGTGGTGGTCCCGAGGCATTTTCAATCCCCAGGAGGGGTTCCACACAACCACCCTCTATATTATTAATAAAGTCCTGGGGAGGTGGTGGTCCGCGGGGCTCATACCAGGCCAATGGAGGGGTGTCCATGTAGCCCCCTACAAGATTTAAAAAAGCCCCAGCCAGGGAGTTGGTAATCCCTGGAGCTCAATAGAGCCCTAGGAGGGGGGGTAGCCCATCCGTCAAACCCTGCTGGGCATGGCCAAAGGCTGTCTCTGACCCATGGTTGGGTACTTATAGCAGGTAGGCTGCAGGTCCTGGCAACAGGCCAGGCCCTTTGTCCAACTCTCTGCCACGCAGTGCCAAAGGCCGTAATTGATGTGTGGTTAGGTGCTTCCAGGGGAAGGACACAAGGCCTGGTCAAAGGCCAGCCATTGGGCAAACCCCTATGCATGGGGTAGGGTGTCTATAGGTGCTTGTCCGCAGGGCCTGGCAACAGGGCGTACACAGCAGGAGTTGGATTAACATAATTAAAATTACTTAATATTTTTATTTTTAAATGAAATTCACTGAAATAATCCGTTACAGGGATGTTATAGTTATGAAATAGAATTTAAAAGCCATAGAAATTCACTGAAAAAACAAAGGTCACAGGGACGTTATAGTTAGGCTCACATTCCAAACATACAAAACCATTGAAATTCAGCAGTTATAGTTATAGTTATTTCAAGTAACTGTGATGCATGCCTGAAGGTAACTATACCTTGTGCCCCCACCATGCCCAAGTTTCTCATCACTAATTTTATTGCAAATGTTGCAGTGATAATGTCAATGATGCAATGGAAGATGTCATGACTGAATCCCAGTATGTTTTCTTACCCAGAATATCCTGTGAATTTCAAAGTATAGTTCAAAGAAAACTGTTTTACCTATATTTATGTGAAAGAAAACCTGGGCATTTTAGCCAATGCTCAAAGTCTTTCTACTCTGCTTTCCCATTCTAGCCCCAGTTGAAACACTGCTTCCCATGTGTAGGTAAACCTAATACACATCACAAGAACAGACCACATCTGTAACCGTGTGAAGACCTCATTGACACCACATTAACTCAAGTGGGGTACTGTTTTTATTACAAGAATTAGTGGAGGAATGCTGGTTGGTAAGAATTTTGTGAATTTGAATTCTCACAAAATATGGAACTGAACCTTCCAGAAATGTGATGCAAACCCATGATTTTACCAGAAGTTGGATATTTGCACAGCATTCTGAGTAAGAAAACATACTGGCATCCATGCACGTCACACTACCCTGGACTCCCCTTGGTGCGTACATTTCATAAACGTACAGGACTGGTAGCTTTCTTTGGTTGTCGGCCGAGTCAGGGCCCAAATGCCACAATACCTCAATGAATGAATTTGAAAAGAAAAACCTTGATGTTCCTTAGTGCAGTCTGCTGCCTGTTGTGGGTGATAGGCTCTAGCGCACAGTGGAGTAAAGATTTATTGGGAGAGGTTTTGAAACATAGAAAGGCAGAACATTTGTTATTATTATTTGGATTTCTCCTCAATTTTGGATTCTAAATGTTAACCTCTGTGCAAGAGAGAACACATTTTGCAAAAGGTCTCTGAATCACATTATAGCATTGGCAACCACAAATTAAGAGTTGCATAAATAACCATTATTCTTAAACTCATGATCTTGGGCACATTTCAAAGATTCATAGGATTTCTTAATACCAATATTTTATTTAACCATATAAATTGATGCATGGTCAGTACAGTATGAGAAATAATTATAAGCTGCATCTTAGCTTATGGCTCAGAAAACAGTGTTTTTGGGCAACTAACAAACACATCCTAAGGACCAGAGGAGTCTGAAATACATAGCAATATCAATTTTGAAAACTGGATATATGGTGCAAACATTTACAGGTGAAAACTTTGCCTGATATTGTTATATTATGACACTAATTTTCATTGTTTTTTTGTTTTCAATTATTAGTTTATGTGGCAACGTCTTGAGAAATGTACACAAATCGCCTCCTGCTGAATTCTGAATGATGTCTACTTTTCAGAAAAGTACAGCTTTCCAAGGGCCCTATAGATTTTACACCTGATTCCACCACAAAATGCAAAGAGGAAGAACCAAGTTAATAAGAAACAAATGCCTATTGCTCAGAAAATTGCAAAAACTGTGGTTATTTTCTTTTGCCTGCTCCTAAAACCTGGGAAGAAGTTGATCTACACACAGCAAATCTTTTCTTGATGTCATTCTGAGGGTAAAAAAGCATACTGTCTTGCATTTTTCAATTTTATTCCAAGAACAAAATTACGCTTTCAGGATATTTTGGGGATTTTCTCCACAATCACTCCTCAATACCTACGTAGCTTTAGAATACCCAATATATGTGACAAATGACATAATGTTGGACTGGATACATTTTGTAGCAAGACAATGATGAATGCTTAAGTTCAAACTGCCCAAATGTCAAAAAAGGATCAGCACTTAATGGGTTAATTGAAGTTAATGCACATTTTTTACCTTTCTGGTCTAGCTTGACAGAGCAGCTCTCATTCGACCTACAGTATAGCATTCAAGAATACCAGAAAGGGGCCTGGTTCCCACCTACACGTTGGTGCACAGGAGTACACATCCGATTGGAAAAAAGTTGAGTGCATCCACCAAAAAAATGCATCTCTTCCACCAACCTGTAAATACTTTGTTTGCTTATCCAGCAGCACTGTGGCTGCCCAGGCTTGAACTTTTTGGGGGCACAAACATGGCGCTGTGATGCTATTAAAATGCCTGAGATAATTTGATAGTTTGTTTTAATCTGCCAGCAGCTTACATGGGAAGAGGGCAGTCATGAGGAATGTATTGCAGATTCCACACCCTACACTTGCATATTAATGTTAGACTTTAGAGCGCAGCTTTGTGTTTTAGAACAGTATGGGATGTCCAGGGCTACACTAATAAACATGGATTATTAGGTGTGGCTTGAGAGTGCAGTTATCACCTGACTTTATGAATGCACCAAAAAAGATCTTTCAGAGAACTATTGAAAGGGGGGCTTAGGTACCACCTACATGCTGGTTCCCATGAGTACATTATTTGATTAATCCGAATTTGTGTAATTCAAATGAAAAGGCTGACTATCTTGCACTGTTTGCCTTGTGGCACAGCTTCTACTCATTACAGCAGGACCACAGTGGGGATGGTGCCAAACCAATGATCATGGTTATAGGACTGATATGTTCATAATGAAATGCTGTGACAAAGGCAATAGGCCTGATGTATTTCCTGTAAAAGTATGTTAAAGTCAATAGAAATATTACAGCCTACATTTAGGTATGTGTATTTTGGAATTACACAGATTACTATAATAGGTAAGGGATTGGATTTTGGTTACCCCATGTAACAGCTCATGTATTTAGAAGGCTTGCTCTGTTACAATGCTTGTAAGACCCTCTTGCGAGAGAGAGTATTTTTCTTACCCAATTCTAATACTGTATACCTAACGTAATAATTGTGTTTGTGATGGTTTCCTTGCAAAAACTCTTACACTTAAAACTGTAGGCCTGAGTTAGATGTGGTGACAAACTATAGACTTGTTTGGTGCACTGTTAGATGTTTATGGGTGGGTGTAACTAGAGTAATTCTCTCCAGCATAGTTATTTGTAATTGCCACAAAATTACTCATAATTATGTGTAATAATGTGAGGAGCAAACTCCACCATTTAGTGCTATTTTCTTAGTTCAAAATGCACCCTTGTGTCCACAATGGGCCAGAAGATGCATTGTGCACCAAGAACATAGCACTAAATGCTACAGGACATGATAGCAATAGTCAGCAGTCGCTCGCTCTCTCATAGTTTGTTGTTCCTGTCCTCCTGCTGTAGGATTTTGCTAAACCTGGGAGAGATTTAAATTATGCTGGAGGAATATGAGTAATTTCAGTAATTACATGATTATGCCAGCTTTAGTAATTAAGAGTAATTTAGGACAAAAATCCTACCGCAAGAGCATAGGAAGGAGTAATAATCTAAGAAAAGGCAGAATGCAGCACACAATAAATGAGGAACAAATGAGAAGAAATAATTATATTTATCCTTGTTACACCTCAACTGGGGAGGTGTGGCATTTTGACACATTTCCAGGTCTACCACTAATGATAAACCTAGGACTGCATGAAAAACCATGGGTGGATGCATGGGAACACCCACACTCTAACCTTGAAACGCCTGCCTGCTGTGTGGGTAACACAAGGCAGTAATTTGCGCTGCCTTGCGTTACTCTAGATTTATCAAGCCATGCAGGGCGATGCACGGTGGCCTTGCATGGGTGATAAATCTCATTTTAGGTTTTTCATTGCCCTGCGTATCTTTGCAGGGCGAAAGGGAGATGCAAAACCATTGATAAAGCTGCCACACATTTTCCACTATAATAATTCTTATTAGGCTCTAATATTAGGGATTTATATTGTTTTAAAAACTATGGCCCACATTTTAACTTTGGCAGTAAGTACTGCCTACCGCTGCTGCGATGGTCGCCACAATACTGCTGCCGCTGCTAACATCCGTCCACCATAATATGATCACAGCTGGATTTCCGCCACAAGAAGGGCGGAAATCTGGTTGTGGCCATGCTGGTTGACGGTGTTAAGGTGGCACTGCTGCCACCAGGAGCACCACACCTGCAGACTGCCGCCAGCCTTAATATGAGAAATAATACGGCCTGGTGGTGTTCTGCGGGCGCAGCTGGCGGGCCCTGCTGACAGTAGCAGCGCCCTGTCCCGTCCCCTGCCGCAAGACCCCCTGGATTCAGGTAAGTCAGGTTTCCGACAGGGGAGAGGGGTGGGAGGTGGGGAGTGTTGTGTGTTTGTGTGGGTGTGTGTGCATGAATGTGTGAGTGTTTGGGTGCACACGGATGAGTGTGTAGTGTTGCTTGCGTGCGTGCGTGTGTGCATGTGTGAGAATGCTTGTATGAATGCAAATGTGAATGTGTGTCTGCCTGTAAGGTTGAATGTGTGCATGGATGTGTGCGTGAATGAATGAGTGGAGTGTGCCTGCAAGTGTATGGGGGGGATTGAAAGGGGGGAGCGTAGATGGAGGTGGGGTGGGGGGTTGGGGTTGTCTGCAGAATGTTAGGGGGATGGGCCTCCTACCAGTGACAGGGAAGGAATTCCCTGTCACTGGTAGGGCCTATCGCCATGGTTTTCGTGGCATTAGCCCGGCGGCTGCTACCGCCATGGCGGTCAGTGTGGTACATTGGCGGGTTGGTTTCAGCCAACCCACCAATGTCATAATGTGGCAGGATGTACCTCCAGCTTGTTGGCAGTACTACCGCCACATTTCCACCGACTGCCAGGGTCATAATGACCCCTCTATATTCTGTACTTATTTGCAGTCTTAATATGGTACACCTGATGGTTGTGTTTGAGAAGGCTTATAACCAACACAGTAGGTCTGAGTTGGTTATGGTGAACAGCCAATGATAAAGGTTAGAAGCCTGATTGCTTATAATAAGAAGTTACAATAAAGGCAGGTGGCCTTACATATTGATTGTGAAAAACATAAGTTAAAGTCAGAAGGCTTTTAAGGGCAGATTGTTATTACTCTGTATTAAACCTTACAGACAGGTATTTTATTGTATGGTATCTCACAGAATACAGTACTAGGCAAGGGTCTTTGTGCAGGTTACCACTCTGACAAACCATGGGTATAGAAGTTGTGCAAAGTCAGAATCCTTGTTTGACCCTCCTAAGAGAAATAGTATTTCCCTTTACCAACTGTAATTGTGTATTTTTATGACTGCATGCCTGATGATTGCCTTGTGGGAACATGAGTACATGAGTACATGAGGCCCACAATGATTATGGTGAGAAGTCAATGATAACAGTTAGAAGACACGTTGGTTTACTAGGAAAAATATTTCCAGTGACATAGGTCTGATCTATTTATTATAACAAGTTATGATAAATGTAATAGGTCTGACATATTTAATGTGAAAACGTGTTAAACTCATTAGACATTTAAGGATGATTTGTTGTTTCTCGATAGACATGTATTTTGTTATATGAAGTGTCAGAGATTACCTCTGCAGGGAATTTGATAACTTGAGTGCTATGTTCATACTCAGCAGCAATAATTTGAGTGGTAATCTGTTGCCCTACCTCTTGTCCACAGTCCACATTACACCAAGTGGTTCTATTAGCTGCATTCCTGGTAGCCCTGTTAATTGGACAGTGGCTCAAACCCAATCCTTGCTTGAACTCATGGCTACTGAGACATTATGACTGGGCTAGACATATAAGGGCGCTTTCGGTTGATGATCTTGAGTCATTGAGAAACATTGTCTTTTGTAAATACCTGAGGCCCCGAAGAACAAAAAAGACTATCATTGAATTGCAGTCTCTAATTCAGTGGTTAATTTTGTGTATGGCTTAGGTGATAAAATGTTAACACCTAACTGTGTAAGTGGTATAAAAAAAATTGTGGTCATACCTCGACCCAAGTACTCAATAAGCCTGATCTATAGCAAACATATGGTCTAATTACGACTTTGGGCACTAGAATCTCTGTCTGCCACTGCAGTAGATTTCAGCGAAGCCTGTAGAGGTTTCCGTGCCGAAATGCTAATTGGGAGAGCCTGGTCAGGAAGAAAGCTCTGACTGAAAATCAGTCATTGGTTGTTTACTGGTAAAGATTCCAAAACCAAAATTGTCCACGGAACACATATATTTTTTAATGCCTACTTGCTTAGTCGCCTTAAAATGGTAGTAGGCGATTACTAGGATGTTAAGGACACCATATTTACCTTTATGTAAATATTTTACTGGGGCAACGCCGTCCGACATTTTAATAGGTCGCTCACTCACTCTAGATTAGGCAGTTGATTTCCACCATGTAATGTAATCTGATTCAAACAGTCACACTGCATTCGAGTTTTAAAACTATTACCTCCTCCTGGAGTGAACCTGAACTATTCAGCCTGGCAACTCTTGGAGTTGCAGTCAGAGCGATAGCACACTAAGAACTAGCACATTAGTTCAAAGTAGTTGTAATCACCCTGCATGCTGCCCACGAGCCACAGAGAGAAAAATCTCACAGATACTGCAAACAAAGAACATGACAGAATAACACTTTTAAAATCAAATCAACATTATCTACATATTAAGCAACGTATTTGCATGTACTGTTGCAAACTAAATTATTTTAAACATTCTACTAAATTGTGCTATCATAGTAACAATGGCAATTTTATTTAAAAAAAATGTTATATTTTACTTTTCATGGTTACATTCTTTCACTTTGGTGCTATTTTTCAGATTTTTTTGTTTTTTTGTTTTTGTTAAAGCCTATCATATTTTTGATGAAGAATGAATGAGCACATGAAAAAGTAAACCCGTATTTGATTGTATTTTACTCTTTGTATATTTAATCTATGCGCTTTGTCTGATAAAGGCCATTCTTTTAATCCAAAAGAGGCATCATCACATTTAGTGAATACTGTGTTACTACAGATAACAAAAACCTTGAACAAACATCATGCACTCCCAAGGTAATGCTAAATGCCTTGATACCTATCTGGGCAAAACTAGACACGTAGGAGTTCCTGTTCCATGCATGTTTGATGTTGCCGTAAACCAAGCCATGGTTCAGGGGCGTTTGTGTTGTTGCTATTGATGTTGTTATTGATGGCGGATGCTTCTGATGCTGTGGAATGTTGCATATGTTAAACGCAGATTTAAAAAGCTGTATGACATTCTAACTCAATGTTGCATATTTTCTCCTTGTGGGAAGGCATACATGGGCCAGCAGCCGCATGACAGCCGGAATTACGGAAACTTTGTCTCCCTTTAACTTTCTTGTCATTTTGTTTCCTCGATGCCTACATATGAAGCAGATCTGGGGTAATGGAAATGTTGGTCCTAGTTTTGAAGAATTGGCACAAACTCTTCTTTTTAAACTGGTCAGTCTTTGAAACTGCTTTCACAACGGCCATTGGTGCAAAGATTATTTCAAAACTGCTTGGCACTAGGGAAAAATTAAATGAAATGACTGTTTTTACTAGAGATATTTTTAAAGAAATCATAACCAAACGAAGCAGTCAAATTACAGGCAGCAACTTAGCCCTATTGTTATTTGAACATTAACAACATTAAAAAGAAGACAGGAATAAATCATATTCTCACTCGGATCCTGAGGCAGAAGCAAAATAAATTGCCATTTTTTCAACTGATATACAAAACAAAAACAAAAAAACAAGCGTTGGCATAGACAATAGGTTTGGCTCTGTGAGCTAGCATTTTGGCTTTGGCATGTATTGTTTTTCTGTCACAGACTTCATTGTTGGGGAAGTTGCCAGACGCTCATCATTATTAAAAAAAATGTCTATAGTCAAAAATATTTTGGGGTGTTCAAAAAGCACACACAACTAAAACACTACTACACACTACTAACATTGAAAAGAAGTGCTCTGTGTGCATCTGCTCCTTGCGACTGGGCAGCATGCCATAACTCACAGTAAAGTCAGCCAGTGGATGAAGTGGGCTGACCCATGATACATAATGGATTGGGTGGAAGAAAAATGGGAATAACTTAACAACATACTTTGATGACGTCTAGCTGAAAACACCTATAACTAAATATATCAGCCACATATTTTTAGTAGAAACATAAGGTCTTAGCTAGCACCAGACATAATAACGACAATTGGTCTGGCATTGTTTCCAGCCTGTTGTACTTGTTCATGCTTTTTGCAATGTTTTTGTAAATTCTAATTACAAATAGTTAAAGAGGGTTGAAAAGGTAGAGAGGCTTTCAAAGACAGATAGAGAGGCTTGAAAAGATAGAGAGGCTTCCAAAGACAGACAGAGAGGCTTGCACAGACAGGTAGATAGATAGATAGATAGATAGATAGATAGATAGATAGATAGATAGATAGATAGATAGATAGATAGATAGATAGATAGATAGATAGATAGATAGATAGATAGATAGATATAGGCAGGTATGTAGACAGACAGGTAGATTGCCAGATAAGTACAATGACAGACAAACAAGTAGAATGGCAGACTGGTAGACAGACAGACAAGTAGATCGGTAGCCCAGTAATAGATAAAGGAAGACAAAAATACATACAAGCAGGATATAGAGGCTACATATGTTTACAAGTATAACTGTATTCCTCATCAAAATACAGACCGGTATGACACACATAAGTGCAGTTATAAATGTACTTTATTGCATGCATACTAAAAAGAGAATGTATTTATAAAGAACAGTTTTTAAATGGACAAATTTATAAAGAACCATTTCAAACGGACACAATCTGGTATGCTGTGGTGGGTGAAAGTAAAATGTAAATGACAATTCAGCAGAACAAAGGATGGGATCTGCTGCCCAAAATCCTTCTATGTATGTATGTTATGTATGATTTATTTGGACAGCTAAAGCTGACTACCAGGTCAGGCCTAAAAAATCCTGGTATTGTTTCAATTTACATTATAAGGCCTCATCCTGTACTTGTGAGAACACTTCAAAGAATACATTTATTGTCTTTATTACTGCATCTGATGGCAATGAGTGCACCAGGTGATTCAAACTAAGATACAGATCAAGGGGCTCATTTAGACAAATGATTGGTAACTGTAAATCCACTAATTTGAGGGAGAAGTGGGACGTCTGCCATTGGCATATTCTTTACTGCTGTAGAATCTGCCAACAGACTCAATGCCATCACCAGTAAGGCCTGGTTACAACACAAAATCAAACTTCAGTTAAAATTTAGAAAGCGGCACTGCACTGCAAGCAGCCCACTGGTCTTAAAGCAAACTGAGAAAATGCCAGAGCGGTGGAACGCCCAGTTGCCCTGACCACTATATTTTCCCCAAGTTGGTTCTAATTCTTCTTCCATATACTCAATTGTTGTAGGATCTGCAAATGTTAGACTTGCCACTTCGACCAAAAAAGGGTGGACTTACTGTTGCCACACACCTCTAAATCAATGTCCAATGTAGGACTTTAGTCAAAGCATGTGTCTACTTTCGATGAATCTCAATAGGTCAATTATTGGGACTTCAGAAAATGTAATTTGCTTATACCTAGCATAAAAAAATGAATATTTCTCAAATAAAACGCAAGTAATAAAAACTCCTGCATGTTTATCTGGAAATTGAATGCTACTTTTCATACTGAGAACTGTGAAACCAAAGTTTTAGTGGGATATTACAGCCGGTATATATAAAATTACCTTCATTTAATTCTCTAGACCAAAAAGAACGTCTGTCAGTGTTTTAAGACTTACAAATTTTGCTGTAAATGTAAAATAAGTATTGTTTTAGAAAAGTTAGTCGCACCAACTATTTTCTGTAGAAGTACAGTTGCTGTGGGCAGCCAAACACAATCACAGTATAAGGCGATCTAGTTGAAATCTTAACTGTTAGACTTTTCATCCTTGGCGTGGTCTCCCTTAACTTTTTGCCTCTGTTCCCCAGGTTGTTGATGTGTGCTGGACTCTGATTTTGCTGTTTTTGTTACTCTGGGCACTTTACCACTGCTAACCAGTGCTAAAGTGCAAGTGCTCCTGTTTAAATTGTATGTAAGTGGTTTATCCATGATTGGCATATTTGAATTACTAGTAAGTCCCTAGTAAGGTGCACTAGAGGTGCCAGGGCCTGTAAATCAAATGCTACTAGTGGGCCTGCAGCACTGGTTGTGCCACCCACATAAGTAGCTCTGTAATCATGTCTCAGACCTGCCACTGCAGTGTCTGTATGTGTATTTTTACACTGTAAATTCGACTTGGCAAGTGTACCCACTTGCCAGGCCTAAACCTTCCCTTTCCTTACATGTAAGGCACCCCTAAGGTATGCCCTAGGTAGCCCCAAGGGCAGGGTGCAGTGTATGGATAAGGTAGGACATATAGTAATGTGGTTTATATGTCCTGACAGTGAAATACTGCCAATTTCGTTTTCACTGTTGCAAGGTCTGTCTCTCTCTCATAGGATAATATGGGGGCTACCTTTAAATATGATTAAAGTGTAGATTCCCCTAGAGAGTAGATGGACAGGTGGAGTTTGGGATCCCTGAACTCACAATTTAAAAATGCATCTTTTAGTAAAGTTGATTTTGAGATTGTGCGTTTGAAAATGCCCTTTTAGAAAGTGAGCATTTTCTTGCTTAAACCATTCTGTGACTCTGCCTTGTTTGTGGATTCCCTGTCTGGGTCAGTTGACAGTTGGGTTGTTTTTCACCTCACCCCAGACAGTGACACAAAGGGAGCTGGGGTGTGATCTGCATTTCCTGATTAGCCATCTCTGCTAGGAGGGAGGGGTGGAGTGGTCACTCTCATCTGAAAGGACTGTGCCTGCCTCTGACAATGCTGTCTCCAGCCCCCTGGTGTGTGTCTGAGGCCTTGCCTGGGCAAGGCAGGATTTCACAAGAAGGTGTGAGTCCCCTTTGAAGGAAGGTGACTTCAAAGACTAAAATGGGTATAAGAAGGGCACCCAAACTTACAAACTTTAGAAACACTTCTGGAACCAAGAGGAACCTCTGCCTGGAGAAGAGCTGATAGCTGAGGAACAAGTGCTGCCCTGCCTGTGACTGTGCTTTGTGGAGCTTTCCTGCAGTGCTGCTTCTGCCAGAGTAAGAGGGCAAAGACTGGACTTTGTGTGCCTTCCATCTTGAAGAAGAAATCTCCAAGGGCTTGATGTAGAGCTTGCCTCCTGTTGTTGAAGTCTCAGGGATAGCAAAGACTTCTTCCTGCCAGCACCTGGAGTCTCTGGAGAGACCCCTACTCTGCTCTGTGGTGCCCTTCCAGTTCCTGGGACCCTGAAAGGAGAGGCTGGCAGCCTAAGGACAAAAATACACGCACCGAGCGCCGTGCGGAGAAAAGATCGACGCGAATCCGATCGCGGCTGAGAAAACGACGCGACGCCGGTTCCGCAGCTGAGAAACGACGCCGCAGGAAACGCGACCGAAAAACCGACGCCCGGAGCAGGAGAAACGACGCGCAGCATCGCTGACGGAGGCTGAGAGATCGCACCCTGCGCCGCGGGACTTTCGGATCGTCGTGTGGCTGGCTTTTTCAACGCGCACCGCCGTGCCGAGTTGTTTTCGACGCACACAGCCGTGCAGGGTTACTTTCGACGCACACCGCCCGTGCGGGGTTATTTTTGACGCAAACCAGGTACATTTTCACGCTAGCAGCGCTAGTGTGGTGTTACAACTACCTAAAGACTCTTTTTATTTTAAACCTTTAAAAAATCATAACTTGACTTGTGTATGTTGGATTTTTGTCGTTTTGGTCTTGTTTTGTCTAGATAAATATTTCCTATTTTTCTAAACTGGTGTTGTGTCATTTTGTAGTGTTTTCATTAAGTTACTGTGTGTGTTGGTACAAATACTTTACGCCCAGCACTCTGAGGTTAAGCCTACTGCTCTGCCAAGCTACCAAGGGGGTAAGCAGGGGTTAGCTGAGGGTGATTCTCTTTTATCCTAACTAGAGTGAGGGTCCTTGCTTGAACAGGGGGTAACCTGACTGTCAACCAAAGACCCCATTTCTAACATTGGTGACCAGCGGTCGGGATTTGGACTTGTATTTGTACTTGACATACAGTAATTAAGTGTACACTACTGTTTTGATCTCAGACCACTACGTGACCACATACTACTAGTCTTGTGATTTTTGTTTTTTACTTGGACTGTTTTTCTCTGCATTCAGTTTCTTTTTTTTTTCACTGATCCCGGGATTGACTTTGCTGAAACTTCATTTGAGAACTTGCTTTTCTGTTTTTGGAACTGTGCATATTTTCTTTTTAACCTCTCATCATGTCTCAGTCTGGAGATGCCCTAGCTGAAACTGCTTTTGATTTGGAGAAATTGGAGAGCTACAAGGTGGCTCAGTTGAAGCAGTTTTGTAGGAATGTTGGCTGTCCCATTGAGAGCTCATCCAAGAAGGTTGAGCTGCAAAAGGCGCTGAGGGCCTGGGTGGCAGCCAAAGCAGCTGAGGGGCACACAGATGAGGAGCCAGAGGGGGAAGAGGAGTTGCAAGTCACTCACACTGATGTAGTGGGTGGGCCTGCTATGTCTCAGGGGAGAATCTCCAGGGCAGGTAGCAGTGTGTCCTCCAAGAGTCTGACACCTGGAGAGTTTCAGGACAGACAGGCAGAGAGGGAGTACCAGTTGGAGTTGAAAAGGCTCAGTCTAGAGGTGGAACAGAGAAAACTGACCCTTGAGGGGGAACAGAGAAAGCTGACCCTTGAGGTGGAACAGAGAAAGCTGGCCCTTGAGGAAAGGAAGATAAACATGGCTCATGAGCTCAGTTTAAAAGAGATTGATCAGAGGAGCCAGTCCAGTAGGGATGGTGGCAGCAATTCTACAGTGCAGCCTGAGAGAAGGGTACACATCCCAAAAGACCTTGTGAGGGATTATAAGAGGGAGGATGATATCTACTTGTGGTTCAAGGGTTATGAGTCAGCTCTCCACATGAACCTGGTCCCTGAAGCTCATTGGGGGGCAGCCTTGTGGAAGCATTTTGAGGCAGAGGGGAGGGACACACTGACGGCCTTAGGGGATGCTCAGAGTCTCACCTACCCTGCCATGAAGGAGGCCTTACTTACCAGGTATGGTCTCACCCCTGAGCAGTACAAAGAGAAGTTTAGATCCTACAAGAGAAAGGAATCCCAAACATGGTTGGAATGTGTTGATTCTTGTTGCAGGTCACTGGATGGTTGGGTGAAGGGCAGTAAGGTAAACACGTATGAGGGGCTTTACAATTTAATTGCTTGGGAGCACTTGTACAGTTTATGTTTTCCAGAGCTGCGCCAGCACCTCATTGACAGCAAGCTGACTGACCCCAGGAAGCTTGCACAGGAAGCGGACCGCTGGGAGAGCACCAGGGTCCAAAAGAGGTATGGGGGAGACCACGCCAAGGGTGGGCAGGGTCCCTCTCAGAAGAAAGGGGGGGGTAAGGGCAAACAGGATGAGTTCTCTAAAGGGCCCCAAACTGATTCCCAGGGTAAGGATTCCCAACCCCCCAGTGAAAAGAGGCCATGGTTCTCCAAAGGGAAGCCAATGGCAGGTGGTCCCCTACGTAAGTGCTATTCATGTGACCAGGTGGGTCATGTGAGGGGGGACCCCAAATGCCCCAAAAGTACACCGGCACCCACTGGTGCACCGTCCCAGGGTTTGGCCAGTGTAGCGCTTGGGGAGGAGTTGGTTTCAGGTGGGTGGGAACCAGCAGAAATGACCCTTGTCTCACTAGGGGACAGTGAGATGGTCCAGAGAAACCTAGTGCCTGATAACACTAAGAAGTACAGGCAATGGGTGACCATCAATGGACAGAGGGTGGAGGCTCTGAGAGACACAGGAGCCAGTGTGACTACAGTGAGGAGTCACCTGGTGTCTGAAGAGCAGATTGATCCCCGGGTACTTCACCAAGTAGTTGCAGTAGACAACTCTGAGCGCCTCTGCAGAGTGGCGCAGGTTCCCTTTGAATGGGGGGGGGTCTCAGGTTCCTGGAAAGTAGCTGTGAGTCCAACCATGCCTGTTGATTGTTTGCTAGGCAACGACCTGGAGGATTCCCCTTGGAAGGAGGTGGAACACAGGTCTCACTTGGAGATGTTGGGTCTGCCTGGGTGGGTATGCGTATCCACCCGGTCTATGGCAGCCAATCAGGGTAGTCAAGAGCCCCTGGAGCCTGAAACAGTGGCCCAGGGGACCGCCAAGAAGAGGAGAGGCAGGAGGCGCGGGAAACCCGCCCCAGAAGTTCCCACGGTCCGGGAGGAGGCAGAGCCTGAGGGTGATGCCCCGGAACCTACAGGGGAACAGGTGGCTGAACTGGGGGAGGTCCCTGAGCTGTCGCAGTGGCAGCAGGAAGGGGGACCCACCAGGGAAGTATTCTGCACAGCGCAGAAGGAATGCCCTACTCTTGAGGGACTGCGGCAGCAGGCTGCAGCCCAGGCGGCTGGCGGGGCGCCAGGTACTCACCTGATTTATTGGGAGGATGGCCTCCTGTATAGTGAGCCTAAGGTTCCTGAGCCGGGGTCAGCTCGTATGCTGGTGGTACCCCAGGGCTTCAGGACCTTCCTACTGGGTTTGGCTCATGATGTGCCTTTGGCAGGACATCTAGGGCAGGACAAGACCTATAAGAGGCTTGGCTCCCACTTTTACTGGCCCTTGATGAACAAGCAGTCAGCTGCTTATTGTAGATCTTGTCAGACTTGTCAGGCAAGTGGCAAGAGTGGGGGGAAATGCAAAGCTCCCCTCCAACCTTTACCGGTAGTCAGTACTCCCTTTGAAAGGGTAGGAATTGACATTGTGGGGCCTCTGGATCCCAAGACAGCCCTGGGCAACAGGTTCATCCTGGTCTTGGTGGACCATGCCACACGGTACCCAGAAGCTATTCCTCTAAGGACGGTCACCGCCCCCGTGGTGGGACGTGCCTTGATGGGGGTTTTTACCCGCATGGGGTTCCCCAAGGAGGTAGTATCTGATAGGGGTACAAACTTCATATCCACTTATATGAAGTCTCTGTGGAAGGTGTGTGGGGTAACCTACAAGTTCACCACCCCTTACCACCCCCAAAGTAATGGTCTGGTTGAGAGATTCAACCGCACCTTGAAAGGCATGATTCAGGGCCTGTCAGAGCCCTTGAGGCGTAAGTGGGACGTCCTCTTGCCATGCCTTCTGTTCGCTTACAGGGAGGTGCCTCAAAAGGGACTTGGCTTTAGCCCCTTTGAGCTCATCTATGGCCACCCTGTGAGGGGACCGCTCAGTCTGGTGAAGGAGGCTTTGGAGAAAGCTCCTAGTAAACCACCCCAGGATGTATTTAGCTACATGCTGGCACTAAGAAACCAGACTGCCCGCTTCAGGCGTCTCGCTCAGGAGAACCTGGAAGCAAGCCAGGAGGACATGAAACGGTGGTACGACCAGAATGCCACTCTGGTTGAGTTTCAGCCTGGACAAAAAGTGTGGGTCATGGCACCAGTAGAGCCTAGGGCTCTCCAAGATAAGTGGACTGGGCCTTTTGAGGTGGTGGAAAGAAAGAGCGAGGTCACCTATCTGGTAGACTTGCAATCCCCCAGGAACCCCTTGAGGGTCCTACATGTCAACCGCCTCAAACCCCACTTTGAGCGAACTGAGCTATCCATGCTCCTAGCGACAGATGACGGGGTGGAGGAAGAGAGTGAGCCTCTTCCTGACCTCCTGTCTGCAGGAGAGAAAGATGGGTCTGTGGAGGGAGTGATCCTCTCCCCCTCCCTGACTGAGGAACAGCAGAGGGACTGTCGCCACGTGCTGGGACAGTTCGCCTCACTGTTTTCCCTGATCCCAGGAGTCACACACCTGTGCACACATGATGTGGACACTGGGGACAGTACACCTGTTAAACATAAGGTTTACAGGGTGACTGACAGGGTGAGGGCTTGCATTAAGGAGGAAGTCTCCAAGATGTTAGCCCTAAGGGTTATTGAGCACTCCAGCAGTCCTTGGGCCAGCCCAGTGGTCTTGGTCCCAAAGGCTACTGCTCCTGGTGCCACTCCAGAACTTAGGTTCTGTGTGGACTACCGGAGTCTCAATGCGGTCAGCAAGACTGACGCACACCCCATCCCCCGAGCTGATGAGCTCATTGATCGGTTAGGAGCTGCCAAGTACCTCAGTACGTTTGATTTAACATCTGGGTACTGGCAGATTGCCTTAACTGAAGGGGCAAAGGAGAGGTCAGCATTTTCTACCCCCGATGGGCACTTCCACTTCAATGTGATGCCCTTTGGGATGAAGAATGCCCCTGCCACCTTTCAGAGGTTGGTCAACCAGGTGTTGGCAGGACTGGATGAGTTCAGTGCCGCCTACCTGGATGACATTGCTGTGTTTAGTTCCACATGGGAAGAACACCTGCAACACCTCTGGAGAGTGTTAGAGGCCCTGCAGAAGGCAGGCCTCACTATTAAGGCGAGCAAGTGCCAAATAGGGCAGGGTTCTGTTGTGTACTTAGGACACCAGGTGGGGAGTGGCCAGGTGGCACCCCTCCAGCCTAAGATTGACACGATTCTGGCTTGGGAGCCTCCCAAGACCCAGACTGAAGTGAGAGCCTTTTTAGGTCTCACAGGATACTATCGGAGGTTCGTTAAGGGATATGGTACCATTGTTACCCCCTTAACTGAGTTGACTTCTAAGAAGCAACCCAAGAAAGTGATCTGGACAGAGGCTTGCCAGAACGCTTTTGATGCCCTGAAGGCTGCCATGTGCACAGCACCGGTGCTGAAGGCACCTGACTACTCCACGGAGTTTGTTGTACAGACAGACGCCTCAGAGCATGGTATTGGAGCAGTACTCTCACAGCTGAATGAAGAGGGCCTAGATCAACCCGTAGCCTTCATTAGCAGGAGGTTACTACCCAGGGAACGTAGGTGGAGTGCCATAGAACGTGAAGCGTTTGCTGTGGTCTGGGCACTGAAGAAGCTAAGACCCTACTTGTTTGGGACTCACTTCCGAGTTCAGACCGACCACAGACCCCTCAGATGGTTAATGCAGATGAGGGGTGAGAACCCAAAACTGTTGAGGTGGTCCATTTCCCTACAGGGGATGGACTTTACGGTGGAACATCGACCCGGTACAGAACACGCCAATGCTGATGGTCTGTCCAGGTTCTTCCGCCTTAGTGATGAGAACTCCCATGAGGTTGGGTAGTTGCTCCCCACTTTTAGCTGGGGGGGACACGTGTTAGACTTTTCATCCTTGGCGTGGTCTCCCTTAACTTTTTGCCTCTGTTCCCCAGGTTGTTGATGTGTGCTGGACTCTGATTTTGCTGTTTTTGTTACTCTGGGCACTTTACCACTGCTAACCAGTGCTAAAGTGCAAGTGCTCCTGTTTAAATTGTATGTAAGTGGTTTATCCATGATTGGCATATTTGAATTACTAGTAAGTCCCTAGTAAGGTGCACTAGAGGTGCCAGGGCCTGTAAATCAAATGCTACTAGTGGGCCTGCAGCACTGGTTGTGCCACCCACATAAGTAGCTCTGTAATCATGTCTCAGACCTGCCACTGCAGTGTCTGTATGTGTATTTTTACACTGTAAATTCGACTTGGCAAGTGTACCCACTTGCCAGGCCTAAACCTTCCCTTTCCTTACATGTAAGGCACCCCTAAGGTATGCCCTAGGTATCCCCAAGGGCAGGGTGCAGTGTATGGATAAGGTAGGACATATAGTAATGTGGTTTATATGTCCTGACAGTGAAATACTGCCAATTTCGTTTTCACTGTTGCAAGGTCTGTCTCTCTCTCATAGGATAATATGGGGGCTACCTTTAAATATGATTAAAGTGTAGATTCCCCTAGAGAGTAGATGGACAGGTGGAGTTTGGGATCCCTGAACTCACAATTTAAAAATGCATCTTTTAGTAAAGTTGATTTTGAGATTGTGCGTTTGAAAATGCCACTTTTAGAAAGTGAGCATTTTCTTGCTTAAACCATTCTGTGACTCTGCCTTGTTTGTGGATTCCCTGTCTGGGTCAGTTGACAGTTGGGTTGTTTTTCACCTCACCCCAGACAGTGACACAAAGGGAGCTGGGGTGTGATCTGCATTTCCTGATTAGCCATCTCTGCTAGGAGGGAGGGGTGGAGTGGTCACTCTCATCTGAAAGGACTGTGCCTGCCTCTGACAATGCTGTCTCCAGCCCCCTGGTGTGTGTCTGAGGCCTTGCCTGGGCAAGGCAGGATTTCACAAGAAGGTGTGAGTCCCCTTTGAAGGAAGGTGACTTCAAAGACTAAAATGGGTATAAGAAGGGCACCCAAACTTACAAACTTTAGAAACACTTCTGGAACCAAGAGGAACCTCTGCCTGGAGAAGAGCTGATAGCTGAGGAACAAGTGCTGCCCTGCCTGTGACTGTGCTTTGTGGAGCTTTCCTGCAGTGCTGCTTCTGCCAGAGTAAGAGGGCAAAGACTGGACTTTGTGTGCCTTCCATCTTGAAGAAGAAATCTCCAAGGGCTTGATGTAGAGCTTGCCTCCTGTTGTTGAAGTCTCAGGGATAGCAAAGACTTCTTCCTGCCAGCACCTGGAGTCTCTGGAGAGACCCCTACTCTGCTCTGTGGTGCCCTTCCAGTTCCTGGGACCCTGAAAGGAGAGGCTGGCAGCCTAAGGACAAAAATACACGCACCGAGCGCCGTGCGGAGAAAAGATCGACGCGAATCCGATCGCGGCTGAGAAAACGACGCGACGCCGGTTCCGCAGCTGAGAAACGACGCCGCAGGAAACACGACCGAAAAACCGACGCCCGGAGCAGGAGAAACGACGCGCAGCATCGCTGACGGAGGCTGAGAGATCGCACCCTGCGCCGCGGGACTTTCGGATCGTCGTGTGGCTGGCTTTTTCAACGCGCACCGCCGTGCCGAGTTGTTTTCGACGCACACAGCCGTGCAGGGTTACTTTCGACGCACACCGCCCGTGCGGGGTTATTTTTGACGCAAACCAGGTACATTTTCACGCTAGCAGCGCTAGTGTGGTGTTACAACTACCTAAAGACTCTTTTTATTTTAAACCTTTAAAAAATCATAACTTGACTTGTGTATGTTGGATTTTTGTCGTTTTGGTCTTGTTTTGTCTAGATAAATATTTCCTATTTTTCTAAACTGGTGTTGTGTCATTTTGTAGTGTTTTCATTAAGTTACTGTGTGTGTTGGTACAAATACTTTACGCCCAGCACTCTGAGGTTAAGCCTACTGCTCTGCCAAGCTACCAAGGGGGTAAGCAGGGGTTAGCTGAGGGTGATTCTCTTTTATCCTAACTAGAGTGAGGGTCCTTGCTTGAACAGGGGGTAACCTGACTGTCAACCAAAGACCCCATTTCTAACATTAACCAAAACATGCCACACATATCAATAACCTTTTTGTTTAACTTTTGAATCTGCAAATAGTCAAATACTTGTCTCTGTCATTTTACATTTTAGTTTGCTATGCTCAGAGATATTTACAGCACGGTGGGTTAGGGCAAAATGGGAGATCATTCTAAATCATTTATATTTAGTGTAGGGGCTGGGTTTCTTGGCTGGAGCCACTTTATGCCCTTGTTGTCAGATTACGGCAGTGCTCGCTCCATGGACGTAATTTAGGGGTGGCAGCTGCGATGCCTGGCTTGCCCCTTGCGACCCTTGTCACTGCCTTTGAGACCCCTGGCCTCAGAGGTCTAATAGTAAATAATGCTACGTTATTCACTATTAGTGTAATAAAGAACAACTAGCTGGATATGAGCTTCCCTGGCAGCCGAGATAAGAAAAAAAATGCTTTTAAATGTTTGCTGTGTGCGTGCTTGCGGGTGAGAGTGTGTTTATGTGAGCAAGAATGTGTGAATGTGTGTATACGTGTGAGGATGCATGTGTGAGTGAAAGTGAAGGTCAAATGGTGTGTGATGTCATATCAGCTACCCCTGGCATTTTGGTGGATTAATGTTCATGGCTTGCTCCAAATACCCTTTACCTGCATATTATAAACACACAATCCTGGAGGTGGTAGAGTGTTATAAGAATGTTTATGCATGTTTGTGGCACGTAATTTTCTTGTGTTGCCAATGTGTTTTGTTTTTTATGCTGTTGTGTTTTTGTGCTGTTGACTTGCAATGTAATGTTGTTGTGTGGATACAGTAGAATTGTTTTGTTTTGTTGTGTGTTATGTTTTAAATGTGTTAATTTGTTGCCTTGTTTATGGTGAGAGAGCATAGCTTGGCTGTGTCACTATGCCTCTTAACATGAATGAGAAAGCGTGGTTATTTGTCTACATAATGTGAAAAGATGTTTTCATATAAATGGTGCACTGCAATACATACGAATAAAGTACATAGCTGGATGTAACATTTTTAGCAATATTTAATCACTGTTTTGAAAGCATGTTTTTTGTTGTAATGTTTTATAAGTATTATTCTATATAATCATTTTTTATTTCATCATACTTAATGCATAGACTCTATTTAAACAAGGTGTATTTGTGTTTCATTAGCCTGGCTGGAGTGAAGGCCAGACATTTTCGAGTCTGAATTAGTGAGGAGCACATTGTGCTTGAGAAATAAGAAGAGCTGCGAGAAGTGCCACAAGGATGAAAGGAGTAACCTAGGGTGATGGTCGAAATGTTTCTGAAATTCCGAGAGTGTGAGGGTGTACAAGGTCAATGCAGAATGCTTCAGAAGGTTTCAGAAAGTTAAAGTATCAATTCATTTTAATTTAAAGATTGGTTTTTCAGTAAGGATGTTATTGCAATGACATAAGCCTCTGGATGGATTGAGATTTAAGTGTGGTTTAGCTAGTGGAAGAGCCAGATTTCCTTTGTCATTTGCTGAGAGTCTACCCTGCTGAGATATATCCCTTAGACTTAGATTCTCATGTAGCTTCATGCCGCTGCACCTCTCTTAATGGAACCTTCTGCAGAAGTTCTATTTGCTGACCCTTTTCTCTGAAATCTTTAGTATTAGAATAGTTAAGAACGTAGATTCAATGGTTAGACAGGAGGATTTGCTTTTAAATTTTGAACATCAATCTTTGTTTCTGATTTTCTGGATTATCGATATTGAGATACTTGTCTTTCATATGCTTGTAAAGTTTAATATTGTGTAACGCTTTAACTCACCTTTTTTGATTTTGTACATCTATACTATGTTTTTGAGACTCATTTATGTAAGCTTGACTTTGAGTCTGTAATAAAGTTCTTTGAAACTTTAAGATGGTGTCTGAAACTTAGGGCCTCATTACAAGACTGGCAGTCCTGGGACTGCCAGACTCGCGATGGTGGTTGGACCGCCACAAAAGCATCGGTCTGACCTCCATATTATGACCGTTGCTGCCACGGTCAGACTGCCGACACAGCAGTGCTGCCCTCTGGATTCCGAATCCCCTTTCCACTGGCCTTTGCAAAGGCCGGCGGAAAGGAGGCATCCTGGGCCCCATGGGGGGCATGGGCAGTGCAGGGGTCCCCATGGACAGCCCTGTCATGCTTTTCACTGCCTGAATTATGGGCAGTGAAAAGTGTGACAGGCGCTGCAGCACTTGACACACTGCAACATTGCTGCTGGCTTAATTACAAGCCTGTATCAATGTTGTGGTGAGTTTCCTGCTGGGCCGGCGGGTGGAAATGCAGTTTCTGCCCGCTGGCCCAGCGGGAAACTCGAAATAGGGCCCACAGAGGCACGGCCACATAGGCGGTCACCCGGACGCGGGACTTTGGTGGGAGGCATCCGCCGCCCGCCAAACTCATAATGAGCCCCTTAGTGTGTAGATCAAATAAAAAGCAGTATCAAGGTTGTAGTGAGCCCATTTTCTGATACAGAAAGGATACTTGAAATCACCCAGTGCAGAACACGGGTTGGTTCAGTATGAAAAATGGCTCTCGAAAATCTCTGCAATTCCAATTATTGCATTGCTACATGTCTGAAGATGTGATACTATAGCCGTTATAGCCCACCTCTGAGAGCTATGCCACTTATTAAAGACCCTTCACCCCAGATATGGGCTCAATATGCAGATGAGGATCTGTAAAAAAGTAAACTGGTGTTTGGCAGAGTTGCTTGTATCAAAGGTATGCCTACCTTTAGTTCTGATGTCCCATCCTTGCTTTCTTTTGTCTAGTGTGAATTAATCTATAGGACAATGCTGCATTGACTATGTCAGATATTCCTTGT
Source organism: Pleurodeles waltl (assembly GCF_031143425.1). Lineage (NCBI taxonomy): Eukaryota > Metazoa > Chordata > Amphibia > Caudata > Salamandridae > Pleurodeles > Pleurodeles waltl. Next base: position 1,285,868,947 of record NC_090444.1, on the reverse strand, counting down.
ACGTGGTTACCTGTTACATTTTTTCATGACATTTGAAACATATGCATTTGTGTAGGTTTTGGACTGTGTGATCACTTGAGTGTTAATAGGGTGAAGACAAATGGCTCTATAAAGCATGTGAATGGTTTAGGAACATGATGATTTGATCAGCGTCTGTTAGAGTATAATATTTCCATTAGTGCAATTTGTGAAATTTCTGCTAAACGACTGTTTTTTAATTTGACAGGCGGTTTTTGTTGTGGAAGCAAAGGAAAACATAAATGTGGAATGCTTTCAAAAGCCACTGGCAACACTGTAGGCCACATTCCAGGCCATCATCTTTTACCCAATACATCACTTAAGGCAGAGACCACACTTATGCAAATCATGCTTGGTGCTGCTTCCATAGGAACAGCACAGCTTGAACTACCAGGCAAGGTCGCGCATGAAGAGCAGAAGAGCCGAAGCAACCCCAGACCAGTTTTAGCATTGTTGGGCCTCATGAGTAAAGTGTAGCTTGATTACCTCTGTACAGTAAGCACAGGACCCATGCCTATGCATACCCATCTGACTAGGAGGATTGCACGGCTGAAAGTGTGTGGAATGTTTATAAAAGTCTCAGCTAGATGCATCTCTCAGGCCACTTTGCATATAATTTTGGGACACCTTTCTGCTGAATGATTGCAGGGCACTCTGGGAGGTTTGGCTGTGTAAAGTGTACTTTAAGAAGTGTTAGAATTTGTTTTCTTTGTTTGCTCATTGATGCACGTTGGCCTCATGTTGGAATTCTGGTGATAAAGACTGTGTGCAATAATTTCTTATTCAAAATGAGACTTCTGTCAGTTCAGTTAATGTATGGATGACAGCATCTTTGGTGTGAGTCTCGTTTTGCACAGATGTTTTATTCATATTTATGTCTTTGTCTCCTGTTAGACTTTTCATCCTTGGCGTGGTCTCCCTTAACTTTTTGCCTCTGTTCCCCAGGTTGTTGATGTGTGCTGGACTCTGATTTTTCTGTTTTTGTTACTCTGGGCACTTTACCACTGCTAACCAGTGCTAAAGTGCAAGTGCTCCTTTACAAAATGTGTATGTGATTGGCTTATCCATGATTGGCATAATTGGTTTACTAGTAAGTCCCTAGTAAAGTGCACTTGAGGTGCCAGGGCCTGTGAATCAAATACTACTAGTGGGCCTGTAGCACTGGTTGTGCCACCCACATAAGTAGCTCTGTAATCATGTCTCAGACCTGCCACTGCAGTGTCTGTGTGTGCAGTTTTAACTGTAAATTCGACTTGGCAAGTATACCCATTTGCTAGGCCTAAACCTTCCCTTTTCTTGCATGTCAGACACCCCTAAGATAGGCCCTAGGTAGCTCCAAGGGCAGGGTGCAGTGTATGTTTAAGGTAGGACATACAGTAATGTGTTTTATATGTCCTGACAGTGAAATATTGCTAAATTCATTTTTCACTGTTGCAAGGCCTGTCCCTCTTATAGGTTAACATGGTGCTACCTTTAAATCTGATTAAAGTGTAGATTCCCTTTGGGAGCGGATGGACATGTGGAGTTTGGAGTCTCTGAGATCACAATTTAAAAATACATCTTTTACTAAAGATGATTTTAAGATTGTGTGTTTGAAAAAGCCAATTTTAGAAATTGCACATTTTTTTGCTTATGCCATTTCTGTGACTCTGCCTGTTTGTGGATTCCCTGTCTGGGTCAGTTTGACAGTTGGGCTGGTTGCACCTCACACTAGACAGTGACACAAAGGGAGCTGGGGTGTAGTCTGCATTTGCTGATGAGCCATCTGTGCTAGGAGCGAGGGGAGGAGTGGTCACTCACACCTCAAAGGGCTGTGCCTGCCCTCACACAATGCACTCTCCAACCCCCTGGTGAGAATCTGGTGCCTGGCCTGGGCAAGGCAGGATTTCACAATCAAGAGAAACTTTGCTTTGAAATAGGCCTACTTCAAAGGAGAAAATGGGTATAAGAAGGGTGCCCAAAACTACAGACTTTAGAACACTTCTGGAAACCAAGCAGAACCTCTGCCTGGAGAAGAGCTGAAGACCTGAGGAAGAAGAGCTGCCCTGCCAGTGACTGTGCTTTGTGGAGCTATCCTGCAGTTGTTGCTTCTGCCAGAGTAAGAGGGCAAAGACTGGACTTTGTGTGTCTTCCATCTTGAGAAGAACTCTCCAAGGGCTTGATTTAGAGCTTGCCTCCTGTTGTTTGAAGTCTCAGGGACAGCAAACACTTGTCTCTGCCAGCACCTGGAGTCTCTGGAGAGACTCCTACTCTGCCCTGTGGTGCCCAACCAGTTCCTGGGACCCTGAAAGGAGAAGCTGGCAGCCTAAGAGGAGGAAATCCACACACAGAGAGCTGTGCAGGGAAAAGATTGACGCAACTCCGATCTGCGGTTGAAGAAACGAAGTGTCACCGGCTCTGCAGCAGAAATTCTACGCTCTTCGGAAACACGACTGAAGAATCAACGAACAGAGCTGGAGAAATGGTGCGCAGCATCGCTACGGAGGCTGGGAGATCGCAACTTGCGATGTGTGGTTTTCAGATCATCGGGCAGCTGGATTTCTTACGCAAGCACTGCTGGGCGTGTAAAAACAACGCAAGGCCTGCCCGGACCCAAGAATGCTGACCGGATCGATGCACCGCACTCCTGCGAAGAGAAGAAACGACGTGCCCCAACCCGACGAAAGGAGAAACGACACAAGGTCTCGCTTATCAGTGAAATCGACGCATCGCAAGCTCCTTTTTGATGCACACTAGCCCGTGCGGGGTTATTTTTCACGCACCCAAGGTACATTTTCACACTAACAGTGTTAGTGTGTGTTTTAAACTACATAAAGACTCTTTTTGCTTTTTAATTGATAACTTGACTTGTGTATCGTGGATTTTTGTTGTTTTGGTCTTGTTTTGTTTAGATAAATATTTCCTATTTTTCTAAACCTGTGTTGTGTCATTTTGTTGTGTTTTCATTAAGTTACTGTGTGTGTTGGTACAAATACTTTACACCTAGCACTATGAAGTTAAGCCTACTGCTCTGCCAAGCTACCAAGGGGGGTAAGCAGGGGTTAGCTGAGGGTGATTCTCTTTTACCCTGACTAGAGTGAGAGACCTTGCTTGAACAGGGGTAACCTAACTGTCAACCAAAGACCCCATTTCTAACATCTCCTAAATAATAAAAAAAAGAATATTGGCAGTATTTTGTGAAGTTCTACCTGGATACCCTTGCGGGTGATAGTCTCCACTGCAAGTACATACAAAAGAACTATACCTCAGTGTATTTGTGCGAGTTCAGACCTGTCCAGCAGATTTTGTATTTACGTTTAATGTGTTGGACTGATCAATTAGTCTCTATGACATGGGTAAGAAATCTGAAACCAAAATAAGGACTTGCTTTCAGACGTTGTAGTCTGATGTTAACAGTTTGCAAAATAGTACTAATCTATAAGTAGGTCTGATGGAACTTTAGAACATATAAGTTAGGCTTCTGACATTTATTGGAGGTGTGCTACTCAGTTGAAAATTCAGATAGTATGGGCTTGATGCACGAGTACATCACAATCCTGACTCAAGTCAGTCAGTCAAAATATCTTCATTCGGCTGAGATCCGGCTATAAAAGCACAAATTACATAAATAAATTCACATTGTTTTAACAAAATACCATATTAAAAAACTCTAATTAAAATGCCTAAGTTCTTCTTAATTTGATAGCAGCAACAATGTAGCTAAGTAAGGCAGTACACATTCTGAATGATGATGAACTTTGCAAAAAGATCAGCCTCTTTCATAGGAAATAAAGTGCTTTTTCAGAACAATTGGATGTAAAAAGCGGAATCTCAAAGAATCAAGCAAAGTGCAAAAGAGCATAAAGTCGGCAAAGGATTGGGCGGTAGTACAGTCACAAGGACAAATTTGGAGAGACGCAAAATAGGTTACCCCCAGGGGAAAGCCCGCAAAAATGAATTGTATTCAGTCTCAACCTGGTGAATTTAAATCTATACTCTGGGTTTGTTATCCATTTTAAATAGGGTTCCATGCCAGAAGATGTAAAACTGTGCATGTAACTGGCAATTGAAGCCATGTCAAGGGTCCTTTCAAGTCTAATTCCCTATTTGTATGATTCAAAACTCCCTTTAACTTCTGTCTTAAAATTAGAGTCAATGATTTAAGGTTAGTCAAAAAGATCACTATAATCCATGTTATAGAAAGTAGTTTTTACGTAGACCAGCCATGGGATAGCAGACATGTTATCTAATTTTATACAGTCCAGCAGCACCTGCCTTGAAAAATCTGCATCAGGGGTGTTGGAGCGCTCAAGGGGTCTTCTTGCTGCCTCTGGTTCTGAAACCGCACGCTCTCTGGCGAGACATCATAACTTATCCCACCTTCGAGAAGTCGACCAGATCTTTGGACTAAGGGCCAGATGTAGTAAACTCCAATTTTGCGACTTGCAGATTGCAAGTCTGACCGACTCGCAATTTGCAACTCGCAAAATTGGATGCAGAAAGGTGTCTCAGACACCTTCTGCGACTCGCTATGGGGTCGCAAAGACCCACCTCATCAATATTCATGAGGTGGGTCGCAGTTTGCGACCCCAAAGCGAGTCCCTGCACTCACAGGGATGGAGGCCTACTGTAGTCAGCAGACCTCCATGTCTGTGACTGCTTTGTCAATAAAGCAGTTTTTTTTTTCATTTTGCAGCCCGTTTTCCTTAAAGGAAAACGAGCTGCAAAATGAAAACTAAACCAAAACCATTTGGTTTCTTTTTTTTTCAGAGTAGGCAGTGGTCCACAGGACCACTGCCTGCTCTGAAAAAATATTTTTTTCGGTATGCACAAAGGGGAAGGGGTCCCCTGGGGACCCCTTCCCTTTTACGAATGAGTTACCACCAGTGTGACACTGGTGGTAACTGCGAGTTGGTTTGCAACCGCATTCGCGGTCACAAAGCAACTCTGAATGGCGATGCGGTTGCAAATAGGAAGGGAACACCCCTTCCTATTTGGGAGTCGCATTCGCAAATTGCGAGTCGGTACCGACTTGCAATTTGGGGATGAGCATCGCGTTCGGCCTTTTGCATGCCGCAAACTGCGTTTTTCGCAGTTTGCAACATGGAAAAGGCTTTGTACATCTGGCCCTTAGTGAGGAGTGTGGTAATTGGATTAATTTATCACAGACCAATAACATGAGAACATAAACTACATTAAATACAATGACCAATTTGACTACAAAACAAGACTTCAAACTAAAAAAATGTCAAGGCTTTATTACAACCAAAAAGTAAAAGTAACGTAAATGGTGCGCAAAACTAAGATATAAACATACATGAAAATTATAGGTTGACCAAAACATCCAAATAGATTGAGCCTACTAAACATCAATGCTATTTAACACTCCAAAAGAATAACACAAATTAACAAAACTATAATATGCACATTCTAATCAGATTTCAAAGCAGATGATGGTGGCATCAATCAATCATCAAAATTCAATTAATGACAATTAGTTTTCAGGGCTGGACCATCCTTATCACTTATACGAATTTGGACTTGTACGTGTGGGGACGGACTTACACATGCGGGGAAAACAAAAGAAGAGACAAAATAATTTGGAAAACCATCTAACTAGGATAACTCACTATAAAAATACACTGGTGTAATCATCTAAGCTGAAAAGGAAACAAGAAACCACATTTAAATTATGCCTCTCTTTATGGGACAGCAAACAGGAAAGTTTAGTTGAGAAAGTGTTCAATGTTTCACAGCATCGGTAGACAGCAGCATTAAGGGAAGTGCAGAACATGAGCTGTACACAGGGTAGGTCAGCAGTTTAGAATTTATTGGCATATTGGTACTGAACAACATATGTAAGGGGAAATATAAGACTAATATAAGACTAAAGGAAAACTCATAACATAAAAGCTAAAATTGCGTCAGAACACTTGAAGAGGAAACAGGAGGTGACAGCACGAGTACCAAAGTAGAACGAACTCCAACTAACTACCAGTTTCAGAAGTCTCTCCCTAACTGGAAATGTCCATTAAGTTATGACTGGTTGACTGTGTTGGCCCTTCTTGTGCAAATTAATCAATATCCAGTGGGAAACCACTGACACCATCAAGTTTGCAACAATTCCAGATATCTCAGGGAAGATGTGAAATCATCTTGATGAGTTCATACAATTTCCTGCAATGTCCCCAAAAATAACATTTATTTGTCGATTGCAACTTTCCAACTCTTTCCAACAACTCACAGGATGATTCTAAACATTCTCATACAGATTTAATAAGCTTTCCTGTCTTGGTCGACAACTAGAACAAATACTGTTTCATTTGTTATTTATCAAGACATCTTCTCTGTCTTTAATACAGTAGGACATTCAACAACATATTAGCAACCTCGGAATTAATTCAGGCTAAAGGAAACAGAATGAATGAGTACTTTTCCTCTACTGCTGCAAAAATTAATCTTCAGGCCTTTCTTTTCTAGTAAAGAAAGCCTGAATACATATTAATGCAATTAACACATATAAATCCTATTGCGCACCTTAGAATTTGAATCAAATATGCATAGCAAATTATTTAACTGCAAACAATATTTGCAACATTAGAAATAGTTTTAACGTGCTTTTATTTCTCTGCACACATGATTGGTGTTTATAAATGAATTTAAGTCAATACAAGTATGATTAATTCATGTTATTTTAATACTCACACTGTACTTCATTTCTAATATTCTTCTAAGAACAATACTTTTAATATTAATTCATGTCAGTAGTTCACTCAAATAGAAATGCAGAACATCTTTCATGACAAGCACAATGTCAGACACAAAAGGAGGCCATATTGTTCACCATAAATCAAACAAGCAAATTTTTACATTTCATGTTAATTTCTCTGTTAGGCCTTTAAATGAAGGTTTGTAAGTCGCCTTATGCTAACTTCTCTACCAATAATGTATTTGTAAAATTTGATCTCTATTGGGGTGCACCTTAACTTTAACCCCCAGTAAAAGCAGTGCCAAGGAAATCTAATCCTCCATGAATCCCATTACCAATTCCAAATGTGCAATGAGGCTCAAAGAAGATTTACGGATGGCTAAAATCTTACACAAAAAATCTATTCCCTGGCGCCTGAAGTTTCCTGGAGGTGGTGTAGCCCCAAATTATGGCTCCATAGGTGCCCACTCATAGGCACAAGCTTTTTTAGAGTTGAATCATCTTCTGAACCGGCTTGTGGCCTAACCTTTTATCAAATCTAAAAATGGCATCCCGGGCTGCCCTCACTTTTTTCACTCTCTGGGTCAATAACCTGTCCCATCACCCATTTGTGTTGAGCAGGATTCCAAAATAATTTAAGAAATATACTTTTCAATGGGTGACCACCCCTAAAAAAGGTTTTAGATTTAGTATGTTTTATACCACAGGTCAAAATAAAAGATTTTTAAGCATTAAGGGCCAGATGTAGTAAACTTCCGAATTGCGACCCGCAAATTGTGAATCAGAGCGACTCGCAATTCGGAATGTTGGATTGTGTCCCTGACACCATCTGCGACTCGCAAAGGGGGTCGCAAAGGCCCACCTCATTAATATTCATGAGGTGGGTCGCAATTTGCGACCCCCTTGCGAGTGGCGGCATTCACAGGGATGGTGGCATGCTGCGGACAGCAGACCACCATGTCTGTGACTGCTTTTTAATAAAGCAGTTTTTATTTTTTTTGTAATGCACCACGTTTTCCTTAAAGGAAAACGAGATGCATTACAAAAACGAAAAATGAAACGCTTATGTTTCTTTTTTTCAGAACAGGCAGTCGTCCATAGGACCACTCCCTGCTCTGAAAAAATTTTTGCAGTTCCATTAACAACGGACCCCTTCCCTTTTGCGCATGGGTTACCACCCATTTGAAATGGGTGCAAACTGCGATTGCTTTGCGACCGCGTTCACGGTCACAAAGCAATCCTGCATTGCACTGCGACTCGCAATTAGGAAGGGGACACCCCTTCCTAATTGCGACTTGCAAACCCGTTTTGCGATTCGGTAACCAGGTTACCGAATCGTGAAACGGGTTTTGTGCATTGCAAAATGCATTTTGCACGTCCCAAACAGCGACTTTCACTGTTTGCGACATGCAAAATGCTTCCTACATCAGGCCCTAAATCATTAAAACCATTTAAAAAAATGTGGAGGCCATTTGCTGTCAATGCTAAAAGGACCACACCATACGCATAAAGCAATACCAAGAGTGACTGCCTCCCAATCCCGTGGACATCTTCACTGCATAGTTTTACAGCAGATCCTAGGGAATTAATATAAAATAATAAGAAGAAGGTGGCTAACGTACAGCCCTGCCCCTCTGGTCACCCATATTGCAGCTGTATTGTTCCTTTTCCATGTAATCCACACTTTCATTGTGGAATCCCAGAGCAAATGCTTTACAAGATCTAATAAAGGGGCATCACCTTCTGCCTACTCCATGAAATCCCACAACACACCCCTGTCTACAATGTCAAAAGCACAGGAGAAATCCTCCTGGCTTTGACGTACTTACCCAAGATAAGTATCAGGTTAAGCGCTTGCTCTATGGTCCCTAGGCCTGGTCGGAAGCCATATTGGACCAGACAGAAAAAGGATTTAGCCGTTACCCAGTCCTCCAATTTGCCCAATATTACACGCCCTAGAATCTTTGACATGAAGTCAATCAGCGGAATTGGTCAGTAGCGTGCAAGTTACTTAGGGTCACCTTTTTGTTAGATGGATACTGTTAGACTTGTCAGACTTAGGGTGGTCATCCCCCAAACTTTTTGCCTGCTTGTTTCCATCTTGTTTGTATTTTTGCTTCAGTAGCCTTAGGACTCTTTGCACTTTACCACCGCTAACCAGTGCTAAGGTGCACGTGCTCACTCCCTAAAACATGGTTTGGTTGGCATATACCTAATTGGCTTATTTATTTTACATGTAAGTCTCTTGTAGAGTGGTACACCATATGCCTAGGGCCGGTAAGTTAAAAGCTACCAGTGGGCCTGCAGCACTTATTGTGCCGCCCACTTAAGTAGCACCCTAAAACTTGTCCCAGGCCTGCCATTGCAGTCTGAAGGCAGCATTCCCCTGCCATGTCGACTTGGCATTTAAAACCCCTTGCCAAGCCTTAAACTCACCTTTTATTATATATAGGTCATCTCTAAGGTAAGCCCTAGGTAGCTCATAGGGCAGGGTGCTGTATAATTAAAAGGTAGCACATGTACGTCTTAATTTTACATGTCCTAGTAGTGAGAAATTCCCAAATTTGTTTTCTCACTACTGAGATGCCATTGGGTAACTTTGGGGATTCCTTATTAAAATTTATGAATTGTAATTCCTAACCCAGAGGTGGTTGATATATCATGTTTGATATTAATGAACTTGTAATGGTAAACCACCTTTAATGGTAAAAGCAGATTTAAAATTACAAGTTTGAAAATGTCAGTTTTAAAAAGTTTGCATTTTCCGGTATCAGCCCTCAGTGCCTGTAACCTGCCTTAGGTCACATGACAGGGTGTAACTAACAGTTGGAACTGTGTGAATTCACCCAAGGCAGTCACACAATAGGAGGATTAGCAGAGCCTATATGGGCCATTAACTGACTTGATGGGGGCGGAGCTAAGCACAGCCTCACTTGCAACTGAATAGGCTGGGATCTGCCACCACACAATCGGCTTAATGACCCTGTATTGTCACTGCAGCCAGCTCGGAGCAAGGGGAGACAGGAAATTCCTGAAACTTCAGAGAACCTTTCTAAAATCTTCACCCCGCTTTTAAAATCAGAGCACCAGGGTACATAAATATGCCTCTCAGAACTGCTTCTCAGTTCACTATTGGACCTGAGGAAGGAGTCTTAGAGACTGGCCTGCTGCAGTGACCTGCTGTACACTCTGCCAGATTGCTGTTGTACCTGGAAGGACTGCTTTGCTGCCCGGAGCCTGCTTGGAACTTTCAGAGACCAGCCCTGGAGTGAAGCCCTGCATCACCACCTAAACCCAGGACTTCAGAAGTGACTCCAAGGGCTAGTTTAGCTGGTCTCCTGTTCTGAACCACAGGGAGATAACAGGCTTTCACCATCTTTAACCTACACCTGGGGCCAGCCTGAGTGAGTTGTGCACCACCCAGAGGTCTCCATCTACTCCTGGAACCTTGGTTGTGTTGATAAAGGTGCCCAGGTGGCCAATTCTAAAACTAAGAATTTGCTATTTTGATCCTTAAACTTTTAAAAATCATACCTCAGTTTCTACTAATTGGATTTTGATGGCTTTGGTGTCGAGTAATTTAATAAAATGTTCTATATTTTTCAAAATTGGTTTGAGATTGTTATTGTGTTGTTTTTTCACTGTGTTGCTGTTTGTGAACTGCATAAATACTTAAGACATTGCCTCTAGTTTAGATTGACTGTTTGTGTGCCAAGCTACCCAGGGTTAAGAAAAGGTTAAATGAGTGCCTTTATTTGGTTCACCCTGCAAGGGATTGTGGCTGTTGCTTGACCAGAGCTCATACTCCAGATAACCAACAACCCAATTTCTCACAGATACTATCCTCTCCAGGAATCAATGAGGTGACCCTTTACCTCTGCCCTCTATACATTTGTAACAATAGGTTCCTAAAACTCCACACTGCTTTAAAATAAGTCAATGGGGCGCTGAACTGACAAATGCCACTGCAGTAGTGGGCCATTTTCCATGTTCTATTGCACGACGGAGGACAGCGCAGGTACTCATTGGTCTACCCTGACTTTAGGGAAGGACAGCTAGGGACCTTGTGATCTTCAAAAGGCCCTTTGAAGCCTCCTCCACTTCAAAGGCACATTTGGGTATAAGTACCGGACCCCAAACGCCACCAAATCAAATTTCTACCAGAATCAAGGACACTCTGCCAGGAAGAAGAAATGCTGTGCTGCCAGGAGGGACCCCCACTCTGCAACTGCATTGCTGTGTTGGCCTACTGCTTGCTGTGTGCTGTGCTGTTGAGGGACTGCCACTTTGCTACTTGCTCTGCTGTGTTGGCCTGCTGCTTCTTGCCTGGAGTGAAAAGGGCTGGACCTGTTCTCTATATCCTTGAACTCAAGATTCTCCAAGGGCTTGTTGGCTTGCCCCCTGCTCTCCCTAGTCTCAGGGACTTCAAAGACTGCTTCCAACTCTCCTGGTGCTGCTGGACTATGCCATCTCTGAGTCCTACCCTTGCCTGATGTCCCCTTTCCATTCCTGGGCAGAGGAAGTGAGCTCAGGAGCTCATTTCTGGAAAAACCGACACTTTGTGGCATTGACACTTTGCTCCATCAAAAGTACTGCTTCAGCAGATCTTGGGTGAGTTCTATAGCTGGGCTATCTACATCACGGTGTGTCTGAACTTCGCATTTGCACCGGTCCCTCACGACCATAATTAACCTTTTAAAAATTCATGTCTTGACTTCTAATCATTGGAATTTTGTCATAATGGTCTTGGTTCACTCAGATAAATATTCTTTATGTTGCTAAGCTGATGTAGAGACTTTTTGTGGTGTCTTTAACTGTGTTACTGTAATTAAGTGTTACACAAATACTTTACAATTTGTCTCTTAAGTTAAGCCTGACTGCTCGTGCTAAGCCACCAGAGGGTGACCACAGGTACTTTAGATTGTGTTTCTGGCTTGCCCAGACAAGGATTGTGGTCCCTCCTTGGACAGGGTCCATACCACTGCCAACTAGATATCCAATTTCCAGTACTAATGATAATCCTTTACAGATCTTCCATAGCAAAATCAGGATTGTTCACAATAGCATCTTGCAGAACTTTGACACTTTCCCCTTGGGTCCTCAGGAGGAGACACCGCTCTTTTTTATCTCAGTTCTCTCTTTGGAATCTCTTCCAATGATTTCCAAAGAGGATGTCAACACTCTGTTATCCTCCCTAAAATCAAGGTCCGCAGACAATATCTGTGATGTCAGTGTTCTGCAGACGTTGGCACATAATATGATATCTCTTCTCATAGCCATCCTTAATTCCTAATTGTATCAAGTTTCAAGATTGGAAGAAAGCCATAGTAAGTTTCAACTTCAAAAATAAAAATACACAGTAGTGCAGGACAGTGGTTTGCCTCATATCTTTCAGGGAGGAGTCAAGCCATAGCATTTGTGCATTTTAAATCAAAACCCTTCACAATCAAATCCGCTGTGGTTAACACCTTCCACTATTCTTTTTTAATATTTATGTATGTCCAACTGGTGAAATCATTAGAAGCTTTAGTGGCAAGATGATCTCCTATGTCACTGACACCCAACTCATGTTATGGTTTGATAAATGCACCTCAGAATTTCAAAATATCATCTTATCATCAATTAGCAATTTTGCATTGAATGAACACCAGTTTTGAGGCTTAACACTTCCAAGACTCAGGTACTAAAGTTGGGCCAAAATGTTACTTGATGCTTGCATTTTGTCCTTCTATTTATGGAGATGTCCGTACCCATGTAGATGACTTCTGGATTGACAAACATCTTTTGTTACTAACTCAGATCCATTCAGTAGTCTCTTTTTATTACCTTCAAATGAGGATCTTATGAGAAATCCTGCCTTTTATTATGGAACATTTAGAAACTACTGCATTCGATGTTTTAGTTATCTCCAGACTAGACTATGCAAAATGCCTAAAAGCTTGGTCTTCCTTCTTTTTCTATTTTCACCATACAGCAGATGCAAAGCAAAACTCTTCACCTCACTAATATTCTCAGGAATTTTACAATGATATTAGAGGACAGTCAGGAGTTACACTGGCTTTGGGTCACCAAACAGATTCAACTTAGGGTATTTTGTCACAGGATGTTTCATGACTTTCTGATCGAGTTTCTATCCTTATTAGCTATCCTTCATATAAAGAGATCTAGATTCAGGAGGTGTTCTATAACTGACCACGCATAACTTACCACACTCCCACTCTACAGAATGCTCTCCGTCCTAAAATTGGTGCTTTACAGGATAATTCTAGTTTTAGGATGCTCTACAAACACAACTTATTTTCCTAACCAAATTGTTTCATGGTAAAATCAAGTTTAGCACCAACACACCTATGGGCGATATTGAGCATTTTATAACTCCTCTCATTTATTCACACAGTTATGCATTTCCACAGTATTGCCAGCTGTAAACATGCTTTCCCTTAAAAGCAGTCAGCGGAACGGTAGAATTAAAGATGACATGTGTTTTTCATACTATGATGAACAAACAAGCAAAGTTAGTTGGGGGAAAATACTGCTGCATTTGTTTTTAAAATCAACAAATTGAGAACAGCCACAAATGAAGCAACCCAGAGCTAAAAGTAGTAATATTGATTGCTGCATCATTCAATCGGTTTACTGTTCAGGACAGAAGAAGCACTTAAAACTCCAAAACATGAGCCACCAGGACCTGTGAGCTGACAAAAGGTTGAATATCAAAATGAATTATCATTTTCACATCAATCATGAACAAAACAGAATTGAGGATAAAATAAAGAGAAGGGGGCGAACATCCTTAGAAAATCACTGTGTAATTTCCCTTCTTGTAGAGTGATTGCTACCCTCCTCATAGCAAAACCAAACATGCAGACAGCACAAACAGGCTGCAGGTGACCTCGGTCCACATGCAGTAGCTAACTGAGCTGTTATTATATCTAGTTTTGTCATGCGAGTGATTTATCTGGTGGTTCACCTGCTGCCAGTGCTTAATTTGTGCAAGTTGTAACCGGTGCATTTACAGCGAGCTAAAGACACATTTGGGAAAGATGGAGGAAGAGAAACGCGAAGAAGCTTCACAATGGGAGAAAGCAGAAAGCTGCAAGAGTGAGTTGAAGGGACAGGGAGGGGTTTTAAATGGATTGAAGAGGCCCGAGATGACTTCAGGATCACGCTGCCTCAGTACACCCTGTTCGCACATTTAATTGCAGCAGCCGTGTGTTTAGGAGGAAGGTTTTGAGCACCGGCACAAATTTATTTACAAATTAAGTACTGCCTGCTGCTGTCTAAAGTCAGTTTTCAGGGAGAACGCGTTTTTGGCAGCCATTTATATTGAGAGTGGTTGGGTGTCTCATTTGTTAGTTCCTGGCTCTGTGATCACATTTACTTTGTTAATCGCCACTGGAAGATTTGACCGCTTTCGGTAAGGTTGCATGAACTATTATTTAACATGTAGGCTCTTGAAAAGATCACCAAATGTATGGGTTAGTTGTAAGTGTAACTCTCGTAATTCAGCTTAGCGTAATCACACAGATTTACATAAATGTTAATTTCTGCATATCTCTGCAAGAAGAGTAATATGTGTGCTATTTCTTAATATAAAAATGCCCTCTCAATTCTGAAATGGCCATGAGAATGCATTTTGTGCTAATAAACAGTGCTTAATGCAACAGAACACAAATAGCAAGCAGAAGCACGCTAGTTAAGTGGCATAGTCACACATCGGTCCTGATGCACCACTTTCTTGGGCCGCCCCTGCCACACCTAACAACACCATCGTTGTGCCGTATTTACAATACTGCGTACTATGGCAGTCATTAGGACAATAGCATAAAACTTTTTGATGCTATTGTGGCGCTTTGCTGCACTAGCATCAATTTTTTTTACATTAGTGCACTAGAGGGAGGACAATTAATTAAAATGGGTGTGTCATTTTAAAGCTTGCTCTGAGCAGGCATTAAAAATGACGGAAAAATGGTGCAATTTTTTCGGGCATCCCTGCATCGGAACGTCCCCCCTTGCATACATTATGCTTGGTATAATGTGGCGCAATGATTTACAAATTGGTGCAATGCAAGCATTGGGCCACTTGTAAATATGGCACAGTAGAAAGGCCTCCTTAACGCCGCCTTAGCTGAAACAAATGACGCTAGAGTGGCACAAGGTGGCACTAGGGGCCTGTAAATATGCCCCTAAATGTGCTCTGGGATAGGATTTCCCCCAAGTTACCCCCAGCATTTATCACTATTTTGCAAGAAGGTAATTTGCATTAAGAAACAATGCTAAATGTACTGTGAGGGTAGAATTTTCCCCAACTTACTCCTGGCATTTAGGGCTATATTCTTAGTGAAAAATGCACCCTTGCGTGTGAATGGACGTTAGAATGCATTTTGCATTATGAAATAGTACTAAATATAGTGGAACACAAATAGCGAGCATGTGCTCTTGAAGTAGGATTGTTTTCTCCCAATTTACTCTTAATTAGGCAAGCACGCATATTCACATTATTATTGGCAATTCTACGTCAAAGAGTAATGCAGAATTAGCAAAATTAGTTTGACTATTCCAGTGTAATTAACATTACATCTGGGCCTAGTATGGATCCTTGAAATGATGGAAGTCTTAAATATATATATATATATGTATATATATATATATATATATATGGAGAGATTTGTTAAAACGTTTAAATACAAATGCTGTGTTATACATGCATGTCATTGCATTGCCAGATGTTACACAACCAAACTGTCTGACGGAATATGTCAAATTGCATTGGGTATAATGGTAACTTTTATTAAATGACAGGAAATGGGAAAGAGGAACATGTTATATAGCTCTTCTGTACTCACTGGTTGGAAGATAAGACTTAAATTCAAAGGCTTTTTTCTAGCTTCAAGATTCTTCACATATTTATGCTGGAAATTATACATGCAGTTGCTCACCAGAATGCATGTTTACCCTTGCTTATACATTTATGCCTTTCCACCAATAAAGTAATTAAACAGTTGTACCTGTACGAAATTGTGGTCCTGGATGAGATGGCTTGGCACAAAGCAGTCAGGATTAATGTAGAGGCAATGTGTAAAATATTTATGCAGTACAAAATCAGTAATAAAGTGAAAGCACAACACAAGAAAAATCCCACACCAATTAAGAAAAATAGAGTAAACTGTAATAAATTATATGACACCAAAATGACAAATTAGTAGGACCGGAGATATGCAATTTCAAAGGTTTTGTAGAAATCAAGTGCTAAAAAGCAAAAAGCCCCAAATGCAGTTATCTCTTAGTGATAGGCTGAGTCCAAGTCGCAAGTTCAGGCTGACCACGATAGAACACAGGCTGGATTCAGGTCTGAGTTCAGTCTCCTGAAAAGTACCTTACAGCCTAGGCATCAAGCAGTGTGGGTTGCCATTGGGAAGCCATCAACAAGGAGCTGCAAAGCGAGGTTCTGCATCGTCATTGAGGAAACCAGTTAGGCATGTAGAGTCTTGCTCTGCAATGCGTCAGGGCAGGTGACGAGATGCGCCAAGATGGGCCTGTGTTTTCACCAGGCTACATTGAAGAAGCCAATGGGGCTTATGAGGACTTGCACTGAGGTGCATCGGCATCAATGACAAGCTGCGTTGTGCTGGGCCGAAGTCGATGGTGGGCTGTGCTGTGTCGAGATGTGTGGACTTGTATCACTGTTGAAGAAGCCTGTTATGTTCCTCTAACTTGAATAGGGGGCCTGTTGACTGACCCTTGGAGATTGCTTGGAGTCCTGGGTCCAAACAGGCAGACTGGATTCAGCAAGACAGCTTACAGCAACAGAAGAGTCCGGATGCAACAAAGGCAGGGTTTGGGCAGCAAAGCAGTCTTTGGTCAGCAAGCAGGTCAGCAGGACAGACTAGACACAGTTGAGGAATCCTTCATCCTGGCAGAGACCACAGGTTCAGAAGTGATCTGAGGAGTTGGGTATGAGGGTCAGCTACTTATACTTTTACCCATTTTGAAGTGGCAGAAGCCTCTATATTCCTCACCTTAAAGAGGTTCCTGGAATTTCCTCCCTCCATGCCAGGCTCTAGATTGCCTGTGGTACACAATACAGTAGTGTGAACCCCTTTGTGAGTGTGCTGATGCAGTGTTTGTGATGTGCAAGTGTGGCAGGTGACACCCCCCCCCATCCCGACAACACCTATTCCATCTTTGTCTTAGTGTCTGAAAGTAATACACAAAGGCCAACTCCCAGCTACACCTAGCCATGCAATCCAGGTTACAGGCTGCTGGTACCAAACGGTTTGGGCAAGAGAATGCCAACTTTCTAAAAGTCAATATCACAAAATAAAATGAAACAAAATAAAATGATGGACAGAGTGTTGAAACTTTTCAAACACTCACCTCCAGTCACAGATCAGGGTTTAATCCATCGTTATATTGCTTGCCATGTCACCAGTTCGGACCCAGCTCTATGCAAATCAGTCTTGCCCTGCTCCCAATGGGAGCAGTCCAGTGCAAAATGCCAAGCCAGGTCCTCCCTGGACATGATTCAAGCATCCTGGGACAGGTTTCAGGTTATCACCATTCATCAGCCAGGCTAGCTTGCATCCAATGGCGCAGCAAGCAAGGGACCCACGTCTGAGCACACCCTAGCCACTTAGGGTGCACAAAGCAATATCACAAAATAAAATGATGGATGGAGTGTTGAAACTTTTCAAACACTCAACCCCAGTCAGAGATCTGTGTTAAATTCATCATTATTTTGCTTGCCATGTCACAAAGTTCAGACCCAGCTCTATGCAAATCAGTCTTGACCCTCACCCAAAATGAGTGCAGTCGAGCCCGAACTGCCAAGTCAGGTCCTCCCTGGACAGGATTCAAGCATCCTGGGACCGGTTTCAGATTATCACCCTTCATCAGCCAGGGTAGCTTGAATCCAATGGTGCAGCAAGCAAGGGACCCATGTCTGGGAATACCCTAGCCACCTACGGCACACAAGGCAATATCACAAAATAAAATGATAGACAGAGTGTTGAAACTTTTCAAACACTCACCCCCAGTCACAGATCTGGGTTTAATCTATCGTTATTTTGCTTGCCACGTCACCCAGTCCGGACCCAGCTCTATGCAAATCAGTCTTGACCCTGCTCCAACCCGAACTGCCAAGCCAGGTCCTCCCTGGACAAGATTCAAGCATCCTGGGACTGGTTTCAGGGTATCCCCCTTCATCAACCAGGCTAGCTTGAATCCAATGGCACAGCAAGCAAGAAACCCACGTCTGGGCATACCCTAGGCACTTAGGTCGCACAAGGCAATATCCCAGGATGCTTGTTTACGGTCCAGGGAGGACCTGGTCTGGCAGTTTGGGCTGGACTGTTCCCATGTGGAACAGTGTCAAGACTGATTTGCATATGGCTGGGTCCAACTTGGGGTGACAAAGTGAGCAAAAGAACAATGGATTAAACCTAAATCTGTGACTGGGGGGTGATTGTTTGAAATGTTTCAACACTCCATCCATCATCCTTTTGTGTTGCTAAAGTTGCCCTAAGTAGGAAGATGTGGGTTCCTTGCTCACTGTGCCACTGGATTCAAGCTAGTTTCTGGTCCAGGAAAAACTTGGTTTGGCAGTTCATGCTGGACTGTTCCCATGAGGAACAGGGCAACGACTGATTGTCTATGGCTGGGTCCAACCTGGAGTGGCATGTTGAGCAAATAAATGATGGATTAAACCCAGATTTGTCATGGGGGCGAGTGTTTGAAATGTACCAACACTCCATCAATCATCCTTTTGTGTTGCTAAACTTTCTAAAAGTGGCATTTTCAGAAATGTGACTTAATATCTAACTTTACTATTAAAGAAGGCTCTTTAGAGATTGAAAGTGTCATCCCTACTTATTCTCAATTGACAGTTATCACTTATTAAATATAATAGGGTGTCCAATGTTATCCTATGGGAGAGGTAGGCCTTGCAGTAGTAATTTAAGAGTTTTCACCACCAGGACATGTAATGGTTATTAGTATATGTCCAACTTTTTAAATACACTGCACCCTGCCATGTGTTGTGCTGTTTAGGACCTACCCTAGGGGTGACTTACATATATTAAAAAGCAGGTTTAGGCCCTGGAAAAAGGTTGATTTTGCCAGGTCAGAGTTTAGACTGCACACAGAGGTTGCAATGGCAGCCCTGAGACATGTTTAAAGGTATACTTAAGTGGGGAGAGGCACAATCACTACTGCAGGCCAAACAAAGACTGGTTGTCAGGGGATCCATTGTTGTACCACCTGAAGTAATCACTTAGTACAAAAACATCGTTGCCTGCCTCTAAGGGCCAGCTACCTATTGGCCTCACAGTAGAAACTTTTCAACAGGAAAGAGAGGCAACATAACCCAACACATTCAAGGCAAAGTGCATACGTACACAATAAGGTGAGCAGATACAAAAACAAAAAGGTCCGTTGTTTTTTCTTATCTCTTTTTCTTCAATCTTGATATTTTCTTAAGATGTTACAAAGATAGTGCAGCCAACGTGTCTTGCCTTGTCAAAGACTTCCTCAGAGTAGGAAAGAAAAGAGAGACCAATAGAGCTTGTCTTAAGTCAACAGCATCGCAAGAATCAATCAATTCTCATGAGTGTACTTATCCATCAGAGTCACATACATCGTGTCTCAGGACCCAACTGGCCTATACTCAGGTCTTTTGAGTGGACCATCCAAGCGATATACGGCAAAAGTGTCGCGTCTGACAACCTCCGGCCATTTCCAACCCCATGTGATGTGTTTTCTTTTTTATAATGGAATAGATCAATGTAACTTTTATATTACAATACAATGACTCTACCATTTCTCAGTCTAAAAATCTATAAAAACCTAACAAATTGGGAAGCGAGCCAAGTCTTCCTCTGGTCTTAGAGGGCAGACTCCATGTTAGCTCATTTATTAATCTGCACTTAGAATATGTTTCAGACTTCTCCCTATAACCTTAACTGAACAGTCCTTATGACAAATGTGCCTTAACTCTCATTTGCCTTACGCAAGAATGTAACTGGTGCTAACTATAAATTAGATCAGAGTTTAGTTTCCGCTATCAATTATAATTTACATTTATTTGCATATTATGATATTTTGAGTCGATTGACTAACCATTGTCTTTTTGCCTTCTATGTTGATTCTTTAAACAAACCTTCATGGTTTGCACTTTGTCGTGTGTGGATTTTCCTGTGTGGACTTTCCTAAATAGTTTGCTGTGTGTTTTATTGTAATTTGTATGCAGGGCTCTCATCCTTCTGGACTTTAACATAGACCTGTTTGATAAACTGGATCTTTTAATGCAAGTAAGAAGTGCTTTCATTTTTACTGAAGTTATTATAATACAAAGGATGCTGTTACCATACACATAGCCGACAGGATCATGATGGGAGAATGAACAAATTGGTCACAATGTAGATAAGTCAAAATGTCTAACATGATCAGATGCTTTCTCTTTCAGACAAATACAAGTAAAGAAAAACAAAATACAAATTAAAAAAGAGGAGAAAATATGACAAATGTGGTAAACCCATTGAGGTCTCTATGATACCTTAAGCATCACTCTGGCCAAATCTGTCGATATTTGTAGAGATGCAGACATACCACTGTGTGTACAATGCATAACGATGTGTGAGAAAAGTAAGTCTAATAATGTTATTTATACTGCGTGAACCTAACCGAAAGGCAGAGGGAGCACTGTACAGGGTCATGGCAACAATACAGTTAATGCGTGACTCATGATGTAGAAGGGATTTAAGAGTGGATGTGGACTGTCACTGTGTTTTGATGTAGTGTTCTTTAAAGACGTATGTCTCCAGGTCTTTCTTAAATTGGAGCAGTGTTGGTGAAGTTCTTAATGAAACAAGAAACCGTTCTGGATCCTGGGTGGATACATGTTGGTTGTCTCTCTGTTTGTTTGCACTTCATCTCCAGTCTGATGGTGTGCTAGCTGTGGGTGTTCTGAAAGCCACTGGTGGCAGTGAGGGAGGCAGCTAGATAGGCAGGAGTGTTGGTTATGGAAGCTTTGTACATTATGCAGCAGGTTTTGAAGATGGTGCAGCTGTCAAGAGGAGGTGGTCAATCATGCCAGGGGGAGAGGTGGTCATATTTCTTCAGGCCCCTAATGAGTCATGCTCTGGCATGTAGAAGGCCTTCTAGGAGGAATGGCCAGAATGGCAATACCTGAAGTTGCTTTCTATGAAATTTTGCTTCCTTTAGTTTACAGAGTTGGTACCAGGACATCTCAGTTTTCTAAGTCATAATTTCAGATTAATTTTCTCCTGCAGTAATAACAGAATCAAAAACACTAACTTGAAACAATGAAGGAGGTCCATGATAGAAGATAATGACCATAAAATTAGTTCTACAAATTCCCTGTTTCCTCTATAAACAGGAGAACTGAAGTCTGTAAGAGTGTGAATACATATGGGTATTGGGGTGAATAATGTAATCAAGATCATATGTAAATGTCATATTTAAATTGTAATATTTGACAATAATGTCATACTTCCCAAATTGTTAGAGAAAAGTGCGATAGGAGTTTAAAAGTAGCTGATGATTTTTAAGATGAGCAATAAGCATAGGTAATGCGCCTTTTTCAATTCACATTTCATGATATTTAGTGGCTGCCACCATCGTCTTGTTTAATGAAAGAAAATGTATATTTCTATGTTATTATACATGTCCAGTGAAGCGACTTTGAAAGGAACACAAAAAATATACAGTAGTGGCTGTTTAAGCTCAGCTGAAAATACATTGAAATGACCTTCTACAACCGTGCACTACTGCCATTTTACAGCATCACAGTGGTATAGTGAAAGCTCTTCCAGGGAACATCACTATCTGTGATGGAGCGACAATCTATTCACTTTCCCCCTTCACAGGTTTTATGTTGCAGGGCAGAGCAAATTACCTGGAACTAGTAACATTTCAACTTGACCCTTTCTGATGGACAGAGGTGGCTAAGTTTGCCAATGTTTCAAACCTCACCGATCTTCCCTTGTCTGAGATAAAAGAGATAAATTCCTCCAAATAAAAAATTGCGAGACAATTGTCCCAAATGTTTTTGCATTAGAAGTCTGGCCACTAAAAGTGGTTTTGCAGTATATATATATATATATATATATATATATATATATATATATACACACATAAATCTATATATTTACTGAAAGAACCAAAGGTCAAAAGGACATTATGCTTGTAGGAGCAATGTTTTCATCTGTTTCCCTACACGCATAGGTATCCAACCTCACATGACGCCTGGACTTCAACTGTGCATGGCAGGAGTTGGCCATAGGCCCTGGCCTGCAGTCAACCTCCTTAGGCATCCAACCCTACTCCACACACAGCCTTTGGCCGTACGTGACAAATCCAACCCTGCGCCAAGCAGGACCTTCAGCCAAATGGACAGGGCTTCTAGTTCATTTTGCACATTTGTATACTCATAGTAGTTAAAAGGGAGATTGACATGCTCTGTTCTCAACAGGCACTACAGAAGATATCGCGTCTGACAAAGCAATAATGCAATCACCTCCATCAAAGATTTCAGATATTTTTTCAATGTGGAACTGCAAGGAAAAAACACTTGCTTTGCCTTGTCCAAGAGCAAGAATTTAGGATGATTTGTACTTTATGGAAGCAGAGCTTCAATAGGGGCACCTGCTTTGCTTTTCTTTGTAAGTGCTTATTGTTGTGATTTAATTTCTGTTGGATGAGCACTGGTGCAAGAAAGTATTCTCATCTGCTTATTTCTCCAAGAAGAGGCCACAGTTTTGCGCAAAATGGCTACCCAAGGGGAGTGCTTTCTACTGGTTAATTACTAGGTGCTACCTCGCTGGGTAAATGTATAGTGAATATTCCACACTGCAGCTGCATAAGGGACCCCGAGGTAATGTCTTCAGTGACCTTGTGTGTCTGTAATATGGCAGTGTGATTGTATCTCGAGTGGTCATCTACAAAAACATGAAACCTTGTGATAAGAAGATGAGCAGACTGCTAAGAGTTAAATCTCCACCAAACAAGGGCATTTTGTCTTAATTACAGGGAGTGCAGAATTATTAGGCAAGTTGTATTTTTGAGGATTAATTTTATTATTGAACAACAACCATGTTCTCAATGAACCCAAAAAACTCATTAATATCAAAGCTGAATATTTTTGGAAGTAGTTTTTAGTTTGTTTTTAGTTTTAGCTATGTTAGGGGGATATCTGTGTGTGCAGGTGACTATTACTGTGCATAATTATTAGGCAACTTAACAAAAAACAAATATATACCCATTTCAATTATTTATTATTACCAGTGAAACCAATATAACATCTCAAAATTCACAAACATACATTTCTGACATTCAAAAACAAAACAAAAACAAATCAGTGACCAATATAGCCACCTTTCTTTGCAAGGACACTCAAAAGCCTGCCATCCATGGATTCTGTCAGTGTTTTGATCTGTTCACCATCAACATTGCGTGCAGCAGCAACCACAGCCTCCCAGACACTGTTCAGAGAGGTGTACTGTTTTCCCTCCTTGTAAATCTCACATTTGATGATGGACCACAGGTTCTCAATGGGGTTCAGATCAGGTGAACAAGGAGGCCATGTCATTAGATTTCCTTCTTTTATACCCTTTCTTGCCAGCCACGCTGTGGAGTACTTGGACGCGTGTGATGGAGCATTGTCCTGCATGAGAATCATGTTTTTCTTGAAGGATGCAGACTTCTTCCTGTACCACTGCTTGAAGAAGGTGTCTTCCAGGAACTGGCAGTAGGACTGGGAGTTGAGCTTGACTCCATCCTCAACCCGAAATGTCTCTGAGTATTGCACACCTTGTGCTTTTGGGCACTCCAGTGATGTTGCAGCTCTGAAATATGGCCAAACTGGTGGCAAGTGGCATCGTGGCAGCTGCACGCTTGACTTTTCTCAGTTCATGGGCAGTTATTTTGCGCCTTGGTTTTTCCACACGCTTCTTGCGACCTTGTTGACTATTTTGAATGAAACGCTTGATTGTTCGATGATCACGCTTCAGAAGCTTTGCAATTTTAAGAGTGCTGCATCCCTCTGCAAGATATCTCACTATTTTTGACTTTTCTGAGCCTGTCAAGTCCTTCTTTTGACCCATTTTGCCAAAGGAAAGGAAGTTGCCTAATAATTATGCACACCTGATATAGGGTGTTGATGTCATTAGACCACACCCCTTCTCATTACAGAGATGCACATCACCTAATATGCTTAATTGGTAGTAGGCTTTCGAGCCTATACAGCTTGGAGTAAGACAACATGCATAAAGAGGATGATGTGGTCAAAATACTCATTTGCCTAATAATTCTGCACTCCCTGTATATGGAGTAAGCACTTCTTTGTTTGGTGGGGATGTGCTCATATTCCCTGATCTCCTGGGGACTGCAGGGGCATCCTTCATCCTCCACAGTCCTTGCCGGCTTCCAGCCTCCAGTGGGACTGGGCATTGCTCCCCCATGCAGACAGAAGCTAAAAATGCTGCCCCCTGTGAGCGGGCACATTCCTTTCATCTTGACAGCAGGCAGGAAAACAGGTGAAAAATCTGTTCCCTGTGAGCAGGAACAGTTTTTCTACTCCCACTCACTGGGAACAGACTTACAGTTTGCTCTCACTTGGCAGGAGCTATCAAAGTTCCCACCAAGTGAAAGCAAACTGCTATCTTCTGAGGGTGGGCACCTTGGGAGATAGGGAGCCGGCCATGGAGGGTGGCGGTCTACAGGGCTATAAATGGCTCCAGGAGGGGGGCAGCGCAGCCCCCTTCATTTCTGTGTGCAAGAGCTAGTCCCAGAGAGGTAGTAATTACCGGGGCAAATACCAGCCTAGGAAGGGGGTGGTGGCCCTCGGGCTGAATGTGGCCCACGAGGGGGTCACATGGCCCTCCTTCCCCTTTTTTGTAATTCTGTGCTCCGGGGAGGTGGCAGTCCTCAGGGCAAGGTCCATGCATCCCCCCTCCTATTTCCCTCTCAAGCCCCGGGAAGGTGGTGGTCCCTTGGGATGAGGGGAACATGCCCTTGATATTTTTTTTAATAAAGGTGGATGAGTAGAAATATTAGGACCATTGATTTTGTAAGTAATCATTTAATTGTTCAGAAAAATGCAGATGGGAAAGAAAAAATAAAACTGAACAATTTAAAAAAAGGAATAAACATTTACTTTAATATGCATTTAAAAATAAGCATGTCACATGATTGTTAACGGTTATCATACGTAACTACCATTTTAATAGTGCTTCACCTAAGAATTACCATGCAAGCAGAAGCTGTGGGTGAGTTTATTTTCATTAGCAACACAATTATTTTTAGATTCAGGGATTCCTAGAAAGAGATCCATTTATTGCAATCATTTGTAAGTGATTTTGTCAGGTAATGTGTAACATCTCATACATCTGTCTAGGAATGTTAAAATGTGTCTTCTCCGAGTTCATTCATGTATTAATTAATATTGTTTTATTGCCTTGCACAGCTCTGCTCTGTATAGGGTTATATCATTTTCCTGCAGGTATTTAACAAAGGTGTACAGATTTGACAACATGGCCTAAGGGAGTGGTGCTGTCACCTACCTCTCTCTCGGTGTGCTGGTGTCCACTCTGGCCCTGATGTTGCAGGTCTGAGCGAGTGCAGTAACTAGCAGACTACGAACCATCCCCTCAAAATGTCCAGGTGAGGGTGTTTGGGCACATAGCTGGGTAGAAATGTTATAAGCATGCTGCCAGGCTTCATGTAAATCAACCTGTGGGCCTGAATTGGGCAAGGCACCCAAATTCCACCAATGATCAGGAGATAAGGCATGAACACATCCCTGGCAGTGCCACCATAAAAGGGTTGGTGCAATACTTGCTGCATTCTCCCGAAGGCCTCCAAGACGAAATGTGTAACAAA
The DNA here is from genome assembly GCF_031143425.1 of Pleurodeles waltl. Lineage (NCBI taxonomy): Eukaryota > Metazoa > Chordata > Amphibia > Caudata > Salamandridae > Pleurodeles > Pleurodeles waltl. The sequence goes on along the minus strand of NC_090444.1, from coordinate 1,285,843,344 downwards.
CTACTCCTACATGGGGAACAATTTGTTCCACTGTGGAGTTTAATGGGAATATGTGTTGGCCTAAAGGGGACTTCCAACATTTCTATGAGTAGTACAACATTTGAAATCATGACCCACTCCAGCACAATTAGTATTACACAATAACTACTCGAGAACAGGCTGATGTTAGTGTTACAGAAACATTTAAGTACTTGAAAAGGTGCAAATTTAGCTCACACAGTTTAGTAAGAGACACGGAAGGCTTACTGTGCATTATAAGTAGGTGTCCTTTGTTTCAATTAAAAAGTGTATATTCTATATTTTCTGGAGGCGAAAACTCTTACAACCAGCTGTTTGCTAGCAGTGTAAATTTTTACTGTTTTTAATTAACAGGCCAATCTATTTTGCAAGGTGCATTTACATTTTTCATAAGTCTTTTCAACTGAACCCTGGAGCAAGGTGAGCATGATTAACTATGGTACTGTCTTGTTTTATATGTTGGTCTTAGTGTAGGGTAATTTCACTTCATACTCGAGTGCCTATTTATAATGTCTATTTTAATTCACATGCGACTGAGTATTACTAGTTTGTTTCCATTGGTTAGCTCTTCAACCATACTGAAATTCTTTCATATTGGAATATTTGTGATATATTTTACACTTATTCGTAATATCTTAAATTGTTTCAATATTTGAGAAAATCAATTTCGAGCAATCTAAATATTTACTGTACATTATTATTGAAGCTTCATGTTTTATAGATTTCTACATGTATATACAGTCATAAGCAACCTGTTTCCCTTTTCAAAAGCTGAAACTTCTAATATTCGGTATTCACTGACTCTCAAACGTTATTAGCCCAATAGCTGCAGATACTGGCATCACAGAGAATTTTAAAGGAGTGAAAAGATGTCGAAATGCACCTTAAACATTTGCACATATGTAAATGGGTTATGACTAAAATCCTAATAGGTTCATATGAATGTATTGTTTTGATGCATATGGTGGCTCATCACACCAAAATCCCGGAGACATCAAAGTAAGTACACTTTCATCAGTTAAATAACTAAAACTATGTGAGTTGCAGCTTCATTAGTACTCCCAAAAACATAATAATACCAAGAGAAATAATAAATATGGATAAATACAAAAGAAAGTGTCAAAAATATCATAAAGCGGGAAGCAGCGGTCACCAATTGGTAGTTATAGTTGGACCTAGTTTCCATTGATTGAAAATGAGTTTTTGTGACTTGCCTATATCTTTGGCACCGTTTGACGAATATTCATGAAATTTTCTTTAAAAAAGCGTGCTCGAAAATCTTGTTGTTCATGAGAAGTTTCGGGGTGATCCATCAAGTGGAGGCACAGAAAAGGGGGAGTCAAAAAAAGTGCCTTTCCCATGTTAATCCCAATAGAGATTTTGAACAAACCACCAAGCAAAAGAAAAAATAACTCCGCTCTCTGCAAGTGGGAGCTGTCAAGCACCTCCTGCATACAGAAAATGGGATTTTCATCTGTTGCCCTACACCCAAATATGCATGTAGGGAAACAGATGAAAACATTGCTTCTGCAAGCAGGGAGCTGCTATTTAAAGCAGCTCCCTGCTTGCGGGGGATATGCCGGCTCGAGCAGGAGTTTGGAGCCGGCTGGGACTTCGGAGGCCTTAAGGCTCCCCCAGTGGTCTCCCAAAAAAAAAAAACATAATCTTCAAGATGAAACTGCAGATTTGCAGTTCCACCTTGAAAATTATATGATGAAGACGCTTGAGAAACAATCACATTGGCAAAGTTACAGACACACCTGGTCACTAGAGACATTTCCCTAATGTCCTTTACACAGCTGTAGTGTAGGAGATGCTCTGTGCTCTGTATTTTTACCAAAGGAGGTAGAAAATGGTAATTAGTCAGTAGAAAGTACTCCAGTTGGGTAGAAATTCTGCACGTAACGGTGGCCTCTTCTTCTTTAAATACCATGGCAGAAATTAAACCGCATCGGCAAGCACTTACAGATACAAAAAAAAGCAGGTACCCACGTTGAAGCTCCACTTCTCTAAAGTACTAATCATTCTAACTTGATTGAACATGGCCAAGTCAAAGCGAGTGTGTTTTCTCTGCATTTCCATCTTGAAAAGTTATCTGTTATCCTTGATGGGGGTGTTTGCATCCTTGCCTTTTTTAAGCGCAATATCTCATATAGTTAGAGACCCAACCCCGCTGTGCCGGCCAAAGACCATGTATGACACTGGTTTGGGTGGGTATAGGGGGTTGGCCGTTATAGGGTGTTGGCCGCAGGGCACAGGATATAGTTACTTGTAAGAACTCTTACTCTAACTTCTGAATTTCCATGGTTTTGTATGAGTAAATTCAGAGCCTAACTGTAACGTCCCTCTAACCTGTTTTTTTCAGCTAGTCCTTTCTGTTTTTTTTACACTTTGCCCTGGCGGGTAGTGGACCTCCCGAATATTTTAAAAGAAAGCCCTGGGGAGGTGGCGGTCCCCAGGGAAGCGGGGAGGACTGCGGGCTCCCCCCTCTCATATTTATAAACAAAAGGCCTGGGGAAGTGGCGGTCCCCAGTGCAGCGGGGGGCGCAGGCTCCTCCCGCATATTTATAAATGAAAGCCCTGGGGAGGTGTGGTCCCTAGGGTGGGGGGGGCAGAGACCCCCACATAGATAAAAATGGAAACCCTCAGGAGGTGGTGGTCCACAGGGCAGCGTGGGGGACACGGGTCCCCCACCTATTAAAAAAAGCTCCAGGGATGTGGTGGTCCCCAGAGATGTGGGGAGACAGAAAGCCCTCTCACCCTAAATTTTCAATGCCTCTGGGACTTGGCCTATAAAAAAAAACAAGCTTTTGTTTTTTTTCTCATTTTTTGTCGCAAATTCACGAATCTCGTGAACGCGCTGCAAAAAATTATTTACATTTTTTTAAAACATGGTCCTAACTAGCCTCCTACTGGCAGTTGCCACTAGGTAATTAGAGTTAGGACCTTTTGTTTTGAATATAACTTTGGTGCTGCTTGATGAATCTTCATAAAATTTTCAAAGCTTATACTTTGCTAAAGTTCAACTTCTGTCTTCAAAGTTTCAGGGATTTTTTTTTTTAAATGCGGTCTCCAGCACTTTCTTTTTGTTGTGGGAGTAGTAATTTATATGCAGGGGCACCTTGCCCCCCTACTGCCCTGGAGACCGCCACCTTCCTGGGGCTGAGTTTTAATATGCCTTGAGTTCCTTTCAAAGGAATACTGGGAATATGCAAAGTTGTAGAAAGGTAATTTGCTCAGGAAATTGCAACACTTAATAGAGATTTACGGCTTGGGGCTCACATACGAACCGTGTTTTTCTTCTTACTTTGTTACTTTTTTCACATAAAAAGTTGAGTTAGACTGATTTGGACCTTTTTACTATTTCTGCACATGTAATATGTACCCTGATAGTGAAATCGGTATTTTCATATTTTCAAACATTTGGATCAGGATTTTAAAAAGGGGGAGCACACCCCCCATTCCCAAACTTCCCAATTGCAAAAAAACACAATGTTTCCAGCTTAACTGCTAACTCTCCATGTGTGTGCATATCCGAGAGAAACCACCATGCTGCTTGTGTTTCTGCAGGCCTGTATATTTTTGCATGGGTCCCTGACGTCTTACATGAGGGAGGGCAAAGACCTGGATAACATCCACCCTCATTATAATCTTTTTGATCCTCCTTAGTGGAGGGTGCAGGACTTGGGTACAAACACCCACATAAAATGGCTCTTCTCAGTGGCTGTGCAAGCACGTGCATCCTATTTTTAGAGGGGATACTTGAGCTACCCTCAGGGAACAGCAGTCAATAACTGCATCTCTCAGCGTGGTCAATAGGAGCCTTCCTGCCCCTCATCAGAGGCACCCTGGAAGACACACCGGTTGTGTGCTCTGTGTAGTGTTTAGAAGCCTTAGTGCGCCCATGTCATTAATACTCTCTCACTTGGATATGGTCATTACCCCATACAATAATGGAATATCCACAAACACTGCACCACGTGTAATTGTGCGGCCCTGAGTTTATTCTGCACTTTTACAACAATTATTGTAAATGAAGTTAACTATGGGTGCGAACCATGGCTCAGTTGTGCTCGTTTTCCCTCTAGGTCAACCAGTGTAACTGATCAGTCTCTTCTGCTTGCCAATACTGTACCTGTAGGACAGGTCCGATTCATCCCGCCATGGCTGACTTTAGATGTTGCCGGGAATGTGGAGAAAAAGATATGTATATCGGTTGGGATGGAGACAGTGCTGCCTGTCAATGCCTGTTTCACACCTCTGTACAGTCCCGGAAGAATGATAAAACCATGTAGGGAAAAGCATGTTGACTGAAACATAAATCCGTGTAATATGGAATCCATCTCTGGGAGCCTGTCCTCTCTCTCGAATAAGATAGTTGGCAGCAGGGCTGTCCATCAAATAAGGAGAAATAGGACCGCTAGTCCCCATGGACATCCAACTACCACTGTGTAGATGTGCTTATTTACACTGATTGTACATTATGTGATAATCAAAAAAATACCCGGTCTTTAGCATTGTGTGCCAAGCAGATAATCCACGGAGCTCCTATTTGATGGGATTTCATGGTAAATGGAGAGGTTTGCTTTTGTTATCATCTTCGGCACCGTAGCAGTACGATGTAATTATTGATGTTGCAGCTGTATATCAGCGATAAAAGCATTTCATCAGCCATGTAGGCAATCACGTCCACCACTGCTCAGAGGCAAGACTGCTGATGTAGTTAGGCCTACATTTTATGGTTAGATTGTGTGGAATATGCTATATAAACGTTGGTTTCTGCAGAGGAATGGAATCAATGTGTAGTGATCAAAATTTAAGCAAGTGCGGATGAACCAGGGCTTAGAACTAACGGGCCCAACTGCACTCCAATAATGACTGTCTTTTACTCCCAATCAGATGGTATATAGGCCCACTATCTTTACTTGCACTGGAACATTTTAGAAATTGGGTCTCTAATTGGCAGCGGTTTGTACCCTGTCCAGGTAGGGACCAGATTCCAGCTCAGGATAACTCAGTTACACTTTCTAAAGTAACCTGTTCTCACCCACTGGTAGCTTTACACAGAGCAGTCAGGCTTAACTTAAGAGGCAATGTGTAAAGTATTTGAGCGTTACTTAATTACAGTAACCCAGTGAAAGACACCACTAAAAGATTCCACACCAGGTTAGAAACATAGAAAATATTTATCTGAGTAAAACAAGGCCAAAATGACAAAATATGGAATTTTAAAGATGTAGGGAAAAATAGCACAAAGAAGCACAAAGTGCCAACACGGGTTGTTTGGTCACGCTGGGCCTGGACAAAGTCATAAGCTCAGGCTGACCACGCTGGATCGTGGGCTGGCTACAGCGACCTACTCGGGTCAGCTTAACCCAGTACCTTAAATCCTAGTGTATGGTCTGCGTGGTGTAGTGTGGCGAGGCTTTGCATTGGCCGGCATTTGTTCTGAGAAGATGTGTGGTGAGGCTTTGTGGGCTTGGCATTGCTTTGCATTACTTTGCTGTGGACTCTGATTACCGCCACAGAAAACAGAGCACTTTAGGCACACTTCCAGGACTGGGGTGGCACCTCCTGGCAGGGTAGACTCACAGATGGCAGAGTCCAGATGCTGTAGCAGGTGAGTTGCAGAAAGTCTTTGATGTCCCTGAGACTGCAGAAGAACAGGGGGCAAGCCAGCAAGCCCTTTGAGATTATTGGTTGCAAGGATGTAGAGACAAGTCCAGTCTTTCTCACTGCAGGACAGAAGCAGCAGGCAACATGCCAATACAGCATAGCAAACAGAAACATGGCATTCCCTCTTACAGCAGCAGCAGAAGGCCAACACCTCACAGCAAGTACCAGAGTGGCAGTCCCTTCTACAACAGCGACAGTAGGCCAACACAGCAATGTAGTTGTAGAATGGCAGTCCCTCCTGGCAGCACAACATTCTTTCTTCCTTGCAGAGTGTCCTTGGTTCCAGTAGAATCTGATCTGGTGTGGTTTGGGGGCCATCATTTATACATTGGTGCTTATGTTCTGGAAGGTTGAGGAAACTTCTAGACCTTCCTTTGAAATCCCAAGGCTACCTTTCCTTCCCTCCCTGGTTTCAGACACTACACAGGGGGTTATGCATTCCTTTGTGTGTGGAGAGGCACAGCTCCCTTCAGAAGTAGGTTTCAGCTCCTCCCTCCCTCCTTCCTAACCCAGGAAGACCTATCAGCCTGCTGATGGGCCATTAATATGCTAATGCCACACCCAATCTCTCTTTGTGTGTGACTGCCTAGTGGGAATGCACAAAGCCCAGATGTCATCTATCGCAGGCATGTAGTCAGGAACAGGCATTGGCACAGAATGGTTAAAGTAAGAAAATGCCAACTTTCTGAAAAGTGGCATTTTCAGACTTATAATTTAAAATCTAACTTCACCATAATTTGTGTTTTGAAATTGTGAGTGCAAGGACACCAAGATCCATATTTTTATTTTGCCCCATTTGGAAGTTGTACTTAAAATATGTTTTAAGGCAGCCCCAATGCTATTCTATGAGAAAGATAGGCCTTGCAATAGTGAAAAGGAATTGTAGCAGTTTTGCACTGCCTGGACATGTTAAACTTAAAAAGTACATGCCCAACCTTTTAAATACACTGCACCATGACCTTGGGGCTAACTATGGCTTACCTTAGGGGTGACTTACATGTAATAAAAAGTAGGGTTTGGGCCAGGCAAGTGGGTACACTTGCCCGATTGAAACAGAAGTTTAAAACTGCACACAGGCTCTGCAGTGGTCGGTTTGAGACATTTTTGAAGGGCTACTGTAATGGGTGGCAGACCCACTAGTAGCATTTAAATTACAAGCCCTGGGCATATATAGTGCACTTTACTAGGGACTAAGAGGTAAATTAAATATGCCAATTGTGGAGAAGCCAATGTTACCATGTTTAGATTACAGAGTACCTGAACTTTAGCACTGGTCAGCAGTAAAGTGTCCAGAATCCTAAAAGTCAGCAAAAATTAGTCAAAAGAAGAGGCGAAAGAAGACAAAGGGCCTCATTCTGACCCCGCCAGAATACCGCTGCGCGGTCAAAAGACCGCCGCGGGTATTCTGGGTTTCCCGCTGGGCTGGCGGGCGACCGCCAGAAGGCCGCCCGCCAGCCCAGCGGGAAACACCCTTCCATGAGGATGCCGGCTCCGAATGGAGCCGGCGGAGTGGAAGGGGTGCGACGGGTGCAGTTGCACCCGTCGCGATTTTCAGTGTCTGCATGGCAGACACTGAAAATCTTTGTGGGGCCCTGTTACGGGGGCCCCTGCAGTGCCCATGCCATTGGCATGGGCACTGCAGGGGCCCCCAGGGGCCCCACGACACCCCATACCGCCATTCTCTTCCCGGCGGCCAAAACCGCCAGGAACAGGATGGCGGTATGGGGGTCGGAATCCCCATGGCGGCGCAGCTTGGAGGATTCCCCAGGGCTGCGGGAAACCGGCGGTACACCGTCGGTTTTCCGTTTCTGACCGCGGCTGTACCGCCGCGGTCAGAATGCCCATGGGAGCACCGCCAGCCTGTTGGCGGTGCTCCCGCGGTCGTTGGCCCTGGCGGTTTTTACCGCCAGGGTCAGAATGACCCCCAAAATGTTTGAAGGTGACCCTGCAGAAAGGGTTATTTCCAACAGGACTCAAGAACCTTTGCTTGCAAAAGCCTGGAATGATTAGCAAAAGAAATAGGGGCAGGTAGCAAGCAAGGGATATTTAGATGTGAAGGATAGAGAGAGGTTAGTGGAGACACAGAAATATTAAAATAGAGGGTTGGACAAACAGTGTCATAGGAAGAGAGGCAGAAAGTGGGAAGGATACAGAAAGAAAGAATAAGACATTTACAACATCATTTACACCTTTATGTTATTGTAAAAACAAAAACAGATCCAAACAAAATTTTAAATAGATTTTAGATTATCTTCTCAACCCTACAGAATATCCACCACTCAGTGTTCCCACACTTCTCCCAATAAAAGCACTACCCCACATGTGTGAATGGGTCTAGTGCTCCCAACATGAAAGGACCCAAAACACAAAAAGTAGAAATCACAATTTTCAAATAAAAATAAATGTGTGTAGCTGTGGGTTTTGGCGAGTCTCAGCTGCCACACAGGAAATCTACCAAACCCAATAATCCAGACATTTCTGCCACCTAGACACCTGGGGGAGCCCAGGGTGATCTGGCTTGCATGAATCCCACTACTTTTTCTTAACTATAATAACCAGCAAACCTCAAACTTTGGCTACAAATGTTCATTTTCCTCTCATTTCTGTGAGGGAAAGTCTGGAATCTGTGGCTCCCACTACCCAGCATTGCCACACTTCTCCAGATAAAAACAATATGTGTGGGCCGACTCAACACTCACAAGAGGAAAAATCCTAAAATAGAACAGATTAAATTGTCCCAATCAAAATCAACTTTTTTCACAATGTTGGCAGCTGTGGAATTTGGGTGTGGGCTTGACCACCACCCAGAAAAACTTAAAAACCCCAGACTTTTTCCCTAAAAGAAACAGATCAAACCAGGCACCATGTCAAGTCAATATGGTCTTCACGTGGTCTCTGGTTTAATCTGTTCCTTTTGTGGATGTTAGGCCCATTCACACAACTATGGAACTAGCAGAAGTGTGATAATGCTGGTCGGTAGAAATTTTATTGATCCCCACAAGTGCCTGAACTTTCCCAATCAGAAACGGGATAAGATGTGTAGTTTTTAGCTCAAGTTTGAGGACTGCAGGCTTTGTGAATAAGAAAATGTAATGAAATCCATGCAAGTCACACTACTCTGGACAGCCCTACCTCCCCTTTTTGTAGATTTTTGTTTCTCTATTCTAGTGTCAAGGGGGATTTCGGCCCCTTAGGGTGTGGGGGGAACTGAGATATACTCTTGCAATCCATCCTGGGGGTTGAGGGGGTAGAAAAACTGGTGCATCCTTTGTGGGGTAGGGATATGGTCCCATGCCTAGGAGAGCTGTCCCCACACCTGTTGTTTCAGGCTTTTAGTCCCTGGGGTCTAGTGGCCTTTCTGCCCCCTTGGGGCAGATTAAGGGTAAACACCCTTGAGGGTTAAAGACCGCTGTGCCTATTCTGGGGTGGGGGTTGGGTCCGATGCCTAGGTGGGTTCATTACCCCTGTTTAGGAAAGTTATTTTCCCTAGAGTGTAATGAGATTTCGGCCAACCCCTACCTGTGGTTGGGAAATTAAAGAAAAACACTCCCAATTGCCCCCTGCAAGGGCAGAACTTTTGATTTCTTTCCTGAGGGTACACTTGCTGATGCCTGGGGGGCGCGGGCTGCCCTTTGGTTTAGTGCATGAGTCTCTGCTTGGTTGAGATATCATTTGAAATTGGAGATTTTTCTCTCTCCAACAATACCCTCTGCCATCAAAATTAGTGCTTGGGAGGGGCGTGGCCGGGCCACGAAGGAAGATGGCCGCCTAAAACCCAGAGCTCTGTGCTGTAGCGACCCTGGGGAGGCGGCGGGGCCTCGCTGCGGCCACACTGAAGAATCTGTCCGGTGGCGGAGTGATCCAGAGGCCTCTGGGCCCCTGAACCGGGGGTGAAACGTACCGTGACCGAGACCTGGAGGGCCCGCGGCCGTCTTGTGGGAAGAGGCCTATTTGGGGGGCGGAGCAGCACCGTCCTGGTCCCGCGGTCGGCCCACTTAGACAGGGCTGAAGAAGAGGTAGAGCGGTGGGACGGCCCTGTGAGGGGCCTCGGGGACTCTTCCCACGCTCCGGGCCCTAGACACCCCTAGCTCCCGAGGAAGGAAGGAATAAATAGGAGATAATACGGAAGGACCAGTGGTGGACCACGGAGGGACCCGTGACGAGTCCCAGCGCCGGAGGCCTGACCGAGGGGGAGGAATCGCACCCTCGAGTCGAAGACGCAGCGGATATCCTGGTTACCCCGGATTGGCGGCGCCGGACACCCTCGGCGGAGATTTCCGGGCCTACTCCTGCATCGGAGGGAGGTAACACGCTGAACTAGGCCCTCCGGCCTAATATTGCCTGCAGCGCCTTTCCCCCCTCTTCCCTTGGAGAGAACGGGAGGAAGACAGGGGGGAGTGAGGCGAGACAGAGAAGGGTGGATAGGAAGCCAACAACACGAGCAGCAACTAGCATACCCCAAACCTTCTTCCCCCCCCTCTTTTGACAGAACAGGGAGCAGGCGGAAGAGGAGGGGGGCATCGAACATCGAACTGCGGGAATAAAAAGGGGCACGCAGTAGGCAAACAGACAAAGGAACTACCATCTACAAAATCGACAGAAACAAGTAAAATCTAAAGGAAAAAACAAAACAAGGAAAAACCCACACGCAAGGAGAGAGGTATAGGGGGACAGAGGAAGAAACAAAAAAAAAAAGAGAAGTAGAAAGAGAGTGAAAAGAGACAAAGAGACCACTATTGGACAAGGAAAACAAATAAAAGAACATTGACACCAAATACCCATTACCTACCTCTGTTTCTCCAACTCCAGCTATCTGAACCCCGAGACAGGAACAAAAAAAAAATCTTTACTACTGCCTGCACTGGAAATAGAAAAAGAAGTCAGCAGCAGGCACAGACAATGACAATGGTTAGGAGGTAAAGCACCACAGAGAGGGTCTCACTTACCCCTCCTTCAACCCACCCTAAAAAGAGAACCATTGAAACACGGATAGGTGAATAATCAGGGACAAGGATCGACTGACTTGTAAACCCCTATCCTATCCCAAAGAAGACCTCGGGTCCAATCAGGTAGCCTTTGCAGACCAGTAAGGGGATGTCTGGCAGCAAACCGAACCACAAACTGGCAGGCAAGCCGGCAAGACAGCTACTATTCTCAGAGGCGCTCCACCAGAAACGACCAATCCCCATGACAACGGAGACTTATCCATCATCTCCCTTAACCCAGCCTGTTACGATATCGGACAAGGAACAATCCACGACTATGGAACGGATACTACACGAGATCACCGCTGTTGGGCGTCGAATAGAGGGAATAGACGCTTCCATATCCTCATTGACCTTAGAAACCAAATCCATGCGATTAGACATTGCAAGCTTTCAAACCAGAGTGACAGGCCTGGAACATCGCATGGGATCATTGGAAACGCAGATGGCCACATCCCAGGATAGAGACCAGGACCTTCTCTACCTTAAGAGCAAACTCACAGATTTGGAGGACAGAAGCCGAAGAGACAACATTCGCCTACTGGGAATTCCGGAAAACGAAGAAGGCACCGACATACAGGCCTTCCTGAGCTCTACCCTCCCTAAACTGACTTCTCTGAACTTTGATCCACCTCTAGAATTCCAACGCGTACATAGAGTGGGCCCGAAACGCTCCGATACATCCCTTAGACCTCGTCCGATCATCGCTAGTCTCCTACGCCACAATCAAACCCGACAAATACTACAAACAGCACGCAACCACGGCCCCTTTCGGATAGGCCAACACGACATTCGGATAACTGCTGACTACTCTAAGGACACTAATGAGCGTAGGAAGGCCTTCCTAGCTTTAAGACCCCGACTCCGCCAACTAGAGATGAAATATGGCCTCTTTGACCCCGCCAGAATGTGGGTTACCAAAAACGGAGTATCCAGGGACTTCTACAACCCAGAAGAACTGAAACTATTCCTTGACTCCTTTCATCATCAACCTACGGACTCTACAAGCACAAGCTGTCCACTAGACGTCTCAGGGGTAACGAGGACGACAGAACCTCTCTCCCAGGACTGGAGAATGAAGGCATTATCCACCATGACACCGACACCGGCCAAAGGGGCAGAGACCTAGAGAGACTAGCTAAATCGCATGATGATAGAGGACAGGTCCTACACGCGGTGGCAGTCCACACCCAGCTATCGGAGAGAGATAAATCCCGTTCACCTCTGAAACCAGCGGCCGCATCCCCCCGAGATGACTAGCTACTGCAGTGCTCACAAGAAACAACTATGATAACACCGAAGGTCAACTGGCGACAACCCTATGGACAGATGAGTACACATTTGGACTTTGTAATTGCACCCATCCTATAGATACCATTGCTACCTCCTTTAAAGATAAACGTTTTATAGATCTATGCTCTCCGTAGCATACTGTAAGGCTCTATGTTGCAACAACACGGTATGAACTGTCTGCCAAAAGGCGCAAGGTACACAAACCAGTGCACACACCAGGCTTTACCGCCATCCACAGGCTACACATAAATTAGGATCTCACCCTAAGAGGCTGCAACGAGACTCATAACCAAACTTCTAACAAATAAGTAGATACCCCTTCCACCCAATTACAGAACAACTCACAATAACAATGCCACATAGTCACATATGACATAATATGTAAACCATATTAATGAATCTATCTACTAGATTCCACTAACTTCCAACCCTTACACAGAAGCCCAAAAACAAATGAAACAAGCCATGCACGGGGACACAAACACCAACACCCAACAGGGTAATAGACCAGTGGGAGATCCTGCAGTAGGAGATATTACATTATATTATACTATGCAAAACAGGGCGCCGCACGATCATGATCATACCACCGGGCTTGTTAATAACCTACAACCCCTAAATGTACAACACAGTATTATGACGCAATAATACATTACAAGACGCATAGGTAAAAGTAAGAAGACCACATTAGACACACACGGACCAAGACCTATTAACACTTCCTACCAATCACAAGGTGTACCCCAAGATACGCGATCTAAAAGATAATGACACGATAATAACAAGGCACCCTGTTATACTATGTTATGTTATGTTATAAGAAGCAATAGACTAGATGTATGCCATAATATATATTGCAGTGTAACTATATGAGTACAGAAACTTCTAATTTGTAAATTTGTACATTGCAAACTGTTAATTATTATGTACAGATATATTCCATAGCCCCTACCCGGCCCCTCACTGCAGTGCCCTATGCCCCACCCCCACTCCCCCACCGGCCCCGCGATCCCCCCCTTCTTGCTCACTTATTCACTCCTCCCTTATGCTACATGCTATATTCCATTATATTATATTATATCATATTACACTATATCTCATTTCTTACATCTCGTCTCCTAACACACTTTCCTCAATCCCTGCAAACTCTCCCCTTCCCTCCCTCTCACCACAGCATCCCATAATGCAGTGCCCTATGCCCCGTCCCCACTCCCCCCCCCGGCCCCGCGATCCCCCCCTTCTTGCTCACTTATTCACTCCTCCCTTATGCTACATGCTATATTCCATTATATTATATTATATCATATTACACTATGGGGGTCATTCTGACCCTGGCGGTCATGGACCGCCAGGGCCAACGACCGCGGAAGCACCGCCAACAGGCTGGCGGTGCTTCCATGGGCATTCTGACCGCGGCGGTACAGCTGCGGTCAGAAACGGGAAACCGGCGGTGTCCCGCCAGTTTCCCGCTGCCCCTGGGAATCCTCCACGGCGGCGCTGCAAGCAGCGCCGCCATGGGGATTACGACCCCCTTCCCGCCAGCCTGGCGGTTTCCACCGCCAGAACCTGGCTGGCGGGAACGGGTGTCGTGGGGCCCCCTAACAGGGCCCCATTCAGATTTTCAGTGTCTGCGTGGCAGACACTGAAAATCGCGACGGGTGCGACTGCACCCGTCGCACCCCATCCACTCCGCCGGCTCCATTTGGAGCCGGCATCCTCGTGGAAGGGGGTTTCCCGCTGGGCTGGCGGACGGCCTTCTGGCGGCCAGCCCAGCGGGAAACTCAGAATGACCGCTGCGGTCTTTCGACCGCGGTACGGTCTTCTGGCGGTTCCTGCCAGGCGGGCGGCTTCCGCCGCCCACGAGGGTCAGAATGACCCCCTATATCTCATTTCTTACATCTCGTCTCCTAACACACTTTCCTCAATCCCTGCAAACTCTCTCCTTCCCTCCCTCCCACCACAGCATCCCATAATGCAGAACCTAATGTGATGGCAAAAATCTAGCACAGAGGTCATCCAGCACCCTACAGGCACGAACACACCATCCGTACGATGCATCATATTAGGCAACGATGGACGTAAGAGCTCCCAACAATGTACGGACACTTACATTAACATGCTAGGCCCTCTCAGTTGCTCGCACGTTGTCCCTCCCCGCCCCGCTACCCTGCCCCTCTCCCTTCCACCGAGGATAGTAAACCCCGATCATAACTACCAACATGGCAACTGCCCCTCCTCGGGCCCCTCCCGCTGCGTGGTTGCGACCCGTCCCTCCCCCCTTTTTAGGAATTTGGAGCCAGCGTACCTCCCTACCATAAACCAGAATCGGCTGCCCTCTGCCCATCCACCGCCTTCCCGGCAGTGAGATCGCTCCGACAGCGCGGAAAGCTCCGATAGGAATCGGACTCGCCGTCTACAGACCTTCCCACAGGAGGCTTCAGACCCCTAGCCTCTATCTGTACCTGTCCCCTCCACCCCTTCCCTCCTTCGACCCTTCCTGTTATCTCATTTCATTTTATCTCACTTTATTTTATCCTATTAACTAACGGCAATACCCTTCCTTCCCTTTCTCATCTATAACCCTCTCTCAACCTTCTCCCCCCGTATAATCTTTTCAACCCTCCACTCCCCTTCCCTTTCCTGCTGGAGTGCTCGGCCCTCACCAGTTGATCCCTCTTCCCCCCCTACGTAACATCACTCGGTGAGCACAGTCCCTATCACATTGGCAAAAGTACCCCCCCCTTACCCTACATCTACCATCCACAGGATCGCTGAGATCTTGTCCTACCATCGAGAATGTCAGGGAACGCCCCCAGTACGATGTGTCCACTAAGAATCATCTCCTGGAACGTCCATGGCATGACGAACTACATCAAACAGAAAAAGATTCTATCCTATCTCCAATCCAAGAGAGCGGATATAGCCCTGATCCAAGAGACACACCTAGATAATGCAGAATCCAGCAAGTTAAAACGAGACTGGGTAGGAAGGGTTGTCTTTAGCTGCTGCCCAACCAGCCGTGAATCTGGGGGCAGTACGCCTCGCAAATGCAGTGTAGCAATTCTACTACGTAAATCCCTCCCGGCCACGATTATTAAAACATGGAATGACACGGAAGGGAGATATGCATTCACTAAACTGAAAATAGGAAACACCTTCCTATGCGTGGGCTCCGTTTATGCACCAACGGGCACAAAGCGCCCCTTTTTCCTGCAACTAAACCGTCTACTGACTGAAATAGGAGCAACCCGCTACATTATAGGGGGAGACTGGAACCTTGCCCGAGACGCCATAATGGACAGGCCCTGAAGATGTGGGCAACAATCAAGATAGAGCACTATTGACGGATATAACCACAGATGTAGGTTTAGTCGACTGTTGGAGGCTAACACACCCAAAGGACAAAGAATACACCTTCCTATCATCCGTTCACGGCACCCAATCACGCCTGGACTATTTTCTAGCCCCCATAATCCCCCAAATACAAGACACTTGCATCCTAGATAGTGGACTCTCAGACCACTCCCCGATTCTCCTCTTACTACAAGCAGGGCTGGCCTCCCCCGGTCGTAAGCCATGGCGTTTTGCTATACATAGATACCGCTCCCCACAAGGGAAGGAACAACTTAAGGTCCACATATCTACGTACATGGCCGAAAATACGGGCTCTGTGGTGTCCAAACGGGTGTTATGGGCAGTGGCGAAGGCCACCCTGAGAGGCAATATGATGCGTGATGCGGCACTAGCCAACAGAGACAGGAAGACACGCTAGTGTACCTTAGAAAACGAGATACAGAGCCTTACTAAACAATACACCACTCATCCGACCCCTGAGCTACGCCGATCACTCAAACGGGCCAGAATGGCACACAACGAGCTTTACACAACACAGGCAGAATATGCGCTACAAAGACTGCGCAGCCGCCACTATGAGCAAGGAGAAAAGGCGGGTCGCCTTCTAGCAGCACAGCTCCGGCAAAGAGAAGCCGCCTCTGCCATCCCGGCCATAACGTCCTCCTCAGGAGTGGTATTGACCAACCCGCAAGACATTGTGAATGAATTTGCTGCCTACTATCAACATCTTTACACCCCTGAAATACCGACCGACCACGCGTGGACTGAAACGTTTCTCACTGCGGCCAAAGTACCCCGCCTATCGGAAGCCGGCCGAGTCCTACTCGACGGCGATATAAGCAGAGAAGAAATAATACAAGCAGTCACAACCCTCCCTTACCATAAATCCCCGGGAGAGGACGGGTTCCCAGCTGAATTTTACAGATGGGCTGGGGAGGAGGCAATCACCGCAGTACACGAGGCGCTCTCAGAAGCATGCCAGGAGGGTTCTTTGGGTGCCCTCTCTAATAGAGCCACAATTGTCGTCTTACCCAAACCAGGGAAAGACCCCTTGCTTTGTGGCAGCTACCGCCCTATCTCACTCCTGAACGGAGATGTCAAATTACTAGCCAATGTCTTAGCAGCACACCTGCGTAAAGTGATCCCATCCTTGATCCACAATACACAGGTAGGATTCGTGCCGGGTCGCACCTCCAGAAATCATATGCGTACCCTGTGTCATACATTGATCGAATCGCTGCAAGTACCAGAGGAGACACTGGCCTTATCCCTAGACGCAGAAAAAGCATTCGATCGCATCGAATGGCCCTATCTATTTACCACCATGAAACACTTCGGCCTCGGGGACCAATTTATCTCTAAAGTCCGATTATTATATGACCATCCAACAGCACAAGTTAACTGTGGGGGCTTTCTATCAGACCCATTCCCCATTGGAAGAGGCACCCGACAAGGTTGCCCCCTCTCGCCACTTTTATTCTTACTGGCGATGGAACCCCTGGCAGCCACCATACGGAACTCCCAAAAAATAAAAGGTATCCCTCTACCAGGGGACTCCTCCAAAATCTACCTATACGCAGACGATATTCTATTAACCCTGTCTGACTTGGAAAGATCCTTACCATCACTGCTCTCTATCATAGAGAACTTCGCACCCCTATCTGGCTACCGGGTAAACTGGGACAAGAGCGAATTGCTGCCCCTATCTCGCGCTACTACAAGGGCCGCAATCCACGGTCTCCCATTCAAATGGACCCCGACTCGCCTCAAATATCTTGGAACATATATCAACCGAGGCCTAGAACATATGGTTAGGGACAATCTTGATCCCCTCATATCCCAGATGAAACAGGACTTCGGCAAATGGTCACTATTGGGTTTATCCATGTGGGGCAGGACACAGGCGGTCAGGATGGTTACCCTACCACGTTTTACATACGTACTAGGTATGCTCCCTCTGCAGGTACCCCTCTCCCTTCTCTGGATGATCGATACCTCGATAAGATCTTTTGTCTGGGGCTCTACACGCCCAAGACTGAAGCCCGCAATACTATTGGCATGACGTCCCTACGGTGGATTAGGCTTATCCTCAGTAGAACAATATTCCTTAGCACTACAATTATCCCAACTGGCTTACACATTACCTGGCACACCGGACCCTCCACAATGGGTAACCACGGAAAATCTACTTCTCGGACAGCATACAGAGTTAGGCGGGGTATACACTGACTGTTCCCAATCGGAAAACCCTATCCTTAAGGCCACAAACGCAGCATGGCGCAGAGTACACCGCCTGTTAAGCACACACCCTTTCCTGCATGCCCAGGCTCCTATAGCAGGAAACAAATGCATACAAATAGGAGGTAACACCTTGCAGTGGCCCCAATGGAGCACGGCTGGAGTCCATAATATATCCCAAATAGTGGATGATGATCACCTTAGAACCTTTGACTCCCTACGGGAAGAATTCGGCATTGACAACAAACAAGAGTGGCGATATATGCAGCTTAAGCACTGCATGCACAAGACACTAGGCACCCCCCCCGTGGACGATTAAGATCTCACCTATCGTCACTTACCTGCAGACATGGGGTCTACACAGAGGCGTCATGGCTGGACTATATGCAGAGATAACGAACCACCTATACTCGCAGCCCCTCCTAGAGCGGCTGCGTCTAAAATGGCAAGAACGACTGGAGACAGATTATACTGAGGAAGAGTGGTCGGACGCAATGGAGGCCCTAGACAGGGGAGTCCGAGAGGCCCGATTGATATTCTGTTTATTTAAAATTCTTCAAGACTGGTACTGGACCCCCATGAAACTCTTTAAAGCAGGCCTGATACCACACGCAAAATGCTGGCGATGCGCGGACCTCCAATGTGACCTTCTTCATATCCTGTGTCACTGCCCAACTATACAACCCCTATGGGACACAGTACGTCATACACTTTTGGATATCATACCGATCCCAGACCCGATACCACCACCACTCATCTTTCTACATGATACGCGCCTGTACCCCTCCCTATCACGATCCCAAAAACGGCTGATTTACACGGCAATCGCCACAGCCAAAATCTGTATTCTTAGACACTGGAGGACCAGCGCAGCCCCAACATCAGCAGAATGGATGACAGCCATGTTCCAAACTGCCACCCATGAACGCGTAATTTACAATCTACAAGATCAAGCGGCTCTGTTCGCGGAAATCTGGAGTCCCTTCCTGACGGGACCATGATGTAGAGGGAGGAAGACCGTTGGACCGGGACAGCAACACCAGTGGCTGACACTCCAGGACCCTCTCCACCCCCACTCCTCTCTGGCCCCCTCTCCACCCCCCTATCATTAATATCACCACTATTCTTATTAATATTTTTTCCCTTCTCTCCCCCAGATTACCCGCTTCTGGAAAAGCTCCCCTACCCAACCCATTCACTCATACATCAGAAGATTTGCTCCCCCCTTACCCCATCTGGCCAGTCCTCGAACATTTAATGTACCTAGAACGACCTAGACCCCTGATATACCCAATCCTGGGTCCCTACGGGCACTCCCTCGCTCACCACCCTCCATTCAGTACCTTACCCCTCTCCCAGACAAGAAATATTCAGAACACTCAATTACCAGGAAGCACTGATTCTAGGATCCTCCCACCCCTCCCTCTCCACACCCTCTTCTCCCTTTCCCCCCCTCTTTCCATTCCCTCTCCCAACTATCCCTTTTTCCCCCTCTCCCTCCCCCATATGGTCTCGCCTCTCCCTTTCCCCCCACATCTCTCCCTTTTGCTCCCACTCCCCTCTCTCTCCCTACCACCCCGGGCTGACATCTTTACACCCACCAATAAGTATATATATACATAGAGTAAGGATTTGATGTAAAGTGGAAAGTTGAGAAAACGCCTATATATACATATATTTTGTAATGCTTTATGTTTCCCACCAATAAAAACTTTAAAAAGAAATATTAAAAAAATTAGTGCTTGGGGGACTGAGGTATGTCCCAAGCAACAAAACAAGTGAAAGTAAAATGAGCTGGTGGGCATATCAAAAGCTCCCACCTGAGAGCACTGTTGATGGTGAGGTGACCTCAATAGCAATGAAGAATTTAAAAGCACTGAATCATTTCATGAATAAGACTCATTTCAAAAGGGAGCCAGAGCAGCAGATTTTTCAACTGACTTCTCCGAGAGACTGGATGACAGCCATACATCTTTGGGACACATAACTCCACATATCAATCTATTCAAACTATAGGCAAATCCTAAGATTTAGTGATCAAGCTGTCTGCTTTTAGGTTTGCTTTAGCCCCAGGGATATTCATCAAGGTGCTACCTCCCCTATTAGCTCTCCTTTGCCCAATTCAGGAAACGTTATACCATTACTTGGACGCTGGCTACTCCAGACTCCATCTCCTTGAGGGGTGTTTCAAGACAGGATCAAGGTTTATCACAGATTTCTGATCAACTCCAAGTCCTGTTTTAGTCCAGTACAAGGTATGGAATCATTGGGGCCTAGTTCCAGATATCAGAGAAAGAAACTGTCATGGTTGAGATTTTGGCTATCTATCCTTGAAGTGCAGCACAGTGCTCAATACAAGGATAGGCTTTGAGTACAGAGAGACATAGTAAGTCCCATGTTTGAAGGGTTCAGTTACAGACTTTTTTTTTGTTGGGGATTTGACAATTAGATTCAAGTCTGTTACCTCTTTCAGTAGCATCCTGTATATCTGTGGTTCCTTGAGTCACCTACAACTGGGCCCTCTGTTCAGACATCAGCTCCAGTTTTGGCCTCCTTCTGAGAACTAGAAAATGACTATTCCAGCATTTCGTTCAATCAGATCAATCAAAAGCATTCTCCAGTGGTGGTTTAAGCCTGCAAATCTAAAGAAAGGAATTCTACAACCTCTTCATCCTCCTATGATTATCACTACAGATGTCAGGAAGATAGGCCGGGGGACAAACCTTGGATACTAGTCACTTTAGGGGAAGTGACCTTAAAAAGATCAAGGCCACTTCTCCAGTAGGAGAGGACTGTCAGTAATTCAAAAAGCACTTCTCTGATTTTCACCACTGATTTCAGGTCAGGTAGCTCAGATTTGAACAGATAACAAAGGAACCAAGTCTTACATATTTAAACAGTGAGGAAGGGGATTGGGTTCGCCAGGTCTCTCAGCTGGTCAAATCTGCTTTTGGATGGACAATATACATTAGCACTGTCTGTCTCACTTATAGAGGAAATACTAAATGTGTGGGCAGAACACTTAGTGGCTGATTTAGAGTTTGACAGAACGGTTCTCCATCGCAACAGGACAGAGTACACACTGACAAACTCATAGTTTGCCCGCTTGAATTAGAGGTGGGCAGGGAAAAAGTCTGTTGATAATGAAGCCTGCTCTGGCTCCATTAATGACATACTCCTCCGATGGCTTGAAGTAGTACAGGCCATCAGATGCTAACCATCCGATTGCCCCCCCAGTTTAGAGTGGGCAATTGGATGGATTTTCTTGCTTTCTTTCACCACCAGGTTAAACTTGGTGGTAAGAGACAGTAAAAAAGAACCTCCTCCAAATTTCTGGAGAAAACTGCTATGATGTGGACTATCATAAGTTTTTCATTTTTCAAAGACAAACTCCCACTTTGGGAGCTTGTTTTTGAAAAATGAAAAACTGTGTAAAACTTTGATGGGTAACAGTCTTGTTTGTTGGAGCATCCATCCAGCTTTTACACTATTGATTGGAACAAGCATGACACCAGTTTCTGCCAATGTTAATAGATGTTTGTGATGCTAACAGACATCTCTAAATTTGTGGGACAGGATGTTCAACGGAATGATTTACTCCATCCCTCCAAGAATATCCAACCATCCTCTAACCGTAAATCAGCCCCTTAACCAGGATCTTTCCTCCCTCTCACTTACAATTTTGGCATAGCCCTTAAGGGTTTTCTTGGAATTTGCACGAGGTACAGTACTTCAGTGGTGGTTCTCTTTGTCACCTCTGACAATACTCTATTTCCCTGATATCTCCCCCAGTTTCAAAAATTGGTTGCATGGAGTTTCAAAGCCTCGACTTTCTCCTCCTTAACGCCGTGTCACTTATCCCTCTCACTCCAAGTTATTAGCTTGTATCCAGAAATGAGGACAAACTTAATCCTGGCAGGACATCCCCTGGTTGTCCTGTTATAGATCTGGATAGGTTGTTCCCTTTGCTGAGACAGTTGGCTCAAGTTCTGGAGTGAATTCTATCTTTAGACAATTTTCCACTCCAGAGTACCTCCTGTCCCAAATCTGTTGGCATCTTCATTTATCTGTCTGGAAATTGAAAGAAGGTTTGTTCAGCACCCAGATCTGTCCTCTTCTCTGACAGCATCTGTTCAAAAGTCTCAGTTATACTTGTACCCAACAATAATAGAACCACCACTTGGTGCTCAAGCAAATCTCTGGATCCCGGTACTTGTGAACTTAAGTGGGTCCTTCAATTTGTTTGAGATGATTTTCACTTGGTTTCGTCCATTTATGAGCTCAAGGGTTGGTAACAAAAGCTTGTGGATAAGTGTGGAGAGCTTTTCTAATAAGGAGCAATTGTGAATTCCACATCTAAAAGATTTCTTTCTGTGCATAGCCTAGTTGAACACTCTTCGGATTTTACCACATGTTAGCAAAGTTCTCTAAGGTTTTTTTCTAGTGGTAATTACTATAGCACGCAGGTTGGAGTAGTTTGGATCACTGTCTACGCAACCTATCCATCTGCATTTATTTTTTAGACAGTTTGGTTCTTCTTTGGGTACGGGCTTTTATTGCATCCTCTTTCCACACAGACAAGGAGATTAGTGTTATTTTTTTATACTTCTTCCTTGGACGAGGAAGAGCAATGGCATCTTCTGGATGTCAACCAGGAAGTGATTATTTATTTCTCGCATTCATCTGAATTCAGGGTGGGTGACAATCTCTTTGTCAGCTCTGGCCCTTTCAAACAGGGCTGTAAACCTTACTTCTTCTCAAAGCTGATCAATTAAACCTGTTTCTCTCTGCTTTTAGAATCCCAATGAGGATCTTCACCATAATCCACTCAGGAGCACTCCACTCTTGGATTGGCAGCACCTTTGGTGGAAGCAGGGGAGCCTCTGTTCAGTACATTTGTCACACAGCGACCTGTCCAGTCCTTTCAAACTTCATGAGGCAATCTTATTGGGACTTAATGAACCAGAAATCTTAGAAATTTGGGACTGAAGTTATGAAGACTGTTTTTGTATGCAAATGATAAAAATAGTTTTTGTTTAGATCTAGATGCACTAACATTATTTCAAAGTTGGTATTTTATTTCAGGTCACTGTATATTTGACTTTTGTATATCCTAAGTAAATTAAGGACTGGGATGAGGTAGGATTGGGTGGGTTACGTACTTAGTAGTAATTGTTATTAAGCTAATTTTATTTCCTCATCCTGTACATACTGCTCTCCCTCCTCGTTTTGTGATCTTGGTTCCTCTTTCTTTGGTTTGACAGTATGTGATGTGGTTATTCTCCTCATTAAACAGCAGGTGAGACGGTGAAGTCTGGGAGAAAAAATGGAAAGTTTGGGAAGTGTTTTGGGTAAGTAATATCTTTACAACTAGCCACCTGGTGCCTAGTAAAGGTGTGATCACCTCATTAAAGTAAGGACAGGGACGGGGCAGAAAAATCTAAGTAATGAATATTATAGGTACATAATCAGGACAGAACTACCTATTAGACAACAGAAATCAGGACATTTGCACCAGGAGATAAACTGGCAGTCCTGTGCTGGTGTAGGCAATTAACTCTTGGTCTGACCAGATGGTAACTGCCTTGGATGCAATAACTTTGGTGCAACAGTTACAAATAACATTTGGAAAAGTCATCCCCAGTTTTTAAACACAAGTAATAAATCAAGTGCGAAAACAGATCTGCTTGTATTAAATAGAATTTTCAGGGGGGGTTATTCTTGCACGTGTAGCTAAGGTGTGTATAACTCTGCATGTTGAAATGTAGTAGTTGGTGACATGTAATTTTAGCTGTACCCTCATACATTACAGAAGTAACAACAATATATATATATGTATTGCATGGCTAAATGTTACTAATGTAAAGTGGAACATCCAAATCATATTGTTGAAGGTGCATTCAAGTAAAGACTAGAGATTAATATGTGCTTGTGCTCTAATGTTTGACTTCAACATGGCAAATTATAGTGCTTGTTTACATGTGTATCTGTGTACTCTGATTTATATTCCCTAATTAAACTGCATATATCAATGTTTCATTTATAATTGTTACTCTCATTTGAAAATGCACCTAATTTGACAATTTTATTAAGTTAGCATAACCAAAAGGCCTTAAGCCCTCAGCTTTCTTTGCAGGTGTGTCTGTGTGATTCTACAGTTAGTGAAAGGCACATTGTGTATTAGAAATAGTGAGGTCTTGGGGGATACTTTTGCAAGGATGAGGAATGCTAACAAACTAAGAAGAAAAGACACCTGATTGTGTACCAGGCGCCGAGAGACATCCAAGGTCATCCTGATGTACAGTGCGTGGGAAAGGAGACCTGAGGGGTTTTGCCAATTTCAACTGTAAGAAAGATGGAAAACTACAGGTGTTGATGACATGGATTTCTCAAAGGTTCTGTAAGTTTAATTGGTATTCACATAGTTAGTTGAGGGCAGATTCCCTAGAGACCTGGAGAGGTATCGGCCTCTCTACCCTTATTCTTTTGTGTGGCTTTATGCTATACAAACACCTCTAGAACTTCAACAGAAGTATCTGGTATGTTGACACTTGCCTAATTCTCCAAAATTAATTAGGGATTCTCTTTAGTTTAGTTCAAAGTATTTAAATTGAAGCAGAAGCATCCAATGATTAGACAAGAAGACCCAGACCATCAGATTCCGTTTCTCATCGTTTATATTCCCTCAACTGAAGTTCTTGTATGCCTTACACTTGTGCAATTTAATCTCATGTGGGCTTTACTTCACCTCTGAGGATTCATTTACATTTGCTTGGCCCTTAAACTGTAATGATATTTTGAACTCTACTTACCACCTCCTGGTATTTAATGTGAGACCAAATATTATGCACTGTAAATTAGATCGAAGGAAAGATGAATTTTAACTCTCCTTTACCCTCTCAAGCACCCCAAAAAGGTCCATCAGAAGCAAGAACATGGACCCTGAGCTCTCTCATAGTCACTTATATGGCACATCGTTTCCCTCCACCTCTACCAGCCATGCCATACCTCTTTTTTTACTCTAACATGTTCTTAGATTTTCTTATTTTCTTATTTCTTATTTTTGCCATTTGTAGGAGTTGCCTATACCTTAGGTACATTTTACTCAGTTGGATGATATTCTATTTTCCAATCTCTGAAAGAGAAAATGCTTTCTGCTTTACCAGGATTTCAGTTTGCAACCTTCAGATCACTGTAGATCTTAGCAGTGTGAATTAACCCACTGAGCATTCCTTTCAGCTATAAACAATAGAAAGCATCAAGCTACTTTTTATGATATTTCTCTTAAATGAAACTTTAATTAAAATAATAATCTAAGCATGGAAGCTGTAGTTAAAACACCCACTGCCGCACATTATTGTATAACACAACCTTAAAGGACCTGAAGAAATTAATACACTTTTCGCTCCCTTGACATCTCAAAAGGATGAAAGGAACATATTATGAACAGAAGATGGAAGGGATGAAATCTGTAATATGTCCTTTTACGATTTGCTTTGCAATGTTCAAACGTCATCTACAATTCTGTTCATTATGATTCAAACCCGACATTTCCAAAAAATTGCATGCAAGACACATTTTGTTCTGTGGCAATGGGGGTTTGAGAGTTATGCAAGAATTTTCTCTGCAACTTCAAGACGAATTTTAAAGATATGGAAATTCGTGAACTTCACAAATATTAAACAAACAAAACAAATAATAGGTGAAAGACCCGAGGAAAGGAATCCTTCAGGAAATTGTTTCTGCTAACAGCAAAAGTGTTCTACAGCAAGTGAAGTGGTGCAAAGCTGGCACAGTGTACAAACTTCCCAAAGTCTGAAGTTTGCCTAATTTCAGCACACTCAGAGGCTGAAATCAGAAACTTTGTTCATCCCTTGTTAACAAAAGCAACAATTTGTAAGCAATGAAACTCCTTGCTCATTTCGATCTCCATTTGCCAGCACTAAATTGTTTAGTATTAGATTATCGGTTTACTACATAATTCAATCTTCTTTCATGCACAGTCCCGTCTTTTCTCAGTGAATAATTTGTGCCAGTGGTTGTTATCAGCAGTTGGCACCAGAGCTCAAAGGAGAAAGAAGGAGAAAAGGAAAGAGAAGATATTGGTCACCAAAGAAGAAAAGCAGGGATGAAAAGGAACATGCAAGATTGAAATGCAGAGGCATGAAGTGTAGGGTGGTTAAAGAAGGAAGCATGACGTGTAATGAAGAGCAGGCAACCACAGTATTTGCCGTTCTCTTTCTGGGTTCCTTGTAAAAAATTATCTGCCCCTACATTTATTTTTTGCTTTCATCTACTCTCAAACTATTCCCACAATGTTGATACTCTGATTTAATTATCTATAGCTCTGTTTTCGGACAAAATCACGTTTTTTTATGTAACGTAGCACAGACGTGTTAATCCCTTGAAATAACCAATAACACTGATTCCTGAAGGTGCTATGCAGGTGATCAGGCTATAACAATGTGTGAACTTAGCATAAAAGGAGCTTACTTTAGAGCAGTGGCTCTCAAAGTACAGCCCGACACACCTGCCTTGTGGTTCGCACGTCTTCCTCTGAGACCGAGTAGAGTGCAGTTTTTGTTGCTTGTGTTAGCCAAGCAGCATTGCTTTGAGATTCTGAGCTTGCTCTCCTTAATCAGGTAGCTGGTTATATGAGCAGGGTGACCTGCTCATAGAGCAAGCTAAAATGACTGTAGAAACAGAGCCCCGAAACAAAAAAACAATGTTTTAACTGTATGTTTTTGTGTAATTTTGCTAATGGGCTTTGTTTCCACAGCAAGTCTAGCTTATTCTTTCTGCAAGGCAGACCTGAAAAGTGCATAAACATGTATGGGAACTGGGATCAGAGAATGTGGGGAAGTGGTCAATCAGGTAGCTAAAAAGAACAAAATATTCTGTAACTAAAATGTGGTCTTTAACCTACATGTAGTTGTATATAAAATGTAATCCAGACCCTTCAGCTGAAAAAGCCCTGACAAATCCAATAAGTCTCATGTATGACACTTATTGGCGTTAGCAATGATTTTTAGTCATGAAGCGCTGATATGTAGCATGATTGAAAAGGTGAGCATTTTTTTATTTACCAATCCCAGATAGATTAGTAAACAAAAGTTGTGCGAAATGCACTTTTTTGATAAAATGCCAATGTGGTTTATTGACACAGCACTAATGCACCTTTTCAAATGAAGCAAAAAAAGTGAGTTGGGGTGGAGAGTCTCGCTGCATGGATGTGGTCCTCGGGCACAACCCAAACTGTACCCTTCGACACCCGGAAAATGTTTGTGAGTACCCATGCTTTAGAGACTGCAGTGTTTAGCCAAACACGAACCAGCTCCTAAAACAGAAGCCAGAAAAGAAGTCTTGTTTTGCTTTTGTCCGTCCAGTTTCCATCAAATAGAAGTTAAAATCCTTTCTTATAAATCTTTTAATTCACCTAAATCACCTAATTTATGTATTGCCTCGATTGTCGAAATAGTGATGAGGAAACTCCAGAAAAGTGGCTTTACAATATTACACGGTGATTCCTACCATTACAATCTCCTAAACTGAAAACGTGCCACTATGGTCACTGGAAATACATAGGGAAAACGTTATCATTTGTTATGCAGTCCAAGAAAATGAAACTAGTATGAGGAGTGTGTGATTAAATGTGGACTAGGGTTATTTTATAAATAAATATGTATGTGACAGGTTGGCTTCAGGTTATAGAATCACTATGGGATTTCACAGTTGTGAACTTTGAAATGATTCAAATTGACCACTACATAACAGAATCAATGACATAGTTATAATAATAGTTGCCCTAAGTTGACCAAGAATCATTTCTCTCATTCTTGTTACAATACAATTATAACTTAATAACATCTTTGGCAAAATGACCAAAGATATATCACCCATCACGCTCGGTGGTATCAGGTAACAGGAGGTCAGCCAGCTTACCCTTACCAGTTCCAGCCCCCTCTAGTCTCTCAGTGTCAGGTCAGCAGGAGATAGAAATTTATCATCTTTCTTTTTCCCTGGATGGACTTCTTCTTAAGATGTAGTCCTTCCATGACCAGGAATGTTCTGAGAAGTGGTTTGGATGTGCCAATCTTAAACTATGTACAAGCTAGTGAATTTAAAATGCCTCCCACCCGATCCAGTCCACTTTGTAACCCTATATTCACTTTCTTTTGCAGTTATTATTAGTAAGATCACCACCCATCCACTTAAGTTAGTAGATTGTGAGAGTATGTATTTTTCCTTCTATTTAAATCCTCAATATAGTTTCTCTGGGGCCTTAGTGTATCGTCCCCCTGGCTCTTCATTGCATTTTATTCAAGCCTTTCCAGAGCAAGTAGCAGACTTAATTTGTAGCAAGCCAAATTTTACAATTCTTGGAGATTTTAATATTCACACAGAGAATTTAGAGAATGCAGCTGCTAAGAGACTTCTGTTAGATATGGGGGCCTTAGATCTCACACAATTGATCAGGGGCCCTACACACATCAAGGGTCCTACCATTGACTTAGTTTTCAGCAATACAGCCGACTTAACTGTCCTGCCCCCCACCCCCTTAGCCTCGTCCGATCATTATCTAATTTATCTCTCCCTTCCCCTTCCAGTATTGGAAACACCCTCCCAAAGCATTATCCAACCCTATAGGCACTGGTATATGCTTAAGACTAAAGAATGGATTGACATCTTAGAGAGTTCAAAACCCACATTGAATGGGAATTTGGCTACATGTTTAGACTCATTTAATAATTGGATTAGCAAAAGCTTATACACAATTCTTCCATACACGTGAAGGCCGAGTGGACATAAGAACAAAAGTGCCACATGGTTCTCCAAACATCTTAGCCTAGTAAAGAGGTAATGTAGGCGGCTGGAGCGAAAATGGAGAAAATCCTATGAGAATTCCTCTAAAGATGAGTATAGGAAGGCTATCAGAAGGTTTCATGCTGAATTTAAAGCAGCCCAAAGCGCATAATATGCAGATAAAATCGAACAGAGCTCTAACTCCCTGAAGGAAATCTTTCTCCTGTTAAAATAATTTACCTCTCCTCAGGCACACACAGACACTGTAGAAGCCTCGCATAAACATAGTAATGATTTAGCTGGATTTTTTCAGGAAAAAATTTCAGTGATCTATTCATCCTTTCCAATAGATACCCATAGTCCCCCAAGCGGTAGATGAGGAGTGTTCCAAGGGTGCGGCAAGGTTTACAAATATTTCTCCCCTCACTCATGAAGCGGTCGCTATACTATTGACCACCCTTAAATCAGGGTCTCTCCAGGATCCGGCCCGCTTTCAATCTTAGGACAGGGGTCTTCAATAATAGTCCCTGTGGTAACTGAGCTGCTGAACATGTCACGATCAGTTGGCACCATTCCTTCACAATGGAAACATGCAATTGTGAAGCCGTTGCTTAAGAAGCCCAGTCTGGATCCACTCATCCCTGGCAACTATAGACCAATCTCTATGCTGCCAGCCCTTGCCAAAGTACTTGAAAAACATGTTAATACTCATCTTTTGAGATATTTTGGAGGCAAATAACATTCTCCATCTGTCTCAAATAGGCTTTAGACCATTACATAGTACGGAATCTGCATTAATCACAGTCACTGAAGAAGTTAGGAAACGTGTAGATCAGGACTTCGTCTCGGCAATTGTGCTTCTCGATCTTAGTGCCACCTTTGACACGGTGGAGCACAATATTTTACTCCAGAGAATGAGGGAAAGGGGAGTCTCAGGCAATGCCCTGAGTTGGTTTGCCTCATTCTTAGAAGCAAGATAATTTCAAGTTTTGGACCGTTCCTTTTATTTGAGCTGTTTTAAGAGTAAATGGGGGGTGCCTCAGGGCTCTTCTTTGAGCCCTACATTATTTAATATCTATATGCCCCCTCTGGCAACAGTAGTGGAGCCCTATGGACTCTCTGTAGTGCCATATGCAGATGACACCCAGCTTATAGTATCCTTTTCTACCGATCAGAACTCAACCAATTCTTGGCTCATTCCTTGTCTACAGGCAGTCTCCAAATGGATGTCCAGCTGTAGACTTAAATTGAATGGAGATAAGACAGAGGTTATGTTTCTGGGTCACCAGGCAAAACCAAACTTAATCAGCCTTACAACCATTAGAAGATCTTCCATTGCCCAAAGAAAGCATTAAGAGTCTGGGAGTATGGTTTGATCCATGGTTGACCGTGGATCATCAAGCAAAAAAAAAATCCTCCTCCTGTTTTGCCATACTCAGACTTCTTTGAAAGATTTTCAAAATACTTCCATTCATTGCAAAGAGGTTCATCATACAGGCCTTCATAATCTCTCGGCTGGATTATGGGAACGGCCTGTTTCTTGGTGCACCAAAATTGCAGGTGGTGCAGAACACTGCTGCTCGCCTTCTCTTCAATCTACCCAGGCATGAATCCGACAGATCATCTTTATCAATGTTGCACTGGCTTCCTTTGGAGTAATGGATACAATTTATATCTTTATGTTACATTCATAGAGCGCTAGTTGACAAAGGCCTACCAATATTGCGAACCCTGGCTTCTTTTTACGAACCTACCAGACATCGCAGGGATGGCTGTGCATCGATTTCCAGGGCTCGGTCGTGGATCCTCTTCGGGTTGGGGGGTTTTCGGACACCCCGGGGACGATGCGTGGATTTCCGGCGCTGACAGGATGAAGTCACAGGGGCTGTGTCAATCCGGTGGGCGTTGGGTGGAAATTTCTACCGCATGGCAGGCGTTGCGTCGATTTCTCTCTGGAAGTCCGGCTTCATCGTTCCAGCTCGGCTGTGTGTCGATCCAGTGGCCCGCGCGTTGAATTTCCGGTTGCTACGCTGGTGCTGGATCGATCTTCTCATTGCAAAGTCGAGGTGCGTCGTTCCAGTTCAGCGTGCAGTGAATTTTACACCGCGGGGCAGGCTGTGCATTGTTTCTGCCAGGCAGTGCATCAATTTTTGCAGCACAAGGAGTCCTTGTAGAGATGAAGTCTTTTTGGTCCTGAGACTTCAGGGAACAAGAGGCAAACTCTATCCAAGCCCTTGGAGAGCACTTCTCACCACAGCCAGATAGAAGCGCGGGAGCAGAGCAACAGTAAGGCAGCAGTCCTTCACAGAAAGCAGTCAGGTGAGTCCTTTGGGCAGCCAGGCAATTATTCTTGGCAGGATGCAAGTTCTGGTTCAAGTTCTCTTCTCCAGGAAGTGTCTGAGTTGATAGGGGCAGAGACCCTGTTTAAATACCCAAATGTGCCTTTGAAGTGGGGGAGACTTCAAAGAGTGGCTTAGAAGTGCACAATGTCCCCTTTCAGTTCAATCCTGTCTGCCAGGGACCCAGTAGGGGGTGTGGCAGTCCTTGGTGTGAGGGCAGGCTACTGTCCTTTGACATGCAAGTGTCAGGCCCTCCACCCTCCCATCCCAGGAAGACCCATTCAAAATGCAGATGAATGCAAGTGAGGCTGAGTATCCTGTGTTTGGGTTGTGTCTGAGTGAATGCACAAGGGAGCTGTCAACTAAACCCAGCCAGATGTGGATTGTAAGGCACAGAAGGATTTAAGTTCAGAGAAATGCTCTCTTTCTAAAAGTGACATTTCTAAAATAGTAATATTAAATCCAACTTCACCAGTCAGCAGGATTTTGTATCACCATTCTGGCCATACTAAATTTGACCTTCCTACTCCTTTCAGATCAGCAGCTACCACTCAAACAATATATGAGGGTATCCCCAATGTTAGCCTATGAAGGGAGCAGGCCTCACAGCAGTGTAAAAACGTATTTAGGAGTTTTACACTACCAGGACATGTAAATTACACAGGTACATATCCTGCCTTTTGCCTACACTCACACTACTCTATGGGTTACCTAGGGCATACCTTAGGGGTGACATATATGTAAAAAAGGGGAGTTTTATGCTTGGCAAGTTCTTTTAAATGTCAAGTTGAATTGGCAGTGAAACTGCACACATAGGCTTTGCAATGGCAGGCCTGAGACAAGGTTAAGGAGCTACTTAAGTGGGTGGCACAACCAGTGCTGCAGGCCCAATAGTAGCATTTAATCTACAGGCCCTGGGCACATATAGTGCACTTTACTAGGGACTTATAAGTAAATTAAATAATCCAATTGGGTATGATCTAATGTTAACATGTTTAAAGGGAGAGAGCATATGAACTTTAGCACTGGTTAGCAGTGGTAAAGTGTGCAGAGTCTTAAAACCAGCACAAACTGTATCTACAAAATGGAGGCAGGCAGGCAAAAAGCTAGGGGTGACCACCCTAAGGCTGTCAGGTGTAACAGTGAAGAAATGCATCTGTAGCTAAAGCCGTCAAATCTGGTTTCCAAGAGAAGAACCAGCTCAGTTGGTTGGAAAAGCAGAATGCAAATAGGTCAGTGTGACACCAACCTCAAAGATCATACAGAGCTTGGAAGACTGCACGATGAAGCTTCCACTCTCTGGTATCTCTGAGATACCTCAAACTCCACTTGGCCACTACATTGCATTGACCTGGCTAATATTCTGCTGTTACTGATATGTGATGTTGGAGACAATAATGCAACAAGGTCCATGCTATTTCCACCAGGACTCAGAACCCTGCCTTCCCTAGCTTGTTTATGTACCAAACCTCTGAAATGCTGCCCATTCTCAGCAGGATGCAACCACTGGACAGAGGGGCTGAGGTTTTGATTGCTAAAAACCCGGCAAAGAGCTCTAAGCAGTTTATGTGCAAACAGGCATCTTCCAGATACACCAACCTCCACTGGAGATGTTGCCGTGTCTGGCACCCCATCCCAACTGGCAAGCGTCTGACTCCAGCACAATGTCCAGCCAAGAGCTGAACATGGCTCTGCCATTCCAGGCTGTCATGTGATCTAGCCAACACTAAAGTTCATTTCTGGTCTCTGGAGTGAGAGTGATTAAATCCAAGTATGCAATGCCTCTGTGGAGATGATGGATTTTCAGGCACTGAAGAGCTCTGTAGTGCAAGGGAGCCAGGAAGATCGCCTGGATCAAGCAAGCCAACAGACCTACAATCCTGGCGAGGACCCTCAGAGATATCATGTCCTTGAGAAAGGTGGACCAAATCTTTTACTGGACCATGATTTCTGGGATGGAAGGTATGGAGGGAAGTAGAGAAGACAATATGGAATCTGAGAAATTCCATAAAGAACAAGGAGTGATTACAGACTTTTTCACATTGATGAGGAAACCCAAATCCTCTACAAGCTGGACGGTGCAATCCAAGTGCTGAAGAAGGCTCTGTACATCCTGGGCCATGTCGTCCAGATAGATGACAAACACCTCTGGATTGACGATTCTCTAGCACCAGCCGCCTAACTTTGGTGAAGCACCATGGTGCAGATGAAAGCCCGAAAGGGAGGACCTTGAAGTGGAACCATTGATCATTCCAGATGAATTGAAGGAACTTCTGGTGTGGAGGAAAAATCGGAAGAGAAAGATATGCGTTCTTCAAGTCGAGGCAAACGATCCACTTGCCTTCTTGCAGAATGTCTGTGAGTAGACAAGGACAATAAAGAATCCAGCTGCTGAATTCTTTCGGAATGATCACCAAATGGAAACCACCTCCTCTTTAGGTTCCCACAAAAATATTGCTGCAGAATCCCGAAGGATATGGTTGACAAGGACAGATTGCATCCTTGGTTTGGAGCTGGTTTGTTTTTTGTTAAAAGATCAATCTAGTTGGGAAAAATGGATAGTGGGAGGAAGATTGAGGAATCCCAAAAAACTCCATCTTGAACCCCGTCACCGTCTCTATCACCCAAGGGTCGAATGTCAGAGAAGACCAGTTGGTCAATAAAAATTGGGTCTCGCCCCCCAACACAACTGAGGAAGGTTGAATCATGCCTACTTTGGCCATTTTATCCTGAAGTGTAATTGCTTTGGGAGCTGAAGGACCCCTGCTGTAATGGCCTTGGACACAACGTGCTCTGGCTGGGTAGAAGGTGTCTTGAATCTGTGTGGAATATTCACAGCGAAGGACTGGGGGCTGCAGGAGGTTGGCAAAAAGTCATTGTTGGAAAACCTTGTGGAGGGAGATGCCCTCCACAGAGCACCTGAAGATGTGGAGGAATTTCCCTAAATGTTTGATGAATTTGTCCCCAAAAAGCAGTCCAGTGGCCAAAGGACCTAGTTCAGCAGTCACGAGCTCTGTGAGTTTAAGATCGATATGCAAAAGTATAGTACATCGGCATTCCACTGAAATTGTGCAATTGACAGTCCCCAACAGACACAATGCCCGTTGAGCCGAGCCTCCAAAGGTATCAGGAGCGATAGGCATGCCATTCAGTTTTGCGGAAACAGCCATGTTGAGGATTTTGCAAAGTGGGCCAGACAGGTCAAGGACTTTTTCTTGACAGGATTTCCTGTAGGAAAGTAGCCTCTTTCTAGCATGGTTACCCTCACTTTTGGCCTGTTTGTGAGTGTGTGTTAGTGTGTTTTTACTGTGTCACTGGGATCCTGCTAGCCAGGACCCCAGTGCTCATAGATAATAACCTATATGTTAGTATGTTTTCACCTGTCTCACTGGGACCTTGCTAGCCAGGACCCCAGTGCACATAGTTTGTGGCCTAATGTGTGTATCTGTGTAGTACCTAACTGTGTCACTGAGGCTTTGCTAACCAGCACCTCAGTGTTTATGATCTCTATGCTTTTAAATTTGTCACAGTAGGCCAGTGACTTAATTTACCAATTTCAATTGGCATATTGGACCCCCTTATAAGTCCCTAGTATATGGTACCTAGGTACCCAGGGCATTGGGGTTCCAGGAGATCCATTTGGGCTGCAGCATTTCTTTTGCCACCCATAGGGAGCTCAGACAAACTCTTACATAGGGCTGCCATTGCAGCCTGCATGAAATAGTGCACACACTATTTCACAGCCATTTTCACTGCACTTAAGTAACTTATAATTCACCTATATGTCCAACCTTCACTTGCTGAAGGTTAGGTGCAAAGTTGCTAAGTGTGAGGACGCTCTTGCACTAGCAAAGGTGCCCTCACATAGTTCAGGGCCATTTCACTAGACTTTGTGAGTGTGGGGACACCATTACACGTCTGCACTACATATATGTCAACACCTATATGTTGCTTCACAATGGTAACTCCGAATATGGCCATGTAACATGTCTAAGATCATGGAATTGCCCTCCCATTCCAAATCTGGTATTGGGGAGCCAATTCCATGCATCCTGGGGGCTCCACCATGGACCCCCACTACTGACAAACCAGCTCTCTGAGGCTTGCACTGCAGCTACAGCTGCTGCCACCTCACAGACAGGGTTCTGCCCTCCTGGGGTCTGGGCAGCCCAGTCCCAGGAAGGCAGAACAAAGCATTTCCTCTGAGATTAGGGTGTTACACCCTCTCACTTTGGATATAGGTGTTACAGGCTGGGGAGGGGTAGCCTCCCCAGCCTCTAAAAATGCTTTGAAGGGCAAAGCACAGATGGTGCCCTCCTTGCATAAACCAGTCTACACTGGTTCAGGGACCCCTTCTCCGCTGCTATGCCGGGAAACTGGACAAAGGAAAGAGGAGTGACCACTCCCCAGTCCATCACCACCCCAGGGGTGGTGCCTAGAGCCCTTCCACTGTGTCCCAGACTTCAGCCATCTTGCTTTGCAAGGTGTGGGGGCACTCTGGAGGGCTCTGAGTGGCCAGTGCCAGCAGGTGATGTCAGAGACTCCTCTTGATAGGTCCATACCTGATAAGGTAGACAGTCCCCCTCTCAGGGCTATTTAGGGTCTCTCCTTTGGGTTCTCTTCAGATTCTGCTTGCAAGTTTTCTCTAGGAATCCTCTGCAACAACTTCAGACTCTTCTGACCTCGGATCAACCGCAGCCTGCTGCAAGAAACGCTGTAACTGCAACAAAGTGTCTACAAGAGACACTTTTCTTTAGCAACCTCAGCTCCAAGTCAGCAACTGCAACAGTGTCTATGGTGTGCACACTCTGGGGACTCCCTGTCTTCATCCTGCACCAGACGAACCGAAGAAATCTTCATGGAGTGACAGAGAGTCACTCCCCTGCTCCCAGCAGGCACCTTCCAAGATGAAGAATGGTACCCTGGGACCCCTCTCACAATGACGAGCGTGCTCCTAAGGGCAAAGAGGGTGGACATCATTGACATAGACTGTCCTGAGGTCCTGCTGATGCAATTTGGAGGAGGTAAGACCTTGCTTTACCCGAGAACGACGGTACCCCTGTGTACTGTGTCTTCTTTGCCTCCTGAGGCCTCTGTGCACTCTTTGCAAAATTCCTTTGTGCACAGCCTGGCCCAGGTCCCCAGCACTCCATCCTGCGACACTCAACTTGCTGAGTTGTTCTCCGGCGGTGTGGGACCTTCTTTTGTTGTGCTGCATCAACCGCATTGTGCACCTCCTTTGAACCCAGATCCTGTGGCTTCTGGGAGTTCTGGCTGGCATCCTGAGGGCTCTCTAAGGTTCTGAGAGCCCCCTCTTCCTCCTCACATAGAGTTGAGGCCCCCAAGTCCCTCCTGGGTCCATCCAGCACCATGTTGATGCAAAATGCGCTTTTGTGGTAGCCAAGGCTTGTTTGTGCCTTCCAACATTACATCTCGTCTGCAACGATCTTCACACCATGGGACATCTTTTGCATCATGCAGGAACCCGTTGGTTTCTTCCTAGGGTGCAATTCTGCAGTCTACGACTAACCATGGACTCCTCTTTTGCACCCTCTTCTGAGTTTGCAAGGGCTCCTGTCCTTCCTGGAACTTCTTTTTCCACTTCTGGACTTGGTCCCCTTCCTTTGCAGGTCTTCAGGTCCAATAACCCAGCAGTTGTTCCTTTATTTTTGGTAACACTGGGTATTGTCTTTACTTGTGTATAAGTACTGTGTAACTATAAGTGGTATTGCAGGAGCTTTGCATGTCTCCTAGTTCAACTTAAGCTGCTCCGCTATAGCTACCTCTATCAGCCTAAGCTGCTAGAACACTACTACATTTCACTAATAAGGGATAACTGGACCTGGTATAAGGTGTAAGTACCCAAGGTACCCACTACAAACCAGGCCAGCCTACTACACTTCCATGTCTGTCTATCCCTTTCTAGGGGTCTTCAGAGGATCTCTTAAAGAACGTGGACAAAGTGGGGTTCAAGCTCTGGGTTGTCTGCTAATCTGTTAGGGATGTTAGGGTGAGGACACATAGAACAGAGTCGGTTTCGAACATCTTTGTCAAAACTTTCCTGGAGTCAGTCTCAAACATTGTCAGGAACTGCAGGAAGGGCGTCCAGTCCAATGAGTGGGGATGGAAAATAAGTCGGAGTGGCAATAGAGTCAGAGCAGGTATCAGGGGAGGAGGATAAGGACTGGTCGTGTTGGTTGTCTTGATGTTTGGGACGATGAAAGGAGCCATTGTCAGCATCAGAGGAAGGGAACTGAGAGTCGTCTGTGTTGTCATCGGTAGGTGGGAGGAAATTGATAGGGCCACTAGTTGATGGTCATGTGATAGAATAGGCATGATCTATAGACAAGGACTGGGACATGCGGGCAATGGGCATAGCATGGAGCAATCAGCAGGCTGCAAGGGACCACTGTCACGTCAGGGAGGAGGTGCCAGGGGAATTTGGGCTAGAAGCTGTGACAGACAAGGCATATCTTTTTAGTTGGCATACAATAGGAGGAAGGGCAACTGCCAATGCCCTATTTACTGACTGTGTAACAGATGCATCCAAAGCATGGACTATATCACCTGCAAGGAGGAGATCCTCCTCATCTTGATCATATCGAGGGTTAGCTGCATCATTGTATTTTGCCATGCTGTATGTGTAGTTAAAGGCTGATCAAGGGAAAAACTGTCTGTTGCTGGGGAGTGGGGAGTAGCCCGGGTTAATGGCCAAGGAAGGGAGGCAAAACAAAGACCACCAAAGCAGTAGAAACTATAAGGGAACTTTCCTGAGTCCTTCAGGAAAACCCTGTAAGGCCTATTATATTTGCCCAGGAAACGGTCACGGGGAGATGATTAGGCTCTACTGCAGTAGGCCCGGAAGCTAGCTTGCACTCACTGAGGCTCAGTGTGTGCTTACGGTCTAATTCAATCCATCCAAGAGGCCTGCTGCCTGTAAGATGTGCACACAGACAAGCGAGCTAAAAAGAGGAGCAATAAGGGCCTTGGGCTAGTGTGGTCTGCCTCCAGGCACACCCGTAGAGGACTAAAGAAGAAAGCTGCAGTGCGATTAATTGTTTGTGCATGAAAAACACCAATCAAAAGTCAATAATGACCATAGATGACAATAACGATTATAAATGAGAAAAGGGAACACTCATCTTTTGCGAATGCAGCAGAGAAAGAAGAAGTAAGGTGCCAACAAGTTTATATATGTAGATATGTACTATGATTGGTGCAAAGAACATGATGTCATACTAGATGTTCTGGGAAATGTAGTTTAAGTCAAAAGTTTATTTTCACTGGCTGCTGTATTTTTTTAATATATTAAACAGCACAGAAGGAGAAGCATAATCTGAAGCCTCCAGTCCTGACAAAGAATGTATGAATGACTTATAAATTAAGAAACATATGTTTTCCTACATAGTAAAGGCTGTTTTCTTTCCATTTCTCACTGCAGGGCTTCTAAATGACAGCCTACCCAGAGCACAGTGGTGCTCCTGGCAGTCATTTAATTCTGTCATATATGTGGTTGTAGTAAATATATTCTGAGGCCACTTATGACATTTACCTTTCATAACAATGGTGCATTTTTTTGAGCCATTCCCCATGATCTTACGGAAAAGTTAAATAGACCAATGAGATGAAACTAATGTTAACCATACCACTTATGGGACAAAGCAATGCACAACCGCAGAGAATAGCAGTGTCAAAGTACACACTGTACCAACGCCACCAAAATCAGTGTCTAGAAAAGGGAGAAAAAAGGGGATGAACATGTAGAAAAAGCAACTTTCTTTCACAATGTGATTAAGCCAGGATGATACATGTTAGTCAACTAGGAAAGCCATGGCTCAAACCTAAAAGTTCTATTATTCTTATCTAATGGACCAAGAAATGGGTAAAAAAGGGATTAATCATGATCCATGCAAGACTGATGTTGGGATTGCCTAATTTCACAAGTTGATTTAATGTCTTTGACATGTCAGTTTTGCATCAAATAGGATAGCAAAATTGTGAGTATACTGCACTTGAAAGGAGGTCCAATTGAAACTCATAATTACATTTCAGGAGAGGGTGTATCAGGTAAACCCAGTAGGATAATTTTTTGTTTTTCAGGATTCACAATGAGGTTTTGGCACCCATATTTCCCTGAATTACTTCAAGGCATGCTGGAAGAATTTCAAACGCAGCTATATAATTCTTACTATTGGCTAGCACTAACATAATTTAAAAAATAAATGTTCTAGTCTGAAATTATCTTTCAAATTTTCATAATTTCCAGGACACCACTAAACTTATGTAGCAGATGTTACACATGCACCTTCAGAATAGGAAGCACAAATGATCTGGGAGTATTCTAGAGAAACAATGTATCTAGTTTTACTTACATGTAATGCACATTAGTGCTAAATTTAAGATGGTGGTTTCCGGTGGGGGGCACCAGCACTTATTTTTGGGGGCTGGCCCTTATTTTTTGGCATCAGGCATTTACCGTGAGCAAAAGACACATAGGAAAGACGCAGGAAGAGAAAAACGAAAAAGCGTCACAAAGGAAGAAAGCTGCAAGATGTGCTAAAGGGAAAGGGAGTGGCAGTAAATGGATTAAAGAGGCCAGAGATGACTTTAGGATTACGCTGCTTTAGTATTCTGTATTCACACATTTAATTGCAGAAGCTGAATGTTTCAGAGGAGAGCTTTGGGCACCGGCACATTTTTATTTATAAATTAGGCACTGATGCACATAGACTTTGTATTCTATATACAGGATACATGATTTTTCAAAATAACAACATGCAATTGTTTCTTTGTACCAATCCTAAGAAATAGTCATGGATGCAAGCATTTCTGTTTAAAAATGTATCACTGCTATCTATATTCTCTTCCTTACCGTTTACCTAGGGGGTGATATTCTCTCTGTTTTTGGATTTATTTACAAGTAGTTACAAGTCTCACTTGTTTTATCTTCTTATCCCCATTGTTTCTTAAATACTGGTGTGGTACTGTGAGTGCTGAAATTACTGCTATTCATTATTTCATGCATTTCTGTATTTAATTCTGCATACAAAATGAATTAACATAGAAAATAATTAGCAACTTGAAAATGTGCCTACTTGAATGGCTGCCATATTATACGAAAACATTTACTAGAAGTATATTAATGATTGTTTTAAGATTATATGAATGTTAAAATGAAGTAATATGTCACACTTACAGTTAAACATTATGTATTTGATTATGTTAACTATAGGCCTCAAGTTAGTGAGGTCTCGGCCTTAATGAATGCACTGCCAAATATTGAAAATAGCAACATAAGTATAAAATGATCTCATGATTGCTAAATAACAAATGCTTTGTATTAACTGAAGGTTGACCGGGTCTTGTAGTAACAAAATGTTATTCTCTCGAGGAAATGTGTGTAAAACCTGAATGTTCTCAAACTGTCACAAATGTTAACTCGAAGCTTATGGGAAAGCAAGGCTCCCAGGAACTAACAATGGACCCACTGACGGAAGGACAGAAGGATGTAAAATTGATTCCGAATGTATCGAACAATATGCGTAAACAGAGAAGAGACAATAATCAACATGTGAAAGACTGTCTAGTTATGGCTTAGATTTAGAAAATAAATGTTATTGGACTAATGGCTGTTGCACGATTCTCTTGACCAATGACAACGTGGGACAACTTTAACTTAACCGCACTGCTTTCAGAGTTCGGGTCGTTCCTTGACAGATCCAGATTCTCTCGACATTCGCCAGGCATTCTGGTATTTTACTATCATAGTTTACTTTTCTTATGCTCCATGCAATGATGCTAGTACTAACTTTTGCGCTCAATGCTTAGAGCCTGTAGTGCTGTGCTGTCTGCCTTAGATATTTCTTTGGCATGGTTCGGAGAGCTTAAAATCCCCAATTTTGAACCATTTCCCCTCCCCTTTCATGTCCCGATGCTGATGTCCACCTGACGAGGACCAACACCGCTTGCTGATCCTTAGAGAAAGGTATAATGCTGCGAATGTTTTATTGTTGATTTATCTTTTGTTTCTAGGTACCAATTGCTGCTTTTTGATAGAGCCATAGATAGATGTTTTCCAAATTTGTATCATCTAAAACTTTTGTGTGCAGCCCAACATGCCAATGCTAATCTGAAGTTAGTGAGGTCTGTCCCTAGTCATGTGCTTAACCAATCTGATGTCATTCAATTGTTGATTCAAATGTATGTTATTTCCATTGCGCAATTACTCTTGCTACTAATGTGACCTTTAGCTATAGAAAGTCTGGTCATCAATGCTCTAATTAATTTAACCAGTATTATTCTTGTATGTTTATCATGTGGTTTTGAGACTAATTTACGTGATCTTAAAATTGTTAATCTAGGGAAATGAAGCTTCTAACTTATACTGAAGGTGTGGTTATTCGTGACCAAATGGGCCATGGTGTGTAGTTTTACGTACTCTAATGAATTTATATTATTGTTTATTGATGTTGATATAATTAATGGACTTTGTGCGTGATCATCTTAACAGGGTCAAAAGGTCCATTGACCCCCATCAGCGTGTCTTATTAAATTGTATCTGGTGAAAAACATGAGGCTTGACACGCTGCCGCAGTCCAAGATTATCGTAGAGCATTGTCTGGTATGCAAACAGTGTCCCTACGATCTTCTACAAAAAATATCGCCCGAATGGAGTTACCAGACAAAAATCTACATCCAATGGAACATATTTTTAAAACAGTTTTAGGGCACAATATTTATGGCACACGACATTTCTGGGTACAATTATCTGACATACAACCTAATTGCTATTAGATGGTTGATGATATGTATTCCTTTATCATTTAATAGTCGCCTAAAGACTAAACAGAGATTGGCTTTCACTTTGCCTACTTTTTTTGCATTATTCAAAATAGCTAATACACAGTCTGTGTATTTAACAAACAGTGGAATTTAACATCACTTGGCTTCTTGAGTACTAACTTGCTTTCTAGTGTTTCATGCAATCAACAAAATAAAACGCATTTATTGTTTTTTCCTGGAATCATTTCTAAAATAAATCTGTTCTTAGGTTCTGCCTGTGATACGTCATTTTAGGCTCCTACAAAGGAAACTAAGACATTTTATTAATGGGATTTTTAATATCTCGACATCCTGTTGCTACTATCTGGACTTGTTACTACTAAACATTGAATCCAAACTAGTCGTGTTTTCATCAACATTCAAGGCGTAGTTTTGCAAATAGGGTTTTTGCAAACTTAAAGACTATTTCATTGTTTTTAATGATATCTAAATTGATAAAATCATATTGAGTGGGCAATCCATTAACTCGGAAAATTAAATATTCACTAACAGTTGAGAGAGCAAATGATTCAGTCTTCTCTCCACTGTCTTTATGTATAATTTATCATAAGATAAGTTTATTTTATATGAGAATCTCTGCTGCAACTGACTGACATCAAACCTTCAGCCTCAACATTAGCATCACTATTCCATTTGTTGAATGGAAAAGAATGCTTCAATACAATGCAGTTAGTTGTATATTTACCATTACATTACCTACACATTTAGTCTTCACTTCATAGAATCTCCCTAAAATACTCTACTTTTTAAAATATACAATACTAAATATTTAATCACGTACATGTAGAAACTCAAAAATCTTTGCTTATTAATGCAAAGCAAGTTGGAATTTAGGTAGGGATTCTAGGATGTAGTGTTGCCCCATGCAGAGTATAAGTCGCAGTTAATTTAACAGAGATGGGTATTTCTAGATGAGTATATTATGCCCAGTCAATACAGAAAAATATTATGCTCCAGGATGTTGAGTTAAACCCTGGCTGCTGATATCGTAGTTGATTTGCTGGCCAATAGTTCAAATTCAGGCATGGCGAAATCAATATGTAATGTTTTTTGGCCAATAAACACTGTGTGATCAAAAGCAGAAATAGTAACGTACTTACTGATGGCCTGATTTAATTTTTAGTGGCCGAGCACTCCATCAAAAACATGACAACTACTCTGTCCACCTTATTACAAGTGCATTACAATGTAATGGACTAGTAACAACTCAGATGGAATATCCCGTTTAGCATTATGATCTAATGCACCTGTGACACAGCAGCCGCGACAACCATGCCATTTGTGAGATAAGTGGGCAGTAAGACTGATTCATGAAATGGTGGAGGCCCTTTCTCCACTGGTAGGCAACAGCACACCATTTTATGTGATTTCACCAGCTCAGCTGGGATTTTACTTGCATGGTGAGAGAACTTTCTGTGGAATCACAACCCTGCTTGCCCACCATGTCATGTCAGCTGGTCTCCATTTTTTTGTATTTTAAAGGGCCCTGATGTGCAGGGAGTACTCACCCTGCATTTGGGGACTATTGTTGACATGGCTTGCCTAAGCTCGCTGAGCCTTGCATTGTGTACCATGGCAGGTAGAACTTGCATAAAAAAGCCCACACTAAATATTCGATGGCCTTCGATGGGTACAAGAGAGCAGCTCTGGAATAGCAACTACAGCAGCTACAGTTCAGCAACTTCTCCAAGGACCACGCATGTGAATTACAGTAGGAACACAATGGCTGGTAGGCAGACACGCTCTGACTCCTTTAGAACTGTATAAAAACAGAAACACAGGGTAATGGAGGCATCTGTGTAAACAAACAAAAATGGATATTGTTTCATCCAAATAGCAATCCCTTTCAAGCTTGAAGTGAATCAGACACAATAAATAAGCCCACCCTTTTTGACTGTTAATGAGTAATCTGAGGCAGTGTGAATGTCTTGGATGCAAATAACAAAATGCCCGCTTCTTGGACCACGGGGAGTCTTCATAAGTAGCAGCGCTGCCTGGAATAACACATTATCGGGGCTCCCAAATGAATCTAGCGGAGCCCATCTGGAGAACATAAAAACAAAGTAGGTTGCACTTTTAACAAACAGTTGCACCATTTCAATGATCTGCTGTGCATTCCTCTACATGTTTATTTGGTTATATTGCAATGTGGGTTGCACAGCAAGTCAGAAACTGCAGCTAGTGCTAATCAATTAGGTAATTATTATTTGTATAGATGTGTACTGCTTATATTAGAAAAGTCATAAACTCTGCTATTGCTTTTTGTGAAACTCCTGAAGTGAAGGTCGGCACTGAAAGTAAACTGCATGTGTGTGCGGGTGGGAGGAGACGCGTGGAGGGGGATCTATAGTTATGCAGTACAAATAAGAAATATAATTCTTACAGAAAAACACTGAGGAGTAATGCTGGATTCAGCAGATGCCCTTACCACAGACTGCAGTTGAAGACTGTGATGCATAGCATGGCCAAACGTTTTTATCATGGGATAATCCATACTGAGACCAGGCCAGTGCGTTTAAAATACCATATACATATACTGCTAGGCTCTCATCCACGCTCTTTCAACTCTTCAATCGTGTGACCGAAAGCACGAGTTCCTATGAAGGCGGCATCCTCAGAGGCACCAATCCTAGAATAATGATAACTATTTGTATGTTAATGCCCTTTCCTTCCCCTACCATTTCACAGTATCCCTGCGAGTCTGTGCATCTGCCCTACCTTGGATTTGTAGGATTTATGTCCCAGGCACATCATGTGAACCAGTACAGTGCAACACTGGTTCATGACCTGTGTACACCATTGCATGTCGGGAATGGATGCAGGAATTACCGCAGATGGTGCCAGTATCTCGATTACTACGTAGCGCCACTAGGTAAACATTTACAGAGGACAGATGAATAAGACGTGTGGAAAAGCATCACAAGTTGCTTAAAATATATGTTAATGTCCGATTAGCTCCAAAGACTGGTGACACTGGGCCTGAGCCACAGAACGTTTTGATGCATTCATATGAGTTACAGAGGTAAAGAGTCCTAGGTAACCCATGCAAAGAATACAACCGATTCACAAATGGTGAAATGTGTGAGATACCTATGCAGCTGTGTCAGCTAACACTATGAACCTTCTGTGAAGTACACATTAATTCTGCGTTAGTGTGCCACTTAGGTGTATAGAAGAAGATGTTTCCAAGTGTGGAGAAGGGGTTGAGTGAAAAAACAGCAGTTCACATGAGTGGGACACCTGCATAGTGATACGGTAGTTCAAATGAGTGGGGTGCCTACACAACGATAGGTTAGTTGGCATTCAAAACCATGCATTGCCCAGAT
This sequence comes from Pleurodeles waltl, assembly GCF_031143425.1. NCBI lineage: Eukaryota > Metazoa > Chordata > Amphibia > Caudata > Salamandridae > Pleurodeles > Pleurodeles waltl. The sequence goes on along the minus strand of NC_090444.1, from coordinate 1,285,798,470 downwards.
CTACACTTCTAAACGTACACCTACATGGCCTGGCTTAAGCAGAGGAGACCTGTTGAAAAGTGGACCGATAAACCCATTTTCACAGAGGATATAGAAATGGAAGGAAAATCACAAGAAAATATTTTCTATAAATGAATCTAAGGAATTTAGAAATATTTATTAAATGTTACTATGTTCCTACCTAGTCACAAGTGGAATTTTGGAAAAGTGAATAACATGCATAAGCAGCTTTGGTGAACAACGCTGCATGCAAGGCACATTATGGAGATTGTACATTTCTTTCAGGTGCAACTGGAAGACTTATGAATTTGATGACTGGTTATAAATCCCTGCACCATGTGTTATATATTTATGAATCCTGAGATTGACTTATGTTTTTTATGAACTAAGTCTCAGGACTATTCTTCTTTGTGTTACTGAGTGATGCTCCCTTCAGCCCGTATCTGTGTTTTATCATGTATCCAATTAATTTATCTTGAGTCTTCCATTGCTTGGTGGCTTACACTGCGCAATAGTGAATCTATCTTCTGTTCATGCCATCAAGGCTAGACAGTGCAGGTTCTATAGCAGGAATAGACATTTTGTGCTACCAGATAAGCTGTGTAGTACTGATTTAATTATCTCAGGGGCCTATTGGATTTTAACCACCTTTTATGAGTGTAGACTTTCTGAGAGAAGAGGTGGAACATATTGAGTTCTTATTCCATTCTTGGTTTTACTCGTTTCAGAGCCTTATGATACAGAATGATGATGCCTCAGTGGAGTTGGAGTTTGATCTCTATGATGGTACTATGCCTCTCAACACACTTCCGAGTAACCACAATATTCCTCATTTGAGTATAGTCAAATCATTGCATTATAGACTGGCTCATAGCTTTACAGATCCCATCTCCTTTCGAATATCCTCGTGCAGATGCTTGGATTAAAATGCAATAGATATATATTTACCACTGACACGGCTCAATCTTCAGCAGATCCTTGGATTTCTGTGGTCTAGAACTAGCCATTTAAGGGCAAGACCTTTTCATGCAAGAGTCAAGTAGTGGAAATGTTCTTAACTAGTATATATTTAATACTCTGGCCATCCCGGGAACATGGGTGTTTCCAGTACTTGAATGCAGCAGTTGATATCCAAATGTCTTTAATTATGTGTTTGTTCATATACTAATGATATCACTAAGTCGCACACTCAAACTTTAAGATAGTGTGAGCGTCTCCATCTCAAGGACTCAGAGTGTTTTTTTAAATCTCAAGGTTGAGTCTGAATATCTCAAGATGCAGAAATCTGATTTCAATCGTTTGTCACTTGGGTGTCCCATGTGGAAGCAAACATGTTATTATAACCATCCTTTGCTTGAGATCCTCTTAGAAATGGGGTTAATGTTTGCATCGAACATATGGTACTAAAAGAAGAAAGTATATAATACACAATGCCTCAACATAGGTTTGTGTGAGTTATTCTGTGAATTATAGCATGTTATATCAAAAAGAAACCATTAAATTATTCTAATGTTTGACATTTTGAAGACAACTCTCTGTTTTCCATTTAAAAATAGAAAGTAAATGTGACTGCGAAATACCAATATGATGTAAAATAACGATGTGTAACTTATTTTTTTGAAACAATAACTATATTTTGACAAAATGCTGGATCGACCTATTGGCAACATTTATCAAAGAAGCGATCTATATATCATTAACACAAACTTAATATGTGAACATTTTTTATAGATTTGGGTTGCCACCCGCCTGGCTACACTAAGGGCATATAAAGAAACTGGCCCGATCGGGGCCCACTCTCTCATGCTGGAACCCCTTGCAAAGGCCAGCATTCTGCCTCAAAAAATGCATCATCATCTGGAGGGAAGAAAACACAGGCCTCTCTTGGCCTTTCTGACCTCTCCCCTCGGAACTGCAGACTTGAAAGCTTTTGGCTTGAAATGAATGCTGGAGTGACAGTGATTAACATTGTGCCACCCGTTCAAGCCACGATTTAACGGGGGGTGGGGTGCTGTTTCCTTCAAAAGCTTCGACGATAGTGAATGGTGAGAAGCCCGGCTCACCCCTAGTGCGTCTTTATGACGTGGCTCTGGGTGAACTCGGGGTGTGGTGGGGCACTTCCATTGTTTTCACGGTAGGGACGTACCTTAACGCAAAGAGATGAATTTCATTTAGAAACGCGCATGGATGCTCTGGGGTGCAGCTGGTAAACAAAAGATTTCCAGGAATGATGTTTGAAGCGCTGGGAAATGTGATTCACGGTAAGTAAAGAGTGGTTGCCCGCTCGTAGAGAAGAACTTTTCTAACGATGTGAGATTGTTAGTGTTCCTTCTAAAAAAATCCGTGCCCCCCTGCATTATATTCAGTCGTAGGATTTTCGGTTCCCATCGCAGCGGACAGCAGCCACGTTACAATTCGTGCTTGGCAGAGGCTTTGATCACAGCAGCGAGTGTGTGAAAAACCAAGCGACCACGTTGCCCGCGGAGGACGCGCATGTCTCACATTAACTCAAGGACACAATGGGTGTTTGCTGCTGTGGGTGGTTGGGAAGAGGGCGGATTTACCCAAATCTGCCTACCCTACCACTATACGCTCCGCTTCGCTTGCAGCTCACAATTCCTCTTGAAAGAGTGAAGTGACCCTTCCGTCCGACAACTAACTGCGAATAAAAAGAGTTTTCCAAAGAAAGCGGGTGGGAGGGGGTGCAAACAAAGGCAGTAGATCAGAAAATATGGCGAGGAACAGGAACATCCAAACTCAGGAAACTTTACAACTGGAAGGGTAGGGAACTTTGGACTATGCCAAGTTCATACACCACAAGAAGGGCCACACATTAAACGCTTTAGTTTTACGAAGCAGGCAGCCTATTTTAACATGCTTGCCGGGACTTGGGAACTGAAAGGTTATCTCTCTGAAATTTTAAAAGCCTTGACGCTAAAATTCTCACTCTTAAATGGCATTTCAGCGTCACTATAGGTAATATCAAAATGCAGTGAGACTAGTTCCTGTAAAAGGGCCCTGATTTTAGCCGCCTTTTTGGTACAGTGAATCCTGCATTCCTTCCTGTGAGGTGTTTCGACCTTGGGCGATGGACTGCGGCTTTAAACCAGGTTTGTAGCGATTTCTGTCACAGAGAGCTCAGTTTTCAACGCCTAATTCCCAGGTGAAGCTTTAAACAGTGAGACACAGTGTGTCAACGCGCGACCTGTTCAACGAGGCAAACTAGCCATTGGAGTGTTCTCTGTCGGATGAGAGATGACAAATGAAATGTATCAAAGACAATAGATACGCAGTGCTGAAGCAAAACTCGATGCACAGTTACTTCCAGCATGTCTGAATCCTGCCTGAAGGGAGCCTTTTTTACCTCAAACTAAAATATCTATTTCATAATCAGGAACACCTTTTAAAGGAGTTACCTGTAAATGTCATGCATCAACCTAGCAAAATTATAATGCTTCTTCAAATGGTAAATGAACTTTGGTGTGGCTGTTACAGCACACTGAGTACTTTCCACGCTCAGCCCAAAAGATCACAGTAGAGATGGGTGTTAAAGGGTGTTGGATTCCCATGCGGAGGGTGTATCTGTAACCTTATTTGTTGCCTGGTGATAGGAAATGCTATGACTCCACGTTATAGGTATACCATTCCAAAAAAATCTTGAAAAGGCTGGCAGTAATTCCATACAAACACATGTGGTGTATCGTGTGGAAACAATATCACCTCAAGGTACTCTACATATATGTGTGGACATTTCCAGTTAATACTGCACCTCCCGGCAGTGGAAACATTAATACCACATCCGTTGTTTTAATTCTGGGAATATGCCTATTTCTAAAAAGAATGCGCTAGAAAATACATTTCATACAGGGCCTTTTTAATTACGGAATTCCACGTTCTGCTGACATTAACAAGATCTCCTCATTCAGTGATTCATATTTCCCCAGAGTGGTTTGGAGCAAGTATTCGATCAGATTTACGTTCCAAATCCTGTAAATGGTTCTCCATAGCGTCACTCCTCTACAGATCTTCTGCAAAGAGTAATCCTGATACTCTGCCCATGCTGTGGTGTAACAGGTATATTGTGAACAGACAGCAGAAGCAACGACGCCTGGCTCGCGAGGCTGCTCTACATATAAGTGCCCGCATCGCATGACCAACAATGTGCCATATAGGCCAAGAGCTGCAAACTCTGCACAAAAATGCACTTTCTTTAGAGAAGGGCCACGCAGAAACTAGCAGTACTGTGTGCTGCTCAGCCTTGTGACAATTTTACAAAGTAACACACACAGAGCAAAGTTCTACGGAACGTGGGCACGCTCCGGCTGTCGCTATAAAGTTTGAAGCAGGTGTTTAGGACAACAGTTGAAAAATGGCGTTCTTTGTGGCCAATAAAAAGCTTTTAGATAGAACTTGGCCATTGACATGATTAATGTTACTTAACTGTGAACTTAAAAATCATTAGCATTCATGATAGGGCATTGTAAGTGTAACAAAGTGCTGGTATGGAGGGGCCTCAATCTCGAAACGCCATCAAGAATTTGGCAGGCAATGTAGCAATTTTTCAATTCTCTTCAGGGACGACCTTTCACAGAGCCAAAAACTTCCCCGGATACATAGTTTAAACTGTATAATTACGTGACACGTAGCTCTCTTTAAAAGCAGGTGCTCGATTATATTCTCCTATTACTCCCCACAAGAAGGCCGGTACCCAGAAGTTGCTAGGAACGAAAGAAAGCCTACTAAGACATATTACACTATTTAAAAAGATAGAAAATCTAGTCGGTCAGTGGATATGATTATACGGATGTTATATACTTTAGAGCCAATGTCCTTTCTAAATGGGATTCACCAAAGCGCCTAGAGGCTTTGTGCTCTGGACGTGTAGTCGCTGTCTTTGGTGTTTAGAGTTCCGAGTTCAACATCTGTCGCAGCCTCTATCGACACACGAGAGCAAATGCTTGCACAGAGAACATCTCCCGCTCTCTCTGTCCCACTCTCTCCCTCTCTCTTTCCCTCTCTCGCCCTCTCTCATGGTGGCGGAGTCTCAGACCAACACTTCACCTCCTCGAGCTGGCAAACACTGCTCTCTAATACGAGTATGCGGAGCACTTCTTTTCACTTGAGATTTGGCAGCAATGGTTTTGCAGGTACCTTGGATCCTAGTGCTGGTGTCTCTGGTTTGGGAGGGGGCGTTCCTTCGGTCCCAAAAGATCCCTCGGACTGAAAAGAATCGGTAAATTCGAGAAGTGCGCTCATTACATTAAACGGGGACTGTAGGAGTCTATCAAGTTCTTGTCCATAATGACAAACATTTAAATTAATGATAAGCTAACAGTGCAAGAGGAAGCAGGAGCCTGCTAAAGGGGGTTTCACCTCTTGCCGGAAGGTGACATTTTGAAACGACAGTCTAAAGGGTTCTTCGCGGCGTTAAAACGTTTCCAAGCGGTTTCCAGGGCTCCCTGGTGGAAGCGCCCCGAAGAGCTGTTTACACCAAGACTTCGGAGCAGTTCCCGCTGCATCCTCTGTGAGTGCGGCTTTAATTCCGTCTTCCAGGGCGGGGAATCATTGTGTGTACTCCAAAACCCGCAGTGCACGTGCCAGGCTGTCCTCATCGGGCACAGCAGCCCACGACGGATTTAGAACTAACTGTACAGCGAACGTGCCAATTGCCTTTTTAGGTTAGCTTCGGAGGCCGTAAAAACACGAGCCTCTGTTTGTGAGTGCACCTCGCCATGTTTAAATAAAACACAGCCCACTAAAGAAAAGGCTGTTTTAGGATATGTTCTCTTTGACCTGGGCAGAAGCACGAATCAAAACCAAATACTAACATCGCAGGTGGTAAAGGGAGAGATCAATAACGTAGACTAGATGTGTCGCCAATTCGAAAACAGTTTAGGGTGTTTAATCCTAGGGTGTAAACTTAACATAGTGTAGGTCATCAAAGCTGCCATTAATTGAACTCCAGACAAATTACCCTCGACTGAAGCCCCATGGCAGTTCCTTTACCCAAGAACCACATGAGCACTGTAATATGCCGAACTACACATACCTTACAGCACGTGCTTGTGAAAAGTGTTCTATCCCTAAACAACATCAACAGATGCTGTCAGTGCCACAAGGAAGGTGGACAGAACAGCCGCACGTAAATGCTTTATCAGAGCTGATGAACAACGACGTACCTGTCCCCAATCCCGCAGCGGAGGCCCCCAACCTGCCCCGTGACGAAGGCCACACGCGCTGCACGAGGAACAACGACTCGTCACCGTTCACAGCTGACAATGCTCACAACATCCACGGCGAGACACACCGAAGTGTTCCACGTGAACCAGAACAAACCGTGCACGGGTGACGGGCGACCACCTCGTTCCAGGCAGGGGCTTCACCTGCATCCTCTTCGGTGAGACAGGCAGAGTGATGTTAAAAGCACGGCCAAGGCCTGGCGCAGACAGCACATCGGGGCTCCACGGGTTGGTGCATCTCACTGGCGTTGGAAAGACGCCCGGCAGGTGATTGCAGCTGGTGAACGGATATGAATTGCGGGTGGTTTTAACTTGAGTGACCTTATTTCACCTCGTGCTCCCCCAGCGTGCTCAGTTTAAAGAAAACCCAGCAATATGTGTAACCACAAAAAATAGACGATACACTTGCGTGCAATGAGATCAATGGAAAACGCCTGCAATATCGCAGTCCAGATGACAGTGCACACACATTAAAGTGGCTCTGAGCTGCCACATCAACACTAAACCTAAAGATGGTTATAGGATCAGAGGTCAGGCTGTGCACTGATGTGGCCACTAGAGCGTCCCACGGGCTGGGACTCTGCAGAGGACCGGTGAAATTGGCAGCGGAACACCTGAACCTGGAATGCTGACCCCAAGCAGACTGAAGGGGCCTGACCTTCTTATAGTAGGGAAGGGTAATTACTTCCTGGGCCCATAGTCAAACATCTGCTCCCTAGGCTCGGGTAAGGGGAACGATGTGGTCCTGGAAGACTCGGTTGCTAGATGTTTCCCTGCATGGATGAGAAGTGAGGGGCCAAAACATTATCATGCAGTGAAATAAAATGCACTTCTGAGACTAAAATCCAACAGGTAGTGAGGTTCGAAACTGGGTGAAAAGGGTGAGGGGGTGGTGAACTCCGATGCCCCAGCATATCTGTGAACGAGTGCAGATTCTAAAGCATATGTCCAGGCCAGAGCGCATTCCACCGTTGCAGCTCTCGGATTCGCTAAACTACAACCCCACACATGCTCATGCCTGTTCCCTCACATCACACAATGGTACATCTGGATACTAGCGCGATAGGAGCAGAGAGACAGATAATTGGTGGTGGTGGGGGGCAGTGGGCCCAGAAGCTGTGCTTTGAGTGGAAAAGAAAAGGGGTCTCAAATAGAAGGACATGCAAACAAGCGTAACCTCTTTTCAAGAAGTGTCCGCTGTAATTAAGGGTGAAGCTTACAACATGTGAAGTAAAATCCTGTTTTTCACACATTGAGTTTGCTGTGCATTTAGACATTTAACAAAACATACGCTTGAACTTACCCAAATCGGCAAGCTCTGCCAATGCTTTTTAGCAGTAGCAGATCGATGAGTGACAACCATGATTTTCTTGTGAACAATTAGAATTGAAAATATTTAATTATTTAAAACACGAGGCAGTGAATTAAACACTGCTAATCTCTGTAGAAGTGGTAGTGTCTCATTCCATTCGCGTCCGTTTTCTTCATATCACTTTTCTGGGTTAGATACTTTTACCTATTTTATCTGACAAATCCACCGCCTACACAGCTGCATATCTCACACTTCATCCCCTTCCTCTTCATCACTGTCCTTCCTCTATGTCCTTCTCCATATTCTTCATCGTGTCACATCCCTTTCAGCTGTCATGGCTCTCCTGACCTGCATGAGCGGCATTTTCTTTCCCTTTGGCACAGTTAATGTTTCAATAGCTGTGTGCCTCCTTCACACACATTCACAAAAAATTACAATTGGCACATATGTGACCATCTCGGTGCGCTTTACTGAGAGGCCACGGTCTGCATGGGCATGTAGTCTGAGCACGTTTATTACTCACTGACAGGCAGAGTGAGAAACTTCCACCACCTTCATATTCAACTCCTGAGCTCTCATTCATGTCCAATAATGAATAGCTACACATACTCGGAAGTCATCCAAACACCCGGGGACGACTCGTTTCACAGCACTGTACAAGGGTCCTATGTTGCATCAAATAAAACGACATACACACCTAGAAGAAAGGCAAATACTGCTAGGGAATGCACGATGAAGCTAAAACATAAACTGTCGTCAAAGATTGTTACAGTCATTTCTGCCTGTACAGTTAAGGATACAAATATACAACCCGGTAGTGAACCTTTTCCGAATCGTTTTTTTTTTTTTGGACCCCGCTGCCTGGAAGGGCCAGCAGTCTGTGCAGCCCACTGATCCGAATTCATACACAGCGCCATCCCTGCGGCTACCATCTACAGGGAAGGATCCGGAGGAGCCGGGGTTCCACCTCTGGGTACCCGCCTGCGACAATCGCGTGCACCCCTGGAAGCATCCCCTTACCTCTCCAGCATTGCGCCGGTGCGATGCCCGCAGAGACAGCAGGTGGTTACCTGGGCGCGTAACTCCCAGCAGCCAAGGATGTGCGCGCGGCACCTGCCGCTGGCAGAGGGCGCGAGGGGCAAGAAAGCGTCCTCTAGAGCTCTGCTGCTCGGATGGCGCAGAGCTCGGACCCGTGTCTCGGCTCCGCCGGGTCCTCGTGCTCCATCCTCCTCCTCGCGGGTTCTACGAAGGAGCTGCTGTTGACCCGAGGGGCGGGAGCGCGCACGGGGGGCTGTGCGAGAGTGTGCGCGCCCTGCTGCCTGAGCACATCCACCCCCCACCCGGCAGCCCCCGCGCGCGGGAAGAGCGCACTCTGCAGAGAGAGACAGCAGCCACCGCAGCAACCAGCGAGCTAAGAAGATCGTTATTGACAAAAACATCAATCCAAACACATTTAGGGGTATTGGGGTTACTAGAAGAGATTTTATTAAGCTCATGCAGACACTTAATATCTGTCTGCTGCTCTAAAAAATATCTGTCTGCTGCTCTAAAAAATGTGCAGATTTGGTTAACCACCACGCAAACCTGATCTCCGCTTTGACGATTGTAGGCTGAAAGCTGCCTATCACTCCCAGTGATCGGAGAATAATGTGAATGTGATGGATAAGGGAAAGAAGATTGATTAATCTGTTGGCTGTGGATTAATCTGTTCGCTGTGATGAGCATATGCAAGCTTGACTGTGTGAAAAATGCTCTTGGTTTGCTATTCCACCTTGTGACCCCGGGCCAGTTTCGGACTCTTACCGTCATTTCCCCTCAAAAGGGTTCCTGCTTTGGCCATTTGCATGTATTCAATCAGTGTGTTCCATCAGAACCTCACGTTGAAGAACCCCGTTGGAAATCCTAGTTGATCAGTTGCAAATGATTTGTCCTGGTTCAATTTGTTGGCATGTACGTTTTTGGACATTAAAGATGTGTAATGGGATGGGCTGATAGAATGTTTATATTTTTTCAGTTCCCTCTTTATCACGAGAAAATGTTTGACCGTGATAAATTCCTTCCCAAGAACACTATTAAACTAGGGTGCATGGGATCAGCCTCACCCAACTATGCGAATTCCACCACTGAGGAGTAAGCTTATAAGAATGGCGTTTGCAAATGTTTGATATTGTTCAAAAGATACAGCCTTGCTAATCACCACATTTGAGTTGCTCACTCTTCTGTGACACTCTCATGGCAAAATCAATGTTCCTAACTGCTGGTCACACTCAAAACTGCTGCTAATAAATAGGCACATCTAGCAGGTTTTCAGCTGTCTAGTGTGAATTCACAACTGAAGAATATCTGTAAATTATTGTTTTGTGAATCAAGAAGTAGCATTTCAAAAGGGAGACTCAACTTAAGACTTAGGTCCTACAGCAGTAGTGTAAGGACAATTCTGGGAAATTGCCTAATGAAACAAGGCAATTTAGACTACGAATCAGTATCCATTTTTGGCATGGAGCAATCAAGTCAAAAACAGAAGAAACTTTCAGGAAATTACCCTGTTGTAGCGAGCCACCCTGCCACCATGGTGAGAAAGGCTTAGCGTCATACCCAATTGGAGGCTGGGCTGAGTCAAAGATACAAATAAATGGATGTGGGACCACTCATGGGCCAGTCCGCACAACAACCACTGACTTGGTGTGCATTGTTGCTGCCCCTTTCCCATTCATAGTATGGGACCTAACCCATGATAGTACACCAGCCCTACCAATACCAAATGGCAGGATAGTCAATCAACAGCTGGTCATAAGATACAAAAGTTCAGAAGCATCCCAATGTGATGACAGAAAAAACTAAAACTATGAATTTCCGTCACAGTGAACCCCAGGATAGAAAAATGCAGCGTTTCAGAGTAAAACAGGAGTATATACAGAACTCTAGAAACACTCAAAGTTGTAACTAGGGTCCTTCTCAGCCCCTTTTTGGGTGGAGGCAGGGACAGGGCAGATATAGTTTATTGGGACCCAATCATGGTGGTTGAGCTACTTTGGCCTTGGTGTCCTGGGGTCTGTTCTACTGTGGCCATGCAAAGTGGGTCAAGTACAGCCCTTTCTACAATTGACTACCAGAGTATTGGGGGTGAGCAGTTGCAGGCTTCTCAGGGAGGTAGTCTGTTGGCTTGTGCTCAGAACTTAACAATCATGTGACAGACATAGAAACCTGATGGTCAGCCCAGTGCTTAACTTTTCCAAAAAGAGAGTACCCTTAATCACACAGCAATATTAACAAGCATTTTCAATGCAACGGGGCTTGCATTTGCTCGAGTTGGAGCTATTTGCGTTGTAAACTCCTAACCTAACTTTTCTTGCCACACAAATTAAAAGGAAAAAAACACAGCGCGATCGCGCTATGTAAAATGCAACACGATCGCGCTGAAATTGAAAACGGAAAAATGGAGCGCGGTTGCGCTATGTAAACCCCAGCGCGATCGCGCTGCAGGGAAAATTAACAGATAAAGTAGTCCAGAAACCAGGCTCAAAACATCGAGCCTCGTATGTTTCTAGTAGTTTACCGGTGCTGTAGGCGGGATAAACACCGGAAAAGGCATGACGTATGCATGCCTTTCACAAATGAAAGCAAGCAGATTTCAAAGAGCAAGCCCAGGAACCAATGAAAGAGACTGACGTGACCTGGGCGTGGTTTGAAGCCCAAAGAGAGATTACTTTATGGACGGAGCGCTTTGCGCTTGCCCATAAAAGCTACACAATCCAATTTGCAAATAAAGTTTAGTACCCCTGATCATGATTTTCCTTTGGGTGTTACTCCCCCATTCTCTCCATCCTTTTCCTCACATAGGTAACCCTTTTTCTTATGCCCCCCCCCAGTAAACTTTGCCAGGAGCATGAATTAGGTTCAGGTGTTTGTTACATTCCCAACAAGTTCAAGTGTACATTCAACTCACATTGTTTTTACTCCATTTCTTGTACTTTGCAGAAATAGTCTCAAGTCCTTGTGCTCTCTTCAACACATTGTAACAGCTTGATCCTAACTGCAGGTGTAGGACCACAGTAAACACATGCAGTTCCTGTATTGGTTGCAGTATTAGGCTGTGAACAGCTCCAGTCTTCAGCCTGTGTCGCCTCTAAGGAACAATTGAATGCTGTTCTTAGTGCCTTGGGGGATCTCTTCCCAGCGTTAATGTTGCGCAGTGGCGGGTCATTATAGCGATGCTTTGAATCCAAGATGCGGGATGCATCAGCGTTGCAAGTCTGTTGCAATGGTCCACTCCACAAAACAACAGTGGGGTCACTTCTGCTTAATAATGCGTCGCTCGGGCAAGCAGATGGTTTGGTTTTGCTCCAGGATAGGTCACTCAGCAGAAGATGCATCAATCCATGTCAAAGATGTGACGCACAGCCGAAGAGATGCATCGGATCCGAGAAGCGGCGAGGCTGCTATGCAAGGTCCTGTTGCATCGATGTTGAGGATCCTGTCGACTGGCTTGCGATGTGAAGGCCTGTGTCGAGGACGTGTTGCAGAGTCGAAACGATGAGTCGGTTCCGAAGAGCAGTGAAGCTGCGATGCAGAGTTTCGGCATCATAGTCGAGGCTGCAGATGATTTGAGATGCAAGGAGCTTACGCCGGGTAAAGGGCTACACACTGGCAGTTCTGGAGGTAATGCGTTGAACCCAAAATACGGGATGTAAGTCTGTTGCAGTGGGTCCAATCCACACAGCAATGGTGATGCGCCATTCTGCTTGAGGATGTGCCGTTCAGCAGGGGAGATTCATCGATTCTGCTCGGAGAGATGCATCACTCAGCAGATAATGCATCAGTTCTGATGGGAAAGCACATTAGGCCAACTTTCAAGGGTCCAGGACTGGGGTGTCACCACTTGGCAGGGTTGACCACAGACGGAAGAGTCCAGGTACAGAAACAGGGTGGCTGGAAGTCTTTTTTGCCCCTGAGAATTCAAATCAGGAGGCCAGATACCTTGCCTTTGGAGACTGTCTGGGTTCAAGTAATGCTGGTCCAGTCCTTCTCACCTATGCAAGAGAGAGCAGCAGACCGCAGGGTAGCCCAGCAAGGGAGGAGTCCAGCAAAGCAGCAGCCCAGCAGAGTGGCTATCCTTCAGCAGCACAGCAGTTCTTATTCCTTGAAAAGTCTTCATGGGTCTAGAATTGTACTGAAGTGGTGCGGGTCAGAGGTCCAGTACTTCTCCTAGTTGGATCTTTGAAGTGGGGAAAAGCCAAAGACAGGCCTTTGGAGTGCACAGCAGTCCTGCCCCTCCTGCCCTGATTCCAGACTCACTACAGGGGGGTTATGCAGCCCTTTGTGTGGGGGCAGGACACAGCCTATTCAGTTGTAAGGCTGTGCCCAGCTCCGCCCTTCCATGTTCCCTGGATTGCTCATCAAGTCACATCTAAGATCCCATTGTGGCTTTTCAGGGGGAATGCACAAAACCCAGTAAGAGACAGGCAGCAGATACCAAATATCTAAAGTAAGAAAATGCTAACTTTCCAAAAGTGTCACTTTCAGAACTGCAATTTAAAATTCTACCTGACCATAACTTGTGATTTGAAATTGTGATTCCAGAGGCACAAAACACAAAAGCGTTATCTCTTCTAGATTGTAAATTACACTTATAAGAAGGAATAAGGTAATCCTAATGTTATCCTATGGGACAGATAGACCTTGTGGTGGTGCTACAGCTTTGGGAGTTTTTTAACACCTGGACATGTAAAACTTAAAAGTACATGCCTTGCCTTTTACATACATTGCATCCTGCCCTATGGGTTGATTTATATGCATAAAAAGGAAATGTTTGGGCCTGGCAAGGGGATTATTTTACCAGGTCATCATGGCAGTGTACAACTGGACACAAAGGCTCTACAGTACCAGGCCTGAGACATGGGTAAATGGCTACTTAAGTGGGTGGCACAGTCAATGCTGCAGGCCCTCAAGTAACATAATTTCCAGGCCCTGGGTACATGTAGTGCACCTTAATAGGGATTTCTAAGTAAACTAAATATGTAATTTGGGAATAAGACAATATTACCATGTTTAGGGGAGAGAGCACAGTCACTTTAGCACAGGTTAGCATTGGTAAAGTACACAGAGCCACAATAACAGCAAAAAGGGCAGAAACTGGAAGAGGTAGACAGAAAGTTAGGTGAAGACCATCCTAAGGCTGACAGGTCTAACATAACCCATCTCAGGCTGATGCAAGGAGAGCATGTTGAGGTTATTGTATCCCAACGTTGGCCAGTTCAGTTCTCAACGGAAACCATTTAGCATGAGAGACTGTCTGCAGCATGAGTCGCTCCTGGCTTTGCCTTCTCAAGCAGTCCACTTTCTCAGAGAGCTCCTCAGGCCAGCAATATGATGGACTTATCCTCCTAGACAGTCTCACTTTTTGCAGAACCATATAGACACCTTCCCTCTCTCTGCAGAAATGCAAGCTTCTAGGAACTAGACAGACCCCCAGTTGTTTAATAAAAGTGCAGACTTCAGGAGAAGTCCCCTCAACTCTGAGAGACTTTGTTGAGTGGTGAGCACTAGCCCTGTCACAGTGCAGTCCTCCAAGTACTTTGTGAGCATTTCCTTCCTTGCTAATGAAGTGATTGGAACTGGTAGAAAGTGGGGTGGTTTGGATTACACATTTGTATACATTTTCAAGACATGGTATGGAAATCCACTGTTTCAACCTTCATAAACTTCAGAACTGGTTTGGGTGTTTTTTGTTCAAGTGTCCTTCACACACTGCTCTCCAGACACAGCTTATGTTTGAAGTGATGCTTCTGTTTTTTATTGAGTAGAAAAAAAGTTCATAAAAGAACAATACGCAGCCAATTAAGTGGATCAGAAAAGAGCTTACATAGATGAAAATTTAAGAAAAAATACATATTAGTTGCAACAAGGATACCAAAACATTTCAGCATGATCAAAGTATTCAATTTCATTATTGCTATTAAGCAAGTAGTAAAAAACATATCAGTACTACCCTTAAAAAACATTCCAAAAAGCCCTAAACTTATGAACATTTTCAATAGAAAAATATCTGGAAAAAATTAAATATCGAAAAGCTCCAACTCTCCATACTTTGCACAACCATTGTGAAAGTGAAGAAACTATAGTCAGTTTCTAACATTGCTAAACTAAAGAACGAGCAATGGAGATGGCCACAGATATACAACAATGATCCACATCTGAATGATTGCATGCATTAACTGAGATTCATCAGGCAAGATAGTTTTGCCTAAACTACAATGAATTAATTAAAACATTTCATTCCAAACGTATATAAGATGAGACATGTTAAACAATATGAATTCAATCACCTTTTGTATTTGAGTTGCATCTAAAACAAAGGGGAGAAATGGTCAGAAAAGCCTTATGTAAATGACAGGGAGCATAGCACAGCATACATGTAGAGAAAAAGTGAAGCTTCTCACAGCAAGTAGCTCTCTGTCTCTGAGCTGAAAAACCCACATCGACACAGTGAGGGGCAAGTTTTCTTCACCTAGGTGTCATCAGCTTTGTTGAAGCAGTAACTACGGAAAGACAGATGGATAGGTCTGACTTAGAAACTTCCTCGTGTTCCACAATGGGAGCTGGAGACAAACTGCAGACCCACTCATCACCACTACCATCAACTAAATGGAAGTACCCAGAAAGAACTAACCAGGAGCCCTTTACTAACAAAAAACTTCATGGAATTTCTAAAGGTTCCCCTGTCTACATCCAGCTCGGTCCAGTGTCTTGATCTCAATCCTCCAGCCACAAGAATGACTACAATCCCCTTCTCCTGTTTAAAGAAGCTCTCCTCATCCTCCATCTTGTGCCATACTAAACTAGGACATTCAAAATTGATCCCACCTGGTCAGTATACAGTTTCACGGCACAGAACCATGGGCCATATGTACAACCACTTTTTCCCATAGGCACAGAATGGGGAAAAACCTTTGCTACATCTGGCCCCATGCTACTACACTGTCATAAATGCATATTATACATGCACACACACACACACACTCAACATACACAAACATTCCTGACGTAAGGCCTTGGGTTTCACATAACAGTGGAACTTTACACAAAAGAGGTCAGTAGGCCACACTCTCAGTGACAGAAATAAAAAAGGTCTGTTCATAATAAGGATTAACAGAACACTTTAAGTTACCACCACAACTTTATGTGCTAAACCCAGGATAGTGACCGTAGTTCTCTGTCTACTATGAGGTCATGCATAGCACACCCGACCCGACCCGAAATGTCCTGGACCTCAAATAGTCAGGGGTGGGTCTAGACCTCTGTCCACCTGCTGGATTAGCGTGTCACCAGGGCCATATAAAAATCGGGATACAAGTAACACCAGCGATGGGGCACTCAGGTATACAAGCTATATTATTATGCTGTGGACATTCCCATCCCAACATTCCTCCATCATTCAAATGTGCTGTGGTGGAAATTATAGTTGACCCATTGCAACTGTTTTCCAATGGATCCAATTGAAGCATTCACATTTTGGACACTGAGTTATACTTGCCCACTGCAATATGGCAAAGGTTATTATACTTGTTAAATAAAAGTAATAACTGAAACTAATATAAACAATTAGCTATCAATTACCGGTTCCAAGAGGCATCTGGCAATACCTTCCCTGTGGACAAACCACAGGAGTACAGCTATTTTAAAAAGACATAAATAAATATCTTAAAATTGTAGATTTGCTTAGCATATGCCTGAGACTTTTGTGAACAGGACAACAGCAGTAAATGCCCCCCAATATGTAGGCATAAGTCTATTCATGTCACACTGAAAATGTGAATTCCTGTACACGTATGCCTTAAGGATTGCCTATATGCTATGCAATGCAAATCCACATATGTGCCTTAACATGTTGTGATATATTTTATTAATCACTAGCAATTTTGTTTTTGTACCCGTGTGGTTCTCACTAAAGCCTTAGGATTACTACATACTTACATGTATTTTAAATGTGTTTCGATTTTGTTATCCATTGTTATACACTACACCTTTTAGCTAAAACCTTCTAATACATGTAGCCTCATTCTGAAGTTGGCACATCAAATGAGCATTTCAGGAAGTGGTAGAGTCAGCTTTTAGCTTCAGAACATGCATCTTTGTTAGAAAGCCTTCTTGCATTCTTCCCATTAGAAGAATCCGACACCTGATCATTAGTCCCTATCTAACTTTCTGTTTTGTCACTTGTTCCTACTGCCATTCACATGTATGGCGAAAAAGTGTTTGAATGAATGAATTACTCTTTAATCATTCATATTAGTATAGATCATAAAAGAATCACAGTACAGTACATTAATGAAAGCAAGTCATATATACAATTAAAAGTTTCATATAATCCTGCATCGAATCTCATTAAAAGCAAAACTTATCATCTTATAACCAAAATTGCTAAAACAACATTTTGCACCAAGCCCCAGCACCTTTTAAGAAGTAGCCAATAGAACTGCATACATCATGGAGAAAGCAAAGCTGCCCTGAAATTACAAAAGTTATTTTGCTGTAGTAATGGTACCAAATACTGTTTCTTAAAAAAACTCATACTATTTACAGAAAACCACAAAGTGCAACATTGTCTGTGGGGATTGTTAATCGCAAGGGCAGATGAAAATATCACCATAAGAAAATTGCCCTAAGGGAAAGGACAGCAACCAGCAGAGACACCAACCTAAAACGGGACAATAGTATTTGTTATTTGTTCATACGCATTGTGGACATTCAACAGGTAGGGTTCAGATCCCACTGATATTTGGGCCATATAATACTTGTTCACTGTCGGCTTCATTACCTCATTAACTTTCAGGGCTGCCTGTCTATGCTAGAAAAAGCAGTCTCAAATCCATGCTTTATCCTTTTTAGATATTAGATGTGGATTCTCAAACAAATGTGGGCAGCCCTGGGCGGTCATGGTGGCCATGATGTATCTCAGCCACGGGATCGAACGGGCAAAATTGTCGCTAGTGAGACAGTCCTTAATATTCAATTGATTAAGTATTAAGTACAGCCTCCTCATTGGCCCAGATGACACACCACAGCTCAAAAGGAGCAACGCTAATTCTATCCTGTAAATATTCAAGACCCAACTCCTGGTGAATAGAAAAGTGCGGTGTAGATGGCGGGACAGCCAACAATCGGCGGCAGAATCGTTTTTCTTCCGCCTGAATGCTCTTAACCTCTTTACAGCCCCACAACCACATACCAAAGGTCACAGCAGGTAAGCACTTCCTCTTATAGACTTCCAATATAGGGGCAACCGGCTTCCTTCCTATAATAGCAGCTAGGTAATAGGTCATTCCCACTGTACACAAGAAATGTGAAACACTGCCTTTCAAACAGGCAACCCAACTACAGATCTCATCAAACTCTAGCCCTAGATATTGAAAAGAGCCTACTTTAGCCAGAACGCACCCTCCTATATTCACTGGGTAATCCTTAGTATTCTTAGGACCACAGACCATTACAACGTTTTTCATACAATTAGTTTCAAGGTCCCAATCTTTCATAAACTCACCAAAGCTGTCTAACAGCTGCTTAAGACCATTGGTCGTCCTCGACAGCAGAACTGCGTCATCCGCATACAGTAAAGCTGGAATGGCACTAATGCAAATACGCAGGACATCAGCTCCTATAGAGACCAAGGTTTTCTCAAGGCCATTACTATATAAAAGGAATAAAATAGGGGTGAGAACACACTCTTAGCGCACACCATGGTTAACTTTGAACAATGAAGTGGTCTCACCATTTGGCCCATACCTAACTTTTGTCCTCTGCTCCTCTGATCTTTAAAAACAAATCCATCTGAATCCCATCTGGCCCAGGGAAATTATTGAGGACGATATCACATATGGCCTTTGATACCTCTAGCACCGAAAAAAGGGGATTAAAATTCAGAGGCAGATTCACCCGGGGATCCTCGGCCCTTACTTCATCTGACCCATAAATGCTGGAAAAATGACCATCCCAATCCTCTGGGGTAATATGTGATGTAACAACATCCGAAGAGCTACTGTTAGCTAAGCCTGCCCAAACCACCCACTAAAGGCCTGAGTATCCTTTTGTTGACAGGCAGCCACAATATCTTCCCATTGTTCTTCTTTAATTTCAGCCCTCTGCTTCTTCATGGCCTGGTATAGGCCTTTCTACAGGCAGATACAGCAACCTGATCCCTATTAGTTTGCAGAACGGCCTGACGCAACAAAGTATTTGCTATTCTACATGCTTTGTTGAACCATGAACAATCAGCTAATGAACCTTTCTTTGCGGGTCTACTCATCATATCCCTAATCCAAGACAAAAGCTTAACAAAGCAAAATAATGAGTTAGCGGCATCACCATAGTCTGCTAGACACAACGTTATTAGTTTGGAACAGTCATTTTGCATCTGGACTATGATAGATGCTAAGTTTGCAGAGCACCAGACCCCCCTCCTGACATTATCCTTAACCCCTAATGTCTGTTTAGAGCCATACACCCTCATTCTAGACTGTGAAGGAACTTTGACAAGTACGGCCTGGGGATTGTGGTCGCTATACACAGATGGTATTACTTCAGTCCCATGAATAAATGCTAGGAGCTTCCGAAAAGCTAACACATAGTCGATGGTTGTGCTACACCCACACCCAGTTAAAGTAGGAGCCACTATACCATCTGAACTAATAGCAGGACTGGCTAAGTCATGTAACAGCAGAATGGCATATAAGTGCCACCCCTTCCAATACAAATCAGTCTGGTCTACTTCACAGCTAAGAGGGTCAAAAGAAAAGTGCAGTCATATGGATATATCTCCCAGCTTGGTATTAAAATCCCTTGCAAGCAGAATATTAAATAACCCATCTTTAGCCTGGGTTTTGTCGACTAAAGAGCCAATAACTGTAGAAAAACCTTGAAAAGAAGAATTATTAATAATTTCAAAATCATTATTGTTAGAAATGGGTCTTTGGTTGGCAGTCAGGTTACCCACTGTCCAAGCAAGGACCTTCACTTTAGTCATGGTAATGGAGAATCACCCTCAGCTAACCCCGCTCACCCTCTTGGTAGCTTGGCAGGAGCAGGCAGGCTTAACTTCAGAGTACTAGGTGTAAAGTATTTGTACCAACACACACAGTAACTTAATGAAAACACAGGTTTAGAAACATAGGAAATATTTATCTAAACAAAACAAGACCAAAATGACAAAAATCCAACATACACAAGTCAAGTTATTAATTAAAAAGCAGAAATAGTCTTAAATCCTTTGGTAAACAGCTAAAACACTGTTAGCATTGAAAAGTACCTGGGTCGCGTCAAAATAACACGCATGGGCGAGGGTGCATCGAAAAAGGTAAACGGTGCGTCAATTTCTCACCCGCAAGCGAGCTCTTGCGTCGTTTCTCCTTCTCCGGTCAGACCGGCGTGCATCAGCTTACCTCCCTGCAGGGAAGCGATGCATCGATCCAGACAGCACTCAGATCTGGGCAGTCGTTGCGCAGTTTTTCCACACCCACAAGGTTCCAGCCACACAGTGATAGAAAAACCGTGCTGTGAGGGTTGCGACGATACCAGCCTCCGTCAGCGTTGCAGCATGTCGTTTCTCCTGCTGCGTGCATCGATCTCCCAGCCACGCTGCAAGCACTGCATCAATTTCAGCTGCGGAGCCGGTGGCCGTCATTTCTTTAGCCGCTCTCGGAGGTTGCGTCGGAAATTTCCCCGCCCCTTGGTCTGTGCGTGGATTTTCGGGATTGGTCTGCCAGCTTCACCTGTCAAGGCCCCAGGAACTGGATAGGGCACCACTTGACAGGGCAGGAGTCTCAGCAGAGAGTCCAGGTGCTGGCACAGGAAGTCTTTAATGGCTGTCATGACCACACAAACTTGCCAAGTCAAATCAAAGAAGTGCATGAGAAAAGCAAAGAGATATCCTCAGTGGAGACAGCAAAGCCCAAACTGGAAGAAGGTTTGCAGAGTAATCTTGCGCTTATTTCAAAGGAAGAATCAAGAAGAGAAGATCCAAGATGGCCGCTGTGAGTCCTGAAGGTTAGTTACAGTTCTAGTCTTGCAATCGGTTGGTTGCTAGGTTACGAGCTCTCCAGCTGGAAGCCTTGCACTTCAACTGAGGTCTGACAGGAATCAGCTGTGTGGAGAGAGAGCGCGCTTCAGAACAGAAACTCCTGTGAGGTAAAATTACATTTGAAGATTATATTACAGAAAACGGATAAATATTGTCAAGGTTTATTCGAAGAGTTTGATAGTAGACCGTTCCCGTGGAAGTCGGTAAGGCTACAGAGTTAATGTATGAATTAACCTTATGTTTACAAGGTTCTTGTTTAAGATATTAAAGTCAAAGAAAAAACGCACTTTAAAAGAGCAAGTATCCACAAATGTCAAGGTTATAAACAAAGGCCAAGTTTAAAGGAGAAACGAACTGTTAACAAATAAGCATTTACAAATTCAATGGTAATAAACCAAAATAGAGTTTAAAAGAGAAACAAACTTAAATAAACAAGCATTTACAACTACAAGTATCAACAGATGTCGAAGTAAGGAAGGAGAAACTAACTGTAATAAACAAGCATTTACAAATACAAGTTATCAACAAACGTCGAAGTAAGAAAGGAGAAACGAACTTTAATAAACAAGCATTTACAAATACAAGTATTGACAGAAGTCACAATAAGACAGGAGAAATTAAATAACATCAGCTGATTTGAAGAACGCATTTTCACCAACTATATATCTATATATAACAACATAAAACCAATCTCTAACAAAGGTTGAGAAGTTCTTCCAGAATCAGTAATAAGCATTTTTTTAAGAAGAGCTATCATTTATAGAGAGAAGCAAGGCTACAGAGAACTCAGGGTGAGTGAAGAAATAATAGAATTAAAGAGAATTAAGTGTTGAGAGTAGAAAGTGAAAAACTGATGTTGTATGTCCCTAGTAATTGCGACTGTGACTCTTGCAGGTGCTGTATCCAATCTTAGATGTGAAGAGGCAGACTGAGTAATGGCGTTCTTCATCTCTGTGGCAGTCTCTCTACCATCCCATTCCCCTTTCCCCCTCTGGGGTACTCAGCACGAAGGATTAATATTCGTTGTGAGTAGCTCGGGTCGGGACTGAGGAGTTATCTTCTGCTTCTGAGGAAATCAAATTGAAGTATCTTGACAATGGCCCTGAGACTTCAACAACAGGAGGCACGCTCAGGACAATCCCTTGGAGATTTCTTCGCAAGCAGGAATGCACAACAAAGACCAGTCTTTGTCCCCTTTCACCAGGCAGAAGCAGCAACTGCAGGATAGCTCCACAAAGCATAGTCACAGGCAGGGCAGCACTTCTTAGCTCTTCAGCTCTTCTCCAGGCAGGGGCTCCTCTTGATGTCCAGAAGTGATCTAAAGCCTGTGGTTTTGAGTGCCCCTCTTATACCCATTTTGCCCTTTGAAGTAGGCTTACTTCAAAGACAAGTCTCTCTTGTGTGTGAAATCCTGCCTTGCCCAGGCCAGGCCCCGGACACACATCAGGGGGTTGGAGACTGCATTGTGTGAGGGAAGGCACAGCCTTTTCAAGTATAAGGGACCACTCCTCCTCTTCCTCCTAGCACAGATGGCTCATCAGGATATGCAGGCTACACACCAGCTCCTTTTGTGTCACTGTCTAGGAGAGGTACAAACAGCCCAACTGTCATACTGACCCAGACAGGGAATCCACAAACAGGCAGAGTCAAAGAATGATTTAAGCAAGAAAATGCTCACTTTCTAAAAGTGGCATTTTCAAATACACAATACTGAAATCACCTTTACCAAATGATGCATTTTTAAATTGTGAGCTCAGAGACCCCAAACTCTACATGTCTATCCGCTCCCAAAGGGAATCTATGTTTTAATTATATTTAAAGGCAGCACTCATGTTAACTTACGAGAGGGTTTGGCCTTGCAACAGTGAAAAACAAATTTAGCAGTATTTCACTGTTAGGACATATAAAACACATTAGTATATGTCCTACCTTAAACATACGCTGCACCCTGCCCATGGGGCTACCTAGGGCCTTCCTTTGGGGTGTCCTACATGTAAGAAAAGGGAAGTTTTAGGCCTGGCAAGTGGGTACACTTGCCAAGTCTAATTGGTGGTTTAAAATTGCACACACAGACACGGCAGTGGCAGGTCTGAACCATGTTTACAGAGCTACTAAGGTGGGTGGCACAATCAGTGCTCCAGGCCCACTAGTAGCATTTGATTTACAATCCCTGGACACCTCTAGTGCACTGTACTAGGGATTTACCAGTAAATCAAATATGCCAATCATGGATTGTTAGACCTGAGAGCCTTAGGGTGGTCACCCCTAACGTTTTGCCTGCCTCTCTCCACTTTTTGGACACTGTTTTTGCTGGCTTTTAGACTCTGCACACTTTACCACTGCTAACCAGTGCTAAAGTGCATATGCTCTCTCCCTTAAAACATGGTAACCTTGAATCATACCTGATTGGACTATTTAATTCACTTATAAGTCCCTAGTAATGTGCACTCTATGTGCCTAGGGCCTGTAGATTAAATGCCACTAGTGGGCCTGCAGCACTGGTTGTGCCAACCACTTAAGTACCCCCTTTTCCTTGTCTCAGGCCTGCCATTGCAAGGCCTGTGTGTGCAGTTTCACTGTCACCTCGACTTGGCATTTAAAAGTACCTGCCAAGCCTAAACCTCCCCTTTGTCCACATTTAAGTCACCTCTAATGTGTGCCCTAGGTAACCCCTAGAGCAGGGTGCTGTGTGGGTGAAAGGCAGGACATGTACCTGTGTAGTTTACATGTCCTGGTAGTGTAAAACGCCTAAATTTGTTTTTGCACTACTGTGAGGCCTGCTCCCTTCATAGGCTAACATTGGGGCTGCCCTCATACAGTATTGAAGTGGTAACTGCTGATCTGAAAGGAGTAGGAAGGTCATATTTAGTATGGCCAGAATGGTAATATCAAATCCTGCTGACTGGTGAAGTTGGATTTAATATTACTATATTAGAAATGCCACTTTTACAAAGTGAGCATTTCTTTGCACTTAAGTCTTTCTGTGCCTTACAATCCACATCTGGCTGGGCTTCGTTGACAGCTCCTTGTGCATTCACTCAGACACACCCCAAACACAGGGTACTCAGCCTCACTTGCATACATTTGCATTTTGAATGGGTCTTCCTGGGCTGGGAGGGTGGAGGGCCTGCTCTCACTCAAAGGACTGCCACACCCCCTACTGGGACCCTGGCAGACAGGATTGAACTGAAAGGGGACCTGGTGCACTTCTTAGCCACTCTTCGAAGTCTCCCCCACTTCAAAGGCACAACTTAGTATAAAACAGGGCCTCTGCCCTACCTCATCAGACACTTGCTGGAGAAGAAACCTGAACCAGAAACTACATCCTGCCAAGAAGAACTGCCTGGCTGCTCAAAGGACTCACCTGTCTGCTTTCCCCAAAGGACTGCTGTCTTGCTGTTGCCCTGCTGCCTTGCTGAACTCTTGTCTGGCTGTGAAAGTGCTCTCCAAGGGCTTGGATAGAGCTTGCCTCCTGTTCCTTGAAGTCTCAGGACCAAAAAGACTTCTTCCTTTCACGTGGACGCTCCGTGCGCCGAAAATTTCGACGCACAGCTTGTTTCGCGGTGAGAAAAACGCCGCACACCGACGCTGATCAACGCGACGCCCTCGGGACGATCGAGACTTCGACGCACAACCTCGCAAGGACAAAGCCGCCCGACTTCCAAGGAGAAATCGACGCGACGCCTACCGTGAGTGCGAAACTTTGACGCACGGCCTCGCAAGGACAACGCCGCCCGACTTCCAAGGAGAAATCGACGCGACGCCTGCCGTGAGACCAAAATTTCGACGCACGGCCTCGCAAGGTCAACGCCGCCCGACTTCCAAGGAGAAATCGACGCGACGCCTACCGTGAGATCGAAACTTCGACGCGCAGCCCCGCAGAACGACGCGCAGCCGGAAAATAAGCAGGAGAATCCACGCACAGACCCGGGACATCTGGTAATCCTCGCGATCCACAAAAAAGAGACTGTCTGCGCGCCGGAAAACGACGCCCGACTTCCCCGCGTGGAAAAGAACGACGCAAGTCTGTGTGTGCTGAGCGGAAAACGACGCACCCACCCCTTTTTCCACGCATCTCTTCTCCTGTGGCCCTCTGAGGAGATTTCCCACCAGAAACCAGGTACCCTGTGCTTGAAAGACACTTTATTGCTTTTTAAAGACTTAAAGACTCTTAATATCACTTTTCAGTGATATCTTTACAAATTCGTATTGCAACTTTGATCGCTTTGACCTACAATTATCCAGATAAATATTCTATATTTTTCTAAACACTGTGTGGTGTATTTTTGTAGTGTTATACTATGGTGTTGTATGATTTATTGCACAAATGCTTTACACATTGCCTTCTAAGTTAAGCCTGACTGCTCGTGCCAAGCTACCGGAGGGTGAGCACAGGCTGATTTTGGATTGTGTGTGACTTACCCTGACTAGAGTGAGGGCTTTTGCTTGGACAGGGGGTAACCTGACTGCCAACCAAAAACCCCATTTCTAACATTGGTGATCAGCGGTGAGGATAGGACTTGTGTTTGTGCAGTGACATACAGTAGCTAAGTATTTCACTACCTACCCACAGTTGAAGGTCAACTTGATTTTTCATTTTTTTTCGCTTTGGTTCTCTGATGTCCTCCTGGATATACTATTGATATTTTGGACTTTGGATTTTGGTTTTTGCTAGTAAGATCTTATCAGAATGGGATTGCTTACCAACTCATGCTTTGTTCCTACTGACCACCTCACTAAGGCTGACCTAAGGAAGCTTTGCAGACAATGGGGCCTTCCTGTAGCAAGGAGATCTACTAAAGCGGAGATGCTCCATCACTACATAGTCTGGGGGGAGGAAAGATGGGCAGAGAGAGAGGCAGCAAGAAACCAAATGACTAAGTACCCCTCAGATGAGGAGGAAGACTACTCAGATGAGGAGGAGGGCTACTCAGAGTTGGACAGTGACCCAGAAATAGATGAATGGCTCCGAAGTCAAAGGCGACAGGAGCAACAATTAGAGGAGTATCTTGCAGAGGTTGAGGCAAAAAGACTTTTAGCCCTGGAAGAAGAAAAGATTGCAGCTCAAGAGCTGAGCGGTAAAGAGCTGAAACTGGAGGCCGGAAGGGCTGAGTCCAGTTCAGATGGTGGCAGCAAAAATCTTGCATCTAGTACTGCTGAAGAAGGGCACAAGCCCAGAGATGTGGTGCCCAACTTGAAGAAGGGAGTTGACACACCCCAGGTAGTTCAAGGGTATGAGGTAGTTCCCGTTATGCACAGGGTCCCTGAGAAGGATTGGGGAACTGGCACAGGGAGTCATATTCCTACTGGGGGGAGGGACACTTTACTGACTCTAGCAGAGAGTGACAGAGAAAAGGGTTCCCCCCTGGTGGACGTCCTGGATATAGAGTGTAGAGACATCCCAGAAGAGTATGGGTTGAGTGTCAGGGACAGGCAGATACTGTCTCACCAGTCTCAAGAGGGTGACATAGAGTGCTTTTCCAAGGCTGAGTTACTGGGTGGTTGGGTGAAGGGTACTGTGGTTAATACATGTGAAGGGCAGAGTGAGGTAATTGCTGGAGAGCATATGTCTAGTCCTTATTTTCCAGAGCTACGCCAACACCAGGTGGAGTGTGAGTTCTCTGACCCAAGGGAACTTACAGTGGAGGCAGACTTTTGGGTGAGTACCAGAGAGTCTGAAGAGGCATTTGGGGGTGCTCCTGAAGGGAGTGGTCTAGGTGGTTCCCGACCAAGTGTGGTGGGAGAGGATTGTAGTGTCCCAGGTAGGTCTCAGAGCCTAACCTGTACCGTAGGGCCACCTTTTGAGGGAAGCCCCGCAGTGTCAGAAGAACTTGGGGGGATGACTGTAGACAGCATCCCAACAGTTCTGGTGTCTGGCAGTACCACTCCTAGTGAGGGGGTGCAGAAGTCCAGACATAGGGTTGAGAGGGGGTGGCAGACCCCAGTGGAGGATCTTGAAAGTCAGGGGTCAGCTCTGAGAGCAGAGCCCCCCAGGAATGACCCAGGTGAGACCGTTTCTGGTTTGGGGGAAACCCAGACTCTGCCGGATGGGCAGAGGTCGGGAGACCTGCGCCAACCAGACTCTTGTGTGGCCCTTGGGGACGGCGTGTCCCTTGTGGGGGGTGAGAGTGCCCCCCAGGAAGTCCTGGCATGCCAGGCAAAGATTCAACCTCAGGGTGGTCACTCTGGGTTGGATAACCGGGTTCAGAGGTTAAACTTTGACCTGGTGGGGGGTAGATGTGCCCCCCAGAAAGTCCTGGAATGCCAGGCAATGGCTCAACCTCAGGGTGGTGACTCTGGGTTGGCTTACCAGGTGAAGAGGTCAAACTCTGACCTGGTGGGGGGTAGGTGTGCCCCCCAGAAAGTCCTGGCGTGCCAGGCAGTTGTCCAACCTCAGGGTGTCGACTCTGGGTTGGATGGCCAGGTTCAGAGGTTAAACTCTGACCTGGTGGGAGGTAGGTGTGCCTCCCAGAAAGTCCTGGGATGCCAGGCAATTGCCCAACCTCAGGGTGGTGACTCTGGGTTGGCTAACCCGGTTCAGAGGTCAAACTCTGACCTGGTGGGGGGTAGGTTTGCCCCCCAGAAAGTCCTGGTATACCAGGCAATGGTTCAACCTCAGGGTGGTGACCCTGGGTTGAAGAACCAGGCTCAGAGGTTAAACTCTGACCTGGTGGGAGGTAGGTGTGCCTCCCTGAAAGTCCTGGCCTGCCAGGCAATGGTTCAACCTCAGGGTGGTGACTCTGGGTTGGATATCCAGGTTCAGAGGTTAAACTCTGACCTGGTGGGGGGTAGGTGTGCCCCCCAGAAAGTCCTGGCGTGCCAGGCAATTGTTCAACCTCAGGGTGGTGACTCTGGGTTGGATACCCAGGTTCAGAGGTTAAACTCTGACCTGGTGGGGGGTAGGTGTGCCTCCCAAGAAGCCCTGCTGTGCCAGGCAATTGTCCAACCTCAGGGTGTTGACTCTGGGTTGGATGACCAGGTTCAGAGGTTAAACTCTGACCTGGTGGGGGGTAGGTGTGCCCCCCAGAAAGTCCTGGCGTGCCAGGCAATTGCCCAACCTCAGGGTGGTGACCCTGGGTTGGAGAACCAGGCTCAGAGGTTAAACTCTGACCTGGTGGGAGGTAGGTGTGCCTCCCAGAAAGCCCTGGTGCGCCAGGCAATTGTTCAACTTCAGGGTGGTGACTCTGAGTTGAATGGCCCAGTTCAGAGGTTAAACTCTGACCTGGTGGAGGGTCAGTGTGCCCTCCAGGAAGTCCTGGCGTGCCAGGCAATTGTTCAACTTCAGGGTGGCGACTCTGAGTTGAATGGTCAGGTGCAGAGGTTAAACTCTGACCTGGTGGGGGGTAGGTGTGCCTCCCAGAAAGTCCTGGTTTGCCAGGCAGTGATCCAGTCTGAGGGTACAGACCCTGGGCTGGGAGACCAGGTTCAGGGTGTCCCCCCGGACCTGTAGAGAGGGGCTACTGATAACAGTGCCCCTACCCTATTGTCTTCTGAGGAGGCCACTCCTAGTTGGAGAGTGCTGGACCCCAGAAGAGAGGGCAGGGGGAGGGAAGCCTCACCCCGGGCCCTAGTCCAACCTGAAGGTACAGACCCCAGGTTGGAGGGCCAGTTGCAGGTTAACAGCCCTGCACTGGTGGAGGAATGGTACAGGGCGACTTCTATAAGCACCCTGACCATGGTGGACTCTGGGGGTACCGCTCCAGGAGGGAGGGTACAGAGCCCCAGAGGGGAGGACCAGGTTCAGGCTGTCATCCCTGACCTGGTGGAAGGGAGAGTGGTTAAAGGGTGCCCAGCACCTGGGGCTACCGCCCCCCACTCTCCACAGCCACAGTGGTGGGAGAGCTTTGAGAGGCCTGGGGCCTGGCTCTCATCCCTGACAACTGTCAGTAACCACAGTGGCTTGCTGTCCGGGTGGACAGAGTTATCCCTGGGGAGGGGACAAGTGTCCCACCCCGGGGATAGAATGGGCAACACCACTGTGTTGGTCCTGGTGGTACTATCCTGCTCCTGGGATACATCTGTGAGCAATGTAAGGTTAGGTGCTGCACAGATGGGATCCGCAGGAAAGGAGAAAGGTTCCCCATGGATGGGCTTAGTGGGCCCTGAGAGTATGGACAGAGGGATCCAATTGGAGTCAGGAAGGCGAAGAACTGGAGCATGCCCCTGCTGTTGTGGGCCTGGGTCCTTGTTCTGTCGCCTCAAACAGGGAAGTACATCAGGATAGTGATTGTTCTCCCCTGGCTTTAGGCTGGTGGGGGGTCATGTTGGACCTGGCTTTTTGACAGGGACATCCCCAAACTTTTTGCCTCCTTCCTCCTATTTTTTCTGACCTGTTGTTGTTGGCTTTTGACCTCTGAGCACTTTACCACTGCTAACCAGTGCTAAAGTGCATATGCTCTCTGTGTAAATTGTACTATTGATTGGTTTATCCATGATTGACTATTTAATTTACCTATAAGTCCCTATTAGAGTGCACTACATGTGCCTAGGGCATGTAGATTAAATGCTACTAGTGGGCCTGCAGCACTGGTTGTGCCACCCACCTCAGTAGCCCCTTAACCTTGTCTCAGGCCTGCCATTGCCAGGCCTGTGTGTGCAGTTTCACTGCCACTTCGACTTGGCATTTAAAAGTACTTGCCAAGCCTAGAAATCCCCTTTTTCTACATATAAGTCATCCCTAATGAGCGCCCTAGGTAACCCCTAGAGCAGGGTGCGGTGTAGGTAAAAGGCAGGACATGTACCTGTGTAGTTATATGTCCTGGTAGTGTAAAACTCCTAAATTCGTTTTTACACTACTGTGAGGCCTGCTCCCTTCATAGGCTAACATTGGGGCTGCCCTCATACACTGTTGAAGTGGCAGCTGCTGATCTGAAAGGAGCAGGAAGGTCATATTTGGTATGGCCAGAATGGTAATATAAAATCCTGCTGACTGGTGAAGTCGGATTTAATATTACTATTCTAGAAATGCCACTTTTAGAAAGTGAGCATTTCTTTGCACTAAAAACTTGTTGTGCCCTTCAATCCACGTCTGGCTAGGTTTAGTTGACAGCTCCTTGTGCATTCACTCAGACACACCCCAAACACAGGGTACTCAGCCTCACTTGCATACATCTGCATTTTGAATGGGTCTTCCTGGGCTGGGAGGGTGGAGGGCCTGCCCTCACACAAAGGACTGCCACACCCCCTACTGGGACTCTGGCAGACAGGATTGAACTGAAAGGGAACTTGGTGCATTTCTTAGAGACTCTTTGAAGTCACCCCCACTTCAAAGGCACAACTTAGTATAAAACAGGGCCTCTGCCCTACCTCATCAGACACTTGCTGGAGAAGAAACCTGAACCAGAAACTACATCCTGCCAAGAAGAACTGCCTGGCTGCTCAAAGGACTCACCTGTCTGCTTTCCCCAAAGGACTGCTGTCTTGCTGTTGCCCTGCTGCCTTGCTGAACTCTTGTCTGGCTGTGAAAGTGCTCTCCAAGGGCTTGGATAGAGCTTGCCTCCTGTTCCTTGAAGTCTCAGGACCAAAAAGACTTCTTCCTTTCACGTGGACGCTCCGTGCGCCGAAAATTTCGACGCACAGCTTGTTTCGCGGCGAGAAAAACGCCGCACACCGACGCTGATCAACGCGACGCCCTCGGGACGATCGAGACTTCGACGCACAACCTCGCAAGGACAAAGCCGCCCGACTTCCAAGGAGAAATCGACGCGACGCCTACCGTGAGTGCGAAACTTTGACGCACGGCCTCGCAAGGACAACGCCGCCCGACTTCCAAGGAGAAATCGACGCGACGCCTGCCGTGAGACCAAAATTTCGACGCACGGCCTCGCAAGGTCAACGCCGCCCGACTTCCAAGGAGAAATCGACGCGACGCCTACCGTGAGATCGAAACTTCGACGCGCAGCCCCGCAGAACGACGCGCAGCCGGAAAATAAGCAGGAGAATCCACGCACAGACCCGGGACATCTGGTAATCCTCGCGATCCACAAAAAAGAGACTGTCTGCGCGCCGGAAAACGACGCCCGACTTCCCCGCGTGGAAAAGAACGACGCAAGTCTGTGTGTGCTGAGCGGAAAACGACGCACCCACCCCTTTTTCCACGCATCTCTTCTCCTGTGGCCCTCTGAGGAGATTTCCCACCAGAAACCAGGTACCCTGTGCTTGAAAGACACTTTATTGCTTTTTAAAGACTTAAAGACTCTTAATATCACTTTTCAGTGATATCTTTACAAATTCGTATTGCAACTTTGATCGCTTTGACCTACAATTATCCAGATAAATATTCTATATTTTTCTAAACACTGTGTGGTGTATTTTTGTGGTGTTATACTATGGTGTTGTATGATTTATTGCACAAATGCTTTACACATTGCCTTCTAAGTTAAGCCTGACTGCTCGTGCCAAGCTACCGGAGGGTGAGCACAGGCTGATTTTGGATTGTGTGTGACTTACCCTGACTAGAGTGAGGGCTTTTGCTTGGACAGGGGGTAACCTGACTGCCAACCAAAAACCCCATTTCTAACAGTGCCCAAAGCCCACATGCCCAAAAATACTTCCAAGTACAGGCAGTGGGTCACCATTGATGGGCAGAAGGTGGAGGCTCTGCGTGACACAGGAGCCAGTATGACTACTATCAAGAGTCAGCTGGTGTCAACAGAGCAGATAGTCCCTAATACATTCTACCAGGTCATAGTCGCTGACAATCGTTAGAGTCACCTACCGGTGGCTCTGGTTCCCTTTGAGTGGGGGGGGTCTCTGGTACTCTGAAAGTAGCTGTGAGTCCTACCATGCCTGTAGATTGTCTGTTAGGCAATGGATCTTGAGCATACTGCTTGGAAAGAAGTGGAGCTCAGATCTCACCTGGAGATGTTAGGGTTACCTGAGTGGGTCTGCATGACCACACGGTCCATGGCTGACCGAGAGGGAAGTCAAGGGCATCTGGAGCCTGGAACAATGGCCCAGAGAGCTGCCAAGAGGAGGGGCAAGGGGCGCGGGAAACCGGTCCCAGAAGTTCCCGCAGTGGTTGACGGGGCTCCTGAGGAGGAGGCTCCCGAGCCAACTGGGGAAGACATTGCCACCCTAGGTGACCTACCTGAGCTTGCTGACTGGCAAGTTGAGGGTGGACCCACCAGGGAGAAATTCTGCAAGGCGCAGAAAGAATTTCCCACTCTAGAGGGTCTGAGGAAGCAAGCCTCAGACCAGGCGGCAGGTGAAGCCTCAAATCAAATCAAATCATTAACATTTATAAAGCGCGCTACTCACCCGTGCGGGTCTCAAGGCGCTAGGGGGGAAAGGGGGGGTTATTGCTGCTCGAACAGCCAAGTCTTTAGGAGTCTCCGGAAAGCGGAGTGGTCCTGGGTGGTCCTGAGGCTGGTGGGGAGGGAGTTCCAGGTCTTGGCCGCCAGGAAGGAGAAAGATCTCCCACCCGCCGTGGAGCGGCGGGTGCGAGGGACGGCAGCAAGTGCGAGGCCAGCGGAGCGGAGGGGGCGGGTGGGGACGTAGAAGCTGAGGCGTCTGTTGAGGTATTCCGGTCCCTTGTTGTGGAGGGCTTTGTGTGCGTGGGTGAGAAGACGGAAGGTGATCCTTTTGCTGACTGGGAGCCAATGCAGGTGTCTCAGGTGTGCGGAGATGTGGCTGTTGCGGGGTACGTCGAGGATGAGGCGGGCCGAGGCGTTTTGGATGCGTTGCAGGCGGTTTTGGAGTTTGGCGGTGGTCCCGGCGTAGAGGGTGTTGCCGTAGTCCAGGCGACTCGTGACAAGGGCGTGGGTCACGGTTTTTCTGGTGTCGGCGGGGATCCAGCGGAAGATCTTGCGGAGCATGCGGAGAGTGAGGAAGCAGGCGGAGGACACGGCGTTGACTTGCTTGGTCATGGTGAGAAGAGGGTCCAAGATGAAGCCGAGGTTGCGGGCGTGGTCTGCGGGGGTCGGTGCGGTGCCGAGGGCCGTGGGCCACCAGGAGTCGTCCCAGGCGGACGGGGTGTTGCCGAGGATGAGGACTTCCGTTTTTTCAGAGTTCAGCTTTAGGCGGCTGAGCCTCATCCAATCTGCGACGTCCTTCATACCCTCTTGTAGGTTGGTCTTGGCGCTGGCGGGGTCCTTGGTGAGGGAGAGTACAAGTTGGGTGTCGTCGGCGTAGGAGGTGATGATGATGTCATGCTTGCGTACGATGTCGGCGAGGGGGCTCATGTAGACATTGAAGAGTGTCGGGCTGAGCGATGAGCCTTGAGGTATGCCGCAGATGATCTTGGTGGGTTCTGAGCGAAACGGAGGGAGGTAAACTCTTTGGGAGCGGTTAGCGAGGAAGGAGGCGATCCAGTCCAGGGCCTGGCCTTGGACCCCGGTGGAGCGTAGGCGGGTGATTAGGGTGCGGTGACAGACGGTGTCAAAGGCAGCCGAGAGGTCGAGGAGAATGAGGGCGACTGTTTCACCGTTGTCCATCAGGGTTCTGATGTCGTCTGTGACTGAGATGAGGGCGGTTTCCGTGCTGTGGTTGGTTCGGAATCCGGTTTGTGAAGGGTCGAGCAGGTTGTTGTCTTCCAGGAAGGTGGTCAGCTGTTTGTTGACGGTCTTTTCTATTACCTTGGCTGGGAAAGGTAGAAGAGAGATGGGGCGGAAGTTTTTCAGGTCGCTTGGGTCAGCCATAGGTTTCTTTAGTAGGGCGTTGACTTCAGCGTGCTTCCAGCATTCGGGGAAGGTAGCAGAAGAAAAAGAAGAGTTGATGACGGTCTGGAGGTGCGGGGCGATGATGTCGTCGGCTTTGTTAAAGATGAAGTGCGGGCAGGGGTCCGAAGGGGCGCCGGAGTGGATAGAGTTCATGATGGATTTGGTTTCTTCCGTGTTGATGTGGGTCCAGTTGTTGAGGATGATGTCCGGGGAAGCGGGTTCAGTGGTGTATGGTTGGGTCTGGTGTCCGAAGCTGTCGTGGAGAGCCTCTGGCGATCACCACATATATTGGGAGAATGATCTCCTCTACAGTGAGCCTAAGGTTCCGGCCTTTGGGGCAGCGCGTGCGCTGGTGGTCCCCCAGTGTTACCGAACCTTCCTACTGGGTCTGGCTCACGACATTCCCCTGGCAGGACATTTGGTGCAAGGCAAGACCTTTGACAGGCTTGTCACCCACTTTTATTGGCCCAGAATGAGGACAAACTCAGATAAGTTCTGTAGATCGTGTCCTACCTGCCAGGCCAGTGGTAAAGCAGGAAAAAGGGTTAAGACCCCCCTGATTCCACTTCCTGTTGTTGGCACCCCCTTTGAAAGGGTGGGCATCGACATTGTTGGTCCATTGGACCCCAAAACTGCCTTAGGCAACAGGTTCATCCTGGTTTTGGTGGACCATGCCACCCGTTACCCAGAGGCAATCCCTCTTAGGACCGTAACTGCACCGGTGGTGACCAGAACTCTGATGGGGATATTTACCCGTGTGGGATTCCCAAAGGAGATAGTGTCTGACAGAGGCACTAACTTCATGTCTGCATACATGAAGTCTCTGTGGGATGCGTGTGGTGTAACCTACAAGTTCACCACACCCTATCACCCCCAATCTAATGGTCTTGTGGAGAGATTTAACAAGACCTTGAAAGGCATGATTGGTGGCCTCCCTGAGGCCATGAGGTGTAAGTGGGATGTCCTCTTACCATGCCTTCTCTTTGCTTACCGAGAGGTCCCCCAGAGGGGGGTGGGGTTCAGTCCCTTTGAGCTTCTCTATGGGTACCCTGTCAGGGGACCCTTAAGCATTGTCAAGGAGGGGTTGGAGAGAGCTCCAAAGGCGCCCCCTCAGGATATGGTCAGCTACATGTTGGCCCTCCGCAACCAGATGACCCGCTTCTGGAAAGAGGCCCAAAGTAACCTTGAGGCCAGTCAAGAGGTAATGAAACGCTGGTATGACCAGAAGGCCACCCTGGTAGAGTTTCAACCTGGAGACAAAGTGTGGGTAATGGAGCCAGTAGAGCCTAGAGCTCTCCAGGACTGCTGGTCTGGCCCATTTGAAGTAAAGGAGCGGAAAGGGGAGGCCACTTACCTAGTGGACCTCCAAACCCCTATGAACCGCCTAAGGGTGCTCCATGTCAACCGACTAAAGGCTCATTTTGAGAGGTCTGAGGTCAACATGCTTCTGGTCACAGATGAAGGAATGGAAGAGGAGAGTGAACCTCTCCCTGACCTCCTCTCTGCCCAAGAAGGTGATGGGTCAGTGAAAGGGGTCATTCTCTCTGACTCCCTGACTCTAAACCAGAAAGGAGACTGCTATGAGCTGTTGGAGCAGTTCTCCCCCCTGTTCTCCCTTACTCCTGGACTGACCCAGCTCTGTGTTCATGACATTGACACCGGTGACAGTCTCCCTGTGAAGAACAAAATTTACAGGTTATCGGATAAGGTGAAAGCCAGCATCAAGGAGGAGGTCTCCAAGATGTTAGCTTTAAGGGTTATCGAGAAATCCAGTAGTCCCTGGGCCAGCCCAGTGGTGTTGGTCCCTAAGGCTACTGCACCAGGTGCGAAGCCAGAACTCCGGTTCTGTGTGGACTACCGGGGTCTCAACTCAGTCACCCGGACTGATGCTCACCCCATCCCCGAGCTGATGAGCTCATTGACAGGCTGGGCGCTGCCAAGTTCCTGAGTACGTTTGATCTTACTTCAGGGTACTGGCAGATCGCCCTGACTGAGGGGGCTAAAGAGAGATCCACATTTTCAACCCCAGATGGCCATTACCAGTTCCGGGTGATGCCATTTGGATTGAAAAATGCCCCCGCTACCTTCCAACGGTTGGTTAACGGGGTCCTAGCTGGCAAGGATGCCTTCTGTGCAGCCTACCTGGATGACATAGCTGTCTACAGTTCCAGCTGGGAGGAACACCTGCTCCACCTCAAGGAGGTGCTTCAGGCCCTGCAACAGGCAGGCCTGACCATCAAGGCTAGTAAGTGCCAGATTGGGCAGGGTTCCGTGGTGTACTTGGGACACCTAATGGGTGGTGGCAAGGTGCAGCCACTCCAGGCCAAGATTGAAACTATCAAGGCCTGGCAACCACCTAGAACTCAGACTGAGGTGAGAGCCTTTTTAGGCCTCACAGGATACTACCGCAGATTTGTCAAGGGCTATGGTACCATTGTGTCACCCTTGACAGAACTCACTTCCAAGAAACAACCTAGGTTGGTGAATTGGACAGAGGCTTGTCAGAAAGCCTTTGACTCCCTGAAGGAAGCCATGTGCACGGCCCCCGTGCTCAAGGCCCCTGACTACTCTCAGGAATTTATCGTGCAGACAGACGCTTCAGAGCATGGCATAGGGGCGGTCCTAGCACAGCTAAATGAGGAGGGCCTAGACCAACCAGTAGTCTTTATTAGCAGAAGGCTATTACCACGGGAACAGAGGTGGAGTGCTATTGAAAGAGAAGATTTTGCTGTGGTCTGGGCACTGAAGAAGCTAAGACCCTACCTGTTTGGGACTCACTTCCGGGTTCAGACAGACCCAGGCCCCTCAGATGGCTCATGCAGATGAGGGGTGAGAATCCAAATCTCTTGAGGTGGTCCATTTCCCTACAGGGGATGGACTTTACTGTGGAACATCGCCCCGGGGTTGACCACGCCAATGCTGATGGTCTCTCCAGATACTTCCACCTTAGCGATGAGAGCTCCCAGGAGGTTGGGTAGCTCTCCCCACTTTCAGCTGGGGGGGACACATGTTAGACCTGACACCCCTAACTTTTTGCCTGCCTCCCTCCACTTTTTGGGCACTGTTTTTGCTGGCTTTTAGACTCTGCACACTTTACCACTGCTAACCAGTGCTAAAGTGCACATGCTCTCTATCTTAAAACATGGTAACCTTGAATCATACCTGATTGGACTATTTAATTTACTTATAAGTCCCTAGTAATGTGCACTCTATGTGCCTAGGGCCTGTAGATTAAATGCTACTTGTGTGTGACTTACCCTGACTAGAGTGAGGGTTTTTGCTTGGACAAAGGGTAACCTGACTGCCAACCAAAAACCCAATTTCTAACATAGATGAACCGATTACATACACATTTTGTATAGAAGCACTTGCACTTTAGCACTGGATAGCAGTAGTAAAGTGCCCAGAGAAACAAAAACAGCAAAAACAGAGTCCAGCACACATCAACAACCTGGGAAACTGAGGCAAAAAGTTAGGGGAGACCACGACAAGGATGCCAAGTCTAACAATTATTATAATTATTCACCATGAAGATCTTTAACTTACCACCCTATCTAACGTCAAATGCCTGAAACCCACCCCAATACCTGTTGCTACTGGAAAACATTTGCACCCAGTATTGACCATGAACCAAGCCACCAATCCCCCCTTTGCCATGGACAGGGGTTGAGGGGGTGGCAAAGTTACTAAACTGGTATACCCATCAAGAACTAATTTGGACACAGCCCAGGTATCCCGCATAAAAACAATATCAAAGTTAGGAATAAACGACTGCCATCCCTCTACCCCAGGCTTTGACATCAGGTCTTCTGCATTTCAGCTGAGAAATTTCAGTAGCTTCTTACTAACAAAAGGTTGCAACCCAATCTGCAAAGCTATCACCTCTCCAGGTGTGTCCACAGGGGAACTAGACTTGCTCTCAGGTGGCATAACAACAGTGCTCCCCCCTCCCGCCAATGCCTGGACACCTCTACAAACAGCTCCACCAGTCACATTGATAGAGATTGTGGATAGTTGTCAAACAATGCCTTCCAGCTCTGACAAAGCAGAATATCTATTACTAAGTGGAAGGAAGTAGGGGGAGGACATTTACCTATAGCCAATACAGGATCATGTTGAGTGATTTGATTTTCAGTAGTATCGGAAATAAGAGCAGAAGCTAGATGAGACTAAAAGAAGCCCAAAGGTAATATTCTGATCTCCTTGAATCTCACCATGCCAGCTCTGGCTAAGACAAGCACTTCCATAGTGACACCATGATCACGAAAATAAATGATCACAAGAGCTTGTCTCATCAAATGGATCTATACCTCCCACCTGTCGCACCAACAAAATCTCTGTAAAAAGGTCCCACTTACACATAATTCTCCTCATTATGCCTCACCTGGGGAGCAGTAGTAATGTTGGTGCATTCCCAGGTCTACCACTTATGGTAAATATGGAATGTGTCAAAATCCATAGATGCTGTGTGGGAACACCCACACACCACCCATGGAATGCTTCCCTGGGGCAGATTTGCCCTGCGTTGCATTATTCTGGATTCATCAAGCCACTCAGGGCCTCGCAAGGTGGCCTTATGTGGCTTGATAAATCACATTTTAAGGGTTGAGTTGGTTTTGCACCCTAATGTGTGGTGCAAAAGTGATGCAAACCTTTGATAAATTTGCCCCATGGATTTCATCATTACCTGCTGAAACTAACCAGGGGCAATGCCCTTGTCCATTGATTTGGCAATTGACTTGCTCATTTGGAATGCTTGTTGGAACACGTTATACTTCCATGAGTTATCCCAAGTTTCTGTTTTTCTTTTCCAACACTTTCAAATGTCCCTTTGGATTTGCCACTTTTTCAGCAGACTCCACATTTAATGAGATGCTTTTGGGATGGACATAGGTTGAGTGGCTAGTTTTGGAGCCTTTTGACTTGTGACCCATACATTTATTTATTACACAGGTTAAATTACTGATTCTGGTTCGGATCTCATGTCTGCTTTGATCTTGCATCTAGAAAATATCAAAGTGTCTGGAATAACCCCCATTCTAAAACTTCACTTAGCAACTTTTTTGTATCCAGCATAGTGGAGTAGAGTTCCACAACCTCGCCTACTGGCAATACGTCCAGTGTGGCATTCACAGGTAGTGATTTGCTATGGTGCATCTAACATTTCATCAGCAGTGGAAGCTGAAACCTGCTCATAACACAGCACTGCAGTACTAATACACTTTACTGATAGTAACTGCAGAACCATGCACCAGTTGGAAAAAAGAAAGCATGAGCTACAATAGTCAGAGCTGCATCCATACTCCAAATGGAAATATACATATCTCAGCTGCCTTAATAAGCACGATCATCTTATCTTCGGACTGCTCTATTGACGACCTAACTGCATATATGCCATATCAGTGCGTTGTCACTGGTAAATCTCATTCAACATTCTGTTACCTTCTGGGCATCTGTAAACAGCTACACTCAGCCACAATGTGTGTTGGGTAGTAGTGCTGATATTATTGAACTACTGCTGGGGCATTTGATATTGCTCATCATAAAGTGTTGTGCAAGCACTGTATGGTTAGATTGCTCTGGTGGTGGGCGAGTTAGATGATTTACCTTTGACTGCTATACACCTTCCTTGACACATCATCACCAGAAGATTCAATTGGCTGCCTTTCTCTCTCCGATATTTAAAGGGCCATCCAGTCAATGATGGCACAATAGGTCTCAAAAACTAAGAAGGTATCATCAAACAAAGGCACATTCAGTAATGACTAATGGTGGTAGGTGTAGGTGATGCAGGCCTGGGTAAAGAGAACTGGTTTTGTTTCTTTACACTGGATTGCCCCTTTAAACTATTCTGTGTAATTCCACTTGGTATGGCACTCTCATCCCTTGTCTTTAGCATCTTAATGTGCATGTTAGGTGAAATGATTATCTGTGAGGGCCTGGGATTTCCCGATTTTATGAATGACATTCAGCTGGGAGTGTGCATGGTTGTGTGAAGATTAAGGTTCTTTGTCATTCTTTCCCTTTGATTACCTGATTACACAAGAGTGTTTGGGAATGTGGAGGCATTGATGCACTTGGAAGACAAGAAAGTATATGGTGTGAAATGTGTCCCTCTCCATGTCAGTGCTACTACCAGGCTGTACTTTCTGCAGAACCCAAAGCTGCCAGCCCCACCAATCACTCAAAATGAGAATACTAAGGGCTGCAGCAAACAAGGCTCTGAGTAGAGGAAAGATGGACTCAGCAGGCCCACATTGGTTTGTGGTTAAACATGTGAGCTATCTTGGGCTAGCTTAAGGGAGGGCAAGCCTAAGTACAGCTGAAAACAAATATTACTAATGTACTAAAAGTGTGACTCTCCAGCTGGAGTTGTGAGTGCACAACACTTTAATACTAGCTCAACAAGATATACATGTATCCATAATACAAATGGTAGAACACATGCAACATAGTATACAGTACATTATAAAACAGTGACGTTATGCAATATAGTATTAAATCAAATGCCACTTTGCAATCTTAAATGATCACAGAAGTGACACAGACCTACAGCAATGTAATAATGTACTTACTGAACTGTTAAAAAGCTTAGCCAATCTTCACAAAGAATACAATGATCCTGTTCAAGATCAGTAGCTGACTGTGATCAGTGCACAAAGCATCGCAGTCAGTTGCCAAAACGGAGTTACTTGGTTATGAGCCACAATTTATACAGTTTATAACCCTAGTTTTTTGGAACACCTAATACAATACAGGACAATGCAAAACAATAGCACACAGTGTACAGTGTATTTATTAAATTGAAAACAAAGTGGATATATCTTTATGTCTGAAGAGTAAATTTATGTCTGGGTTTAGAATTAGTGATGTCGATTGAACAAAGTGATGAGGAATTATCCCTGTGTTAGTGGATCTAAACTGCTCATTAATCAAGATGGGGGCAGAACACTCTCTGGCTGAAAAATGTATGGAAGACATTGAAACTGGTACATTCAGGTCGCTCGTGGTCGAGACCCAGTAGTAATTACAAACGAACTTTGAAACGAGTTCCTCTCGGCCCCTCTATCCATGCTATTTACAGGCGAAAACTGATTCATTCGTGATCAAGTGTAAGATACGTTAAGATAATCGATGTTGTTCTTATTTATATTTGAGATGCTTTACTTATTCTAGAGCAGTTTATTATTTCCAGAATGTTGTGTTCGGTATTTTTTTCAGGAACCGTATTACGTGTGTAATTCATGCTCTGAACTCTCACCTCCCGCTGATAAATAACAGGCCATGATTGAGTCCTTGAGGCAGGGCGAGCTTCTCTCAGTGCCCGTCAGTTGGTCAAAAAGGTGTCCAGAATACACGTCCACCCAGTCCTTGCCCTGTCTTCAGAGTGCACAGTGCAATGTTCATGTGTGCCAGTTTCAGTTATGGGGCAGGGTGGCACTACATCTGAAGTTGAGTTTATCTGTTTTAGCCATACCCTTAATTGTAAAGGTCATGGCCCTTTTAGGGACCCTCCACTTTTTTCATCCCATTTAGGGCCGTATTTATACTCTGGTTGCGCCGAATTTGCGTCGTTTTTTTTCGACGCAAATTCAACGCTAAACTAACGCCAACTAACGCCATATTTATACTATGGCGTTAGACGCTTCGGGCGCCAAAGTGCCCGGAGTGAGCGTCATTTTTTAGCGTGAACCCCTTCCTTGCGTTAATGATATGCAAGGGAGGCGTTCCCGTCTTAAAAAATGACTCCCAGGCCTTTACGTGGTATTTATACTCCCGGGCAAAAATGACGCCCGGGAGTGGGCGTGGCCAAAAACGGCGCATTTGCGCCGCTTTTTAACGCCTGGGTCAGGGATGGCGTTAAGGGACAAGTGGGCTCAAAATGAGCCCAAGGTGCCCTCCCCTGCCCCCAGGGACCCCCCCTGCCACCCTTGCCCACCCCAGGAGGACACCCAAGGACGGAGGGACCCATCCCATGGACATTAAGGTAAGTTCAGGTAAGTTTTTATTTTTTATTTTTTGTGGCATAGGGGGGCCTGATTTGTGCCCCCCTACATGCCACTATGCCCAATGACCATGCCCAGGGGACATAAGTCCCCTGGGCATGGCCATTGGGCAAGGGGGCATGACTCCTATCTTTACAATGATAGGAGTCATGTTGATGGGGGATGGGCGTCGAAAAAAAATGGCGCAAGTCGGGTTACGACGATTTTTTCGACGTAACCTGACTTGCCCCATTTTAAGACGCCCATACGCCATTTTCCCCCTACGCCGGCGCTGTCTGGTGTACGTGGTTTTTTTCCACGCAAACCAGGCAGCGCCGGTCTGCTTGCGCCGGCTAACGCCATTCCATAAATACGGCGCCCGCATGGCGCTTCAAAATGGCGTTAGACGGCGCAAAAATTTTTGACGCTAAACTGCGTTAGCGCAGTTTAGCGTCAAAAAGTATAAATATGGGCCTTAATGCCCTGGGTATATTGGCCAAAAGTCAAACAGATTTGTTTTTTTATGTTCTTTCTTTCTAGGCTGCTCTGCACCCTCATTATCATTTGCTCACTATTACAATTTCCCTATGTCCCGAGTCATACCCCCGACAGGTATGTTTCCCTTCTTGTTATTATCTTTTTATGTTATGCTTTTTCCCGTACTGATCGAATATTTGACTTCATACCCATATTATTGTGATCTTCCTATCGATTATTACTAAGCCTAATTAGCTATATTGTGTTCCTCTTCTCCCCTAGAAAATGTTGCCTTATGTGCGTACTTAATTTCTTGAATCCCAGGCAGTGTGATACTTTGTATGCCGCCAATGGTAAGGTCATCAGGTTACCCCCACAACATATTACCAGGTGGACTGTGAACAATGCTCCTCGTATGTGTTTTTTCTTTAACTTCTCGTCTCTTCCTCTAATAATTTATCACGATTTCCTTTCATGGACTTCTTATGCTTACACCTATCCTTCTAGAGCCAATCCGAACATTGGAACTCAACTTCCAATTTACAAACATAAATCAATATATATTTACTATCTGGTAGGTTATTGGTAAAATTTGTCTTGCACTGCTTATTATTTGGTGATGAGGTTTCCCTTTTTCAATTTGATTTGCACTAAATTAATATGTACATATTCAAATATATTTCTGTGTATTATTCTTTCTGTGTAATATTACTCATGTGTTGCTCATGCTACCTATCTTTTGTAATGCAGCACAGACTTGATATCAAGTCCCCAAATCAAGAAAAAAATCAGA
The DNA here is from genome assembly GCF_031143425.1 of Pleurodeles waltl. Lineage (NCBI taxonomy): Eukaryota > Metazoa > Chordata > Amphibia > Caudata > Salamandridae > Pleurodeles > Pleurodeles waltl. The sequence continues at coordinate 1,285,755,933 of NC_090444.1, read as the reverse complement.
TCGGGACGAAACGTGTTGACTTGCTCTATATGCATCATTAACACGTCTAGTCAATTGTGATTTCTTTAAATATACCTTGTTATATAAAATATACCGCACATCTGTGGTACACTACTATATGCTTCTATATATGGGTGACCATTTAACCATACTGTTCCCGAGTGCTGTCCTAGCCTTTATCATATAATCATGTGAAATTATGTACAGGCAATGTACACATTGGTTGTAAAATCAATGCTTATTTTGCGACTGACGCAGAGCCAACTGTTGGCATCGGTACTTGCTGTAAACAAAATATATCTCGTAATGGCAGGTGCACTTCATCTGCTGTCTTCCCTTCTCTCAGTCTAATACGTTTAGGAATTTCTCAGATATTCAATGGCCATAAATAAAATAAAATATAATAAAATAATTAATTTACGTAACATGACGTATTGCAAAGTAACATGACGCAATTGAATGTAAGAACATAACGTAAAATAATAAATCTCAGTGTAACAGAAAGCCACTTGTCCTGTCATTGTCATCATTGTCATTGTCAATTTATTGTTCAGTTAATTAAAACCATTACAAATACAAGTAAAAGAAAAAAACAACATTTGAAGCAGGATCATTTGAAAACAATTAGGCTTGAAACGGTGAAAGAAATAAAAGACTAAAAGTTATGTGCTCTGCTGGCTACTCCATTACCTGGGCTAGCGCCCTCCTGAGTGCTGTTACATATTTTGCACATCTTGCCAAAGCCCAGGGAGCAGAGCGTGAAAAGCAAATGTTAGATACCTCCATACAGGACCAAGCTCCCAGAGCCAATGCCAATGGTACTATTAGTTGTCTTCTTACGGCCGCTAGTCCAGGACAGCGCACAGCAGGTGTAGCCAGGTTTCTCGTGGGTATGAGCAGAATCTACAGGTGTTTTTTTTTACTGTGTGTGGGCCAGGAAGGATTCAAATCCTTAGTTGGGAGGGCTGATGTTCTCATATAGAGAATTTGATGCCGAATACCTGCATTTATTGCTGCTAGGAGGTATGGTTGAGGGGCTCCGACCAAGTAGGTGTCATTTAGCACAGGCACAGTTAAAGGTGATTTGGCTAGCGCTTAGTCGGACTCGCAGGAGAGTTCCTTTGCTCTTTTGTTAAATAATGTTTTACAAGCAGCATAAGTCCATGTGTCTGACAGCTGGATGGATTCGCCCATTTCGAAAGTCTTCTGCGCCTTACTTAATTGCATGTGCCATGGGTTGCCAGGGGTTTCGAATATCGTTCTCAGGTATGGTTTTAGTGTGAGCGATTTGGCCTTCCTGAGACTGATGTAATATTTTAAGGTTCCCACTTGGCAGTCTATTAGTTGTGATTTTAGGCCCATTTCCAATCTGAGTCTGGTGCAACATGTATACTTTGGTTGTTGTAAGATTTTTTAGTATACCCTGCAATGGGCCTGTTCTATAGTAGATTCCAGGGACCCCGGGAATGCCGGGTGACCATATTGCAGAGCAGGTAGTAAGGTCGCCTTTGTTACTCTCAGTGTTGGTGCAGCCGAGGCACTTCTGAGTTGCTTATTCAGTTTGGCAAGCTTGTATGCGATGGCAGCAGCTTTCTGTCTGATTGTGTTTTTCTGTGCCCCTGTCGTGTTCTTTTCTGTGAACCACACACCCAAATAGTTGTATTTCCTGGCTGTGCAGATAATGTAACTGCCCAATTGCCACGTTGTGAGTTTTTTATGCTTGTAACTTCCGAAAATTAGGAATTTGGGGCCAGATGTACAAAAAAAGCAATTTGCGACTTGCAAATTGCGAGTCCCTGCGACTCGCAATTTGCAAGTCGCAAATTGCTATGCAGTACGGTGTCTGAGACACCGACTGCAACTCGCAATGGGGTCGCAATGACCCACCTCATGAATATTCATGAGGTGGGTCGCAAATTGCGGCCCCATTGCGAGTATAGGCACTCGCTAACATGGAGGCCTGCTGACGTCAGCAGGCCTCCATGTTAGCGACCTGCCTTTTAAATAAAGCATTTTTTTTTTTTGAAATGCAGCCCGTTTTCCTCACAGGAAAACGAGCTGCATTTCAAAAAAATCCGAAACCTTTAGTTTCGGATTTTTCAGGGCAGGGAGTGGTCCCTTGGACCACTCCCTGCCCTGAAAAATTAATATGGGGTCCAGTCACAAAGGGGAAGGGGTCCCATGGGGACCCCTTCCCGTTTGCGAGTGGGTTACCATCCACTTCAAGTGGATGGTAACTGCGACTCCATTTGCGACCGCGTACGCGGTCGCAAATGGAGTTGCATACCACTCCGACTCGCAAATAGGAAGGGAACACCCCTTCCTATTTGCGAGTCGCAAATGCATATTGCGAGTCGGTAACGACTCGCAATATGCATTTGTGCATTGCAAACCCACGTTTGCGAGTCGCAAACGGCGAAAATCGCCGTTTGCGACTCGCAAAATGGTTGCTACATCTGGCCCTTGGTCTTTTCATGATTGATCTGCAGCTGATTGTCCTTGTTAAAGTTATTCAGGGTATTTAGAGCTCGCTGTAACCCAGTTTTCGTACAGTCCATTATCAAGATGTTGTCCGCGTAGTGGATGATTTGGAGTCTTGTGGGGCCCAACTTTGGCAGAACTAAACAGCTACCTTTCAAGTATTTCTCTAAATCTTCAGTATACAGGTTAAACAGTAGCGGGGCCAGGACATAACCCTGCTTTAGGCCTCTGTTTGTTTCTATTTTACGTAACAGTGACGTGTGCCCAGTACGGACCCGGGGCCAGGTATTGGAATAGAGTGAGGTGATGGGTTTTAGAAGGTGTGCCGGAATGCCCCAGAGTGATAACGTTTTCGACAGGGTATTGCGATCAACCTTGTCGAAGGCCGCGCTGTAATCAACAAAACAACAAAATAACGGCTGGCGACCATAGTTGACTGCCTGATGCTGTAAGTATCCAAGTACCACGATGTTGTCCACTGTTGAGGCCGCCGCTCTGAAGCCAGATTGAAAGAATGGCTGGATTTGGCGCTTGTCCTGTCTTAACGCTTGTTCTTGTCTTAACCCTCAAACATGTTTTTTTCTGCAGTTCGTAATCAAACGCGACTGGAAACCGAAGCCGTGGTAGTGTCCTAAAATCCAGGGATGTAGGAGACAATACATTTTTGGGGGGGATAGCGACAGCCTTGGGGACTTCTCAATTGACCCTATACGACTCGCCCATTGTTTGAGAAATGCAGGCTCCGATAAACGTACACATTCATATAGTTTGGACGTGAAATAGGGAGAAAAGAAGGCATGTCGTCAGTTTGAAAGTATGTTTTATTGTTATTTGCATTCACAAAGTATTTAGGCCAAATGTGATGTTTTTCACCAGATCCCCTTCCAGAAAGGCCTAATTTACCAACCAGTAACTCAGTGTTGTTCCAGTAAGTATGACTATACATCTCAAGACCATCAACACATGAATAGGGCTTATCTGGCATAACAACCACAAACAAAGCAAGAATGTGTTTATAAGAAAGCAAGAATGGTGTTTATAACATTTCCTTTTGTACGGTTGCAATGATTTTAAGTAATTCCGCAATTAAGCATAAACTAATTAGACCAAATGTGAAAAAAACATGTTGATTAACCTTGCATCTTCATGCACCAAGCAAATAAAGGTAGGAGGCAGAAAAAGAACACACCTTTTCTGCCCCTCACCGATCATGCCTTTCACTCTCATGCAAACTGAAGCCGCACTAGAGATATCAAAAGTGATCAGGTACCATAATTGTAAACTGTGCTCTGAAATCGTAGTTCTAATAACACTTCTGCTCCTCTGTGTGATCTTGGGCAGATCAGCTCCACATCAGTCAAACCTGGGAGCATTTACACTGAAGAAGCTCTTGGTGTTACAGACTATTTAATACATGGGTTTCTGTGATCCCTGTATAAACAGCAGTCATTCATTTTTATATAATTGGCTACTTCTGATGCATCAAGTCACAGATTCTAAAGAAAATATGTCAGAACTCGACTATTATAAGGTTATTACAGTCCAGTTTTGACTTGCCTTCTGCCAGAGCCAGCAGCCAAGGTGAAAGGCAGGTCAGGACATGGAACATAATTAATGCAGTTGTTTAAAGCAACAAATGAAACATTGCTTTTCTTTCTTCTGCTCTATTTTAATAGCTTTAGATTACAGAAGCTACGCACTAAAGCAGTGATTCCCAACCTTTTGACTCCTGAGGACCTCCACTGAATCACTGCTGGAAGCCGGGGACCCCCAAGCAATTTGTATAATTTAAATTTCAAACATTAAAAAAGTAATTCGAAAAAATAAACACGCAAGTTCACATCAAACAAATACTCAAATTACTATAGATCTAATTATTTTATATTGAAAAAATATCCAAGAATCAAAAAATCTTAATGAGAAGGTTGGCGCTACATCTCAGGTGACTAACTTTTCAATGTTTGGTTTTATTTAGAAAAGCTGAATCCTCAGGTCAGATTCTACATTTCCCAAGCGATTTCTGTTTTTATTTTTTAGGTACGTAAGATCTGAAAAGGCTTTTTCTCATAAATATGTGGTGGGGAAAGGAAGTAAACCATATGGGCCTCACCTCTCTCCATAGCCTCTCTGTCACGTATAATTCATTTGTTTAATAGCACCTCTCATACCAGTGTAAGGTGTTGGAACACATGGGGACTACAAGGTGTAGGATTCACATGTCATTGACACTGGTAGGCATTTTCTAAGAGTGCTTGGTGTGGAGAAGCACAAACTCGGGACTCAGAACATACCACAATGGCTAGCTTTGAGTGTAATAATAAGATTATATTTCTACACAAGCAAACCTTTATTAGCACCATAAGAAAAATGAAAGACTGGGAAAACAAAACATAACTTTATAATTTGTGCCAGCAGTTTGCATGCAGCTCTTTGATGGCAGTTCATAGCTCAGTGTGCTAGATTACGATTGTAACTTATGACCTGCACAGTAACAAAATAATTTCTGTTACAAAAGCAGTAACCCACTGTCTTATGCACATAAAATACTGTTCTTTACATGATACACATTCTTTGCAGCAGGTATATTAACCATCTACGTTACCGTAGATGAGTCAAAACTGCCACTAGACAAAACCCCTAACTCTCTCCCACAGGTACATTAATCACCAGAGTTATCTTGATGCTTTTATTTTTGCCCGAAAGCTTCTGGTGACTGCTAAGAAACAGGGTGGCGAGGCAGGGGGATGAAAAATACAAAAAAGAACACTTAATCTGTGTATGCACCTATGCAGATCTATTGGCTTTGCTAATGTGTTTTAGCCATGTTGTAAACTAGCATGGCTGCTGTTCAGCATGGCTATAAGTTAATGGCATAAGGGAGAATGACTTGTCTTAAAGTATTGGCGATTGGTGTGGCATAGAGTGTTGAGGAGTGAGTAGAGTGTTGTAAAGTGGAGTAGTGTCAGAGTGGAGTGGAGTGGGGATGCATAAAGAAGAGTGGAGTGGCATAGAGTGGAGTAAAGTAATGTGGAGTGCCACATAGAGAGTTGAATAGGGTGTTGTTAAACATAGTACATTGTGGTATAATGCAGTGGCATGGAGTGTCATAGAGGGGAGTGGAGTAGAGTATCAAAGATTGAAGTGGAATAGAATGTCTTGGAGTGGCATAGAGTGGAGAAGTATGTCATAGAATAGAGTGGAGCAAAGTGGCATGGAGTGGTGTAGAGGCAATTGTGTAGAGAATCACAGAGTGTAGTAAAGTGTTGTATAGTGGCATAGAGTGGAGTAAAGTTTAATCGAGTAGAGTGTCGAAACGGAGTATTATGGAGTGTAATGTCATAGAGTGAAGTGTTGCAGAGTGGTCTAGACTGAAGTGGTGCAGAGTACAGTGGTGCAGAGTAGATTGGCATAGAGTGCATTGGTTTTTAGTAAAGTGGTGAAGAGTGGACTACTTTAGTGGTGAAGAGTAGAGCCACAGAGTGGACTGGTACAGCATAGATTACAGTGGCACAGAGTGCAGTAGTGCAGAGTGCTGTGTCGTAGGGTGATGTGGTGCATGGTAGAGTGGAATGCTGCAAAATAGAGTGGCGTAGAGGGCAGTGATGCAGCATAGAGAGGTGTAGAGTGTAGTGGCATGGAGTGCATTGGTGAAGAGTGCAGTAGAGTGGCACAGAGTTGAGCAGTGGCCAGTAGAGTGCAGTGGTGCAGAGTACAGTGGTGTAGAGTTTAGTGGAAAAGTGTACACTTTTGCAGAGTAGAGTGTCATAAAGGGCAGTGGTGTAGAGTGGCATAGAGTGCATTGGTGTAGAGTGCAGTTGCATAGAGTGGCATACATTACAGTGGTGCAGAGTAATGTAGAGAGTAGTGGTGTTGAGTGCAGCAGTGCAAAGTGGAATAGAGTGGCGTAGAGTAGAGTGCTGTAGTAAAGTACAGTGGTGTACAGTAGAATGGTGTAGAGTGCATTGATGTAGTCTACAGTGGTGCAGAGTAGAGTGGACTGGCCTAGACTAGAGTTGGGGTAGAGTGTATTGTCATAGAGTAGAGTGGTACAGAGTAGAGTAAAGAGGTGCAGAATGGAGAGGCGCAGAGTAGATTGCAGTGGCATGGAGTGATCCAGAGTAGAGTGGAGTGACATAAAGTGGAGTATGCATAGTGTGGTAGCACACTGCATTACAGGCAACACATCTTCAAATGAAATGGCCATTACATTTGCAAAGACATACAGTTTTACTGATAAAAATATACCGCATACAAATGTTAATGTGTGGAGACGTCTTTACTTGGTGCATTGATTTGTTTCGATCATCTTAAAATATTTGTTTCCACCTCACTTATATTCTTTTGTATCTGCACACTTCATTCACAAGCATTTGAAGTTTGTTGTGTTGTAGATAAAAATATCATCCTAAAGCCTTCCTCCACCACACCCCCAGTAGCTAGCATGTGATGTAAGTTCTCACACTATGAAGTCAGAGAAAGAAAAATAAACATCAAGCTTCATGGGAAGACAGCGCTTGTAATTTGACCTTGGTCTTTTAGTGCACAGCAAGTGAGACAAGATAAGAATAATTTTTAAAAGCCTGTTTACAGACATCAAATACTGGTGGAAGGATACAGTATACAAGAGATGCTCTACTGGAGGGACAAACTCAAGCTGGACAGTCTAAATCAAATACATCTAGCAAATCGAAACCAAGCAAATGTAAGTTGCAAAGCTAAAGGTATGCAATGGGTAGAATACATGCCCAGGGAAGCTTTCTATATGTATTCTAAATGACTTTAGCAAACCAGACAGCTTCGATCTAATGAACTGAGGGGCATATTTATACTCTGTTTGCACCGAATGTGCGTCCAAAATTTAGACGCACAATCAGCGCAAACCCTGCCCCATATTTATACTTTGATGTCCGACCCCACGGGCGTCACAATTCCACCCTGTGCGTAATTTTTTGGAAGGGGGAACCAGCCTTGCGTTAATTATATGCAAGGTAGGCGTTCCCTTCCAAAAAATGACTTTAAGGCCTGTGCCCCATATTTATACTCTGATGTCATTTTGACGCACAGGAGGGGGTGGGCCTTAAAAAACGACGCACAGCCTGATGGGCACAGTTTTTTAACACCTGGGTCAGGGCAGGCGTTAAGGGACCTGTGGGCTCGGAAGGAGCCCAGAGGTGCACTCCTCTGCCCCGAGGGACACCCCCTGCCACCCTTGCCCACCCCAGGAGGACACCCAAGGATGGAGGGACCCATCCCAGGGAAGGAAAGGTAAGTTTGGGTAAGTATTTTTTTCAGATTTTTTTGGTGGCATAGGGGGGCCTGATTTGGGCCTCCCTACATGCCACTATGCCCAATGACCATGCCCAGGGGACATAAGTCCCCTGGGCATGGCCATTGGGCAAGGGGGCATGACTCCTGTCTTTGCTAAGACAGGAGTCATGTCAATGGAGGTTGGGCGTCAAAAAAAATGGCGCAAATCCGCTTTGAGGCCTGAATTTTGCCTCAGACCTGACCTGCCCCATTTTTTGACGCACAACCCCCATTTTCCCATACGCCGGCGCTGCCTGGTGTAAGTCATTTTTTTTTACGCACACCAGTCCGCAGCGCCGGCTAACGTCATTCCATAAATAAGGCTCCCGCATGGCGCGTTGGAATGGCGTTAGCCGGAGGTAAAAGTTTTGAGGCACAACTGCGTTAGCGCAGTTGTGCGTCAAAAAGTATAAATATGGGCCTGAGCCTTCAGCCTAGTTCCTATATATTTTTATTGAACTCCTCTGTGACTGTGACAGTCAAACTGTATCTCGCTATTTAGGGCCTTTTACACATGCTCTTATGGGCCAGGACTGCTGTATTGTCCTGTAACATTATGATATATGTGAAGATTTATGCAAATGCATTGATACGAACGCTATATTTCTGATTCCTCGGTTGGCTATCACCAGGGTCACTGGAATTATGTGATTGTGCGCTGCAGTGTTTTTCACATAGTAATGGATTTGCTGCGTTTGCCACAAAATCTAACATTGCTGCATGATCTGCAGATTTAAACAGAAACAGTTCAAAAGTTGCTAACAGTGCAGCAACACGTGTTGGTGGAGGGCCCCTTTGCAAATGTTGACTGCTAACCTTTCTTTTTTAGGAGTTAAGCTGGTACTATTGAGGTGAAACCTGAGCCCAGAGAGTGTTAACAGGTGTGAAAATGACAAAATAATTAAATACTATCACATTATGTCGCATAATTTGCCTCTTCTGCCTGCATAACTTAGTCGACCCTGCCACATAATTTGGCCCTCCCATGCTGCATAATTCTAGTGGCCCTGTCACCAATGTATCCTCATGTAACTGTTATTCTTTATTTGACATTTATTCTGTCTCTACTCATGAACATTGAAAATTAATTACAAAATTATAATACAAGTCAAACGAGAATGTCAAATACAGAAAAGATAATATACTTCAATATGCTTAAGTATGTGACAACTTTATTACTTAGATAAAAAACATTTGGCCTGATTCACAAAGGTAAGTTTAGACGTTTGGTCCAAATTTAGACCAACTGTCTAATTTTACGATTTTTCCGAATTCACAAAGGGCATTTACAAGTAGTAACTTTAAGTCTGCACTTGGGGCGGATCTCTGTTACGTGTAAATGTTAGAAAGAGATGCCCTATTATGGAGTAGCTAAATTGTATAGTGCGAAAAGGTAAAATCTCACCTTCCCTGTTTCACTAAATGGGAACTACAAATACTCAGGGCACAAGTCCTAAAAAAAGAAGTGGGGGGACTAATCAAGTTAGGCAGTATGCAAATGACATCACAAAACATTACATCATGGCATGTGACATTGCACTTGGCATCACAACCCATGACCTCAGAGAAGGTGGCATAAGATCTTAACACCTCAAGACATATGTTTAGCAGGTCCATCATGAGTACATTTAAGCGCTTTACTATATTTTACAAATTAGAGTTTTCTATAGGCTTGTGCCAACGAAGTTAGGCAACCTTGAGACAAAATCTGGGCCTCAATGTATTTTATACCACAAAGAAATTGGCCACAAAGGAACTGGCATAAGGTAGAAATGTGGCAGTAAATCAGTTCTCCTTAATTGGTACAAAGTCTGCATTTAAAAATATCTTGTGGTGGTTAAGGTCTCTGCTGAATAAGGCCCTCATTATGAACATGGCGGTCAGACCCGCGCCGCTGGAGGTAGAAACTGCCAACAGAGGAGCGGGCCGGACCGCCAAATAATGAACCAAACGAAAGTCAGGCATTCCTCAAATCACCCACCGCCAGCAGAGGAGTGCCGACGACAACGGTACAGTCCGCCCACAGGCCGACGGAAAGGCCCAACCTGCCCATCACATTGTGAACCACCATTCCGCCGCCATTTCCCGGGTGGGAACCACCGCCACACAAAACCAGGTGGAAATGAACCAAATATAAGGAAACACTCACCGGAGTCCCGCAGAACGCGCTGCAGCAGACATGGACAGGGAGCTGCAGATCATGCCAGCCCTGCTCTTTGCCATATACCTCCATGACCGAGACCACCGACGAAGACGACAATGGTAAGTACCGCAACCTACTGAACAAGGGAAGAAAGTGCACATTCACATACCCACCCACCCTGCAACGCCCCCCAACCCCTCACAGCAGCACAACCCATACACCCCACAGCAAGAGGTACTTACCCGACACAAGGCTATTCCAACTTGACCATAGTTCATACAAATGTCCCACACCCATTAAAAATGAAATAAAAGACCAGGGTTCAACGGCGTGGCGCCGAAACACAGGCGACACAGAAACTTTAATGTGAAGCTCACAGAGCCAAACAGTCTAAACAGGGCCAATGGGCAGTCCGTATGGCGACAATTTCCATGGGCCACAACGGGCCCAACCTGACTCCCACAAGTGCATGGTACTCCACCTAATGGGGCAACATCTGGGCATCCAGGTACCTCACGGAAGGGGGGTGGTGGGGGTGGGGATTTACGACGGGGTTGGGCCTTGGACTTTCGTTTGGAAGGTGGATGTGCTTGTCCTTTGAAGGGTGTGGGGGCTGTTTGGATCGGTTGGAGCTTGATGGCCTTGGCTCAGTCCCGGCCTTTTTCTTATCTGGGAAGGGGCACGGGAATGTGAAGGGCGGGCAGGGGTGGGCTGTGATGTGGAAGGAGTGGAAAGGGCAAGGAGGTGAGCATGTTTGGGGACAAGAAGGGGTGGGCCAGTGGGTTGGAAGAGGTCAGCACGGGAAAGAAAAAGTTTCTTCGGAGCAATTGGGGTGGGCGTGTGTTAGACCTGACATGCCTTAGGGTGGTCACCCCTAACTTTTTGCCTTTCTCCCTCCACTTTTTGGACTATGTCTTTGCTGGCTTTTAGGCTCTGCGCACTTTACCACTGCTAACCAGTGCTAAAGTGCATATGCTCTCTCCCTTTTTAAACATGGTAACTTTGGATCATACCCAATTGGACTATTTAATCTACTTATAAGTCCCTAGTAATGTGCACTGTATGTGCCTAGGGCCTATAGATTAAATGCTACTAGTGGGCCTGTAGCACGGGTTGTGCCACCCACTCAAGTAGCCCCCTTAACCTTTTCTCAGGCTTGCCATTGCAAGGCCTGTGTGTGTAGTTTCACTGCCACTTCGACTTGGCATTTAATAGTACTTGCCAAGCCTAGAACTCCCCTTTTTCTACATATAAGTCACCCCTAATGTGTGCCCTAGGTAACCCCTAGAGCAGGGTACTGTGTAGGTAAAAGGCAGGACATGTACATGTGTAGTTATATGTCCTGGTAGTGTAAAACTCCTAAATTAGTTTTTACACTACTGTGAGGCCTGCTCCCTTCATAGGCTAACATTGGGGCTGCCCTCATACATTGCTGAAGTGGCAGCTGCTGATCTGAAAGGATCAGGAAGTTCATATTTAGTATGGCCAGAATGGTAATACAAAATCCTGCTGACTGGTGAAGTCGGATTTAATATTACTATTCTAGAAATGCCACTTTTAGAAAGTGAGCATTTCTTTGCACTTAAATCTTTCTGTGCCTTACAATCCACGTCTGGCTGGGCTTGGTTGACAGCTCCTTGTGCATTCACTCAGACACACCCCAAACACAGGGTACTCAGCCTCACTTGCATACATCTGCATTTTTAATGGGTCTTCCTGGGCTGGGAGGGTGGAGGGCCTGCTCTCACACAAAGGACTGCCACACCCCCTACTGGGACCCTGGCAGACAGGATTGAACTGAAAGGGGACCTGGTGCACTTCTTAGCCACTCTTTGAAGTATCCCCCACTTCAAAGGCACATTTGGGTATAAAACAGGGCCTCTGCCCTACCTCATCAGACACTTGCTGGAGAAGAAGCCTGAACCAGAAACTACATCCTGACAAGAAGAACTGCCTGGCTGCTCAAAGGACTCACCTGTCTGCTTTCTACAAAGGACTGCTGCCTTGCTGAACTCTTGCCTGGCTGTGAAAGTGCTCTCCAAGGGCTTGGATAGAGCTTGCCTCCTGTTCCCTGAAGTCTCAGGACCAAAAAGACTTCTCTTTTTCACTTGGACGCTCCATGCGACGAAATTTTCGACGCACAGCTTGTTCCGCGGCGAGAAAAACGCTGCACACCGACGCTGATCGACGTGACGCCTTCGGGCCAACCGGAACTTTGACGCACGGCCTCGCAAGGACAACGCCGCCCGACCTCCAGAGGAGAGATCGGTGCGACGCCTGCCGTGAGAGCAAAACTTCGACGCGCAGCCACGCAGAACGACGCGCAGCCGGAAAACAAGCAGGAGAATCCACGCACAGACCCGGGACATCTGGTAATCCCCGCGATCCACAGAAAGAGACTGTCCGCGCGCCGTAAAATGACGCACCACTTCCCCACGTGAAAAATAACGACACAAGCCCGTGTGTGCTGGGGAGAAATCGACGCACACACCATTTTTCCACGTATCTCTTCTTCTGTGGCCCTCTGAGATTTTCCACTCCAAACCAGGTACTTTGTGCTTGAAAAAGACTTTGTTTGCTTTTTAAAGACTTAAGACACTATGGGGGTCATTCTGACCCGGGCGGGCGGCGCTCGCCGCCCGCCTGGCGGGAACCGCCAAATGGCCGCCCCGTGGTCAAAAGACCGCGGGGGCCATTCTGACTTTCCCGCTGGGCCGGCAGGCGCCCGCCAAGGGAGCGCCCGCCGGCCCAGCGGGAAAGGGCCTGCAACACAGAAGCCGGCTCCGAATGGAGCCGGCGGTGTTGCAGGTGTGCGACGGGTGCAGTAGCACCCGTCGCGATTTTCACTGTCTGCTATGCAGACAGTGAAAATCATGCTGGGGCCCTGTTAGGGGGCCCCACGACACCCGTTCCCGCAATCCTGTTCCTGGCGGTATAAACCGCCAGAAACAGGCCGGCGGGAAGGGGGTCGGAATCCCCATAGCGCCGCCATGGAGGATTCTCCCAGCCGGGGGAAATCCGTCGGGAAACCACCGGACCCGGCTGGGTGACCGCGGCTGTACCGCCGCGGTCGGAATGCCAAATGAAGCACCGCCAACCTGTTGCCGGTGCTTCCGTCGACATCCACCCTGGCGGTCTATGACCGCCAGGGTTGGAATGAGGGCCTATATATCACTTTTCAGTGATATCTCTACAAATTCACTTTGCAACTTTATTCGTTTTGACCTACAAATATCCTGATAAATATTATATATTTTTCTAAACACTGTGTGGTGTATTTTTGTGGTGCTATATAGTGGTATTGTATGATTTATTGCACAAACACTTTACAAATTGCCTTCTAAGTTAAGCCTGACTGCTCGTGCCAAGCTACCAGAGGGTGGGCGCAGGCTAATTTTGGATTGTGTGTGACTTACCCTAACTAGAGTGAGGGTTCTTGCTTGGACAGAGGGTAACCTGACTGCCAACCAAAAACCCCATTTCTAACAAACCCTAAATTAAAATCAACATATTGTTGCAGGCTAGTATCTGTTTGGTCTACCTCATTTGTACTTATTGACCTTTTATATCTATTTTTAATGATGTCATTGAACAGTTTAAAATCTCGGTGATATGATTCAGGGGCCAAAAACATAGGGGGTAATAGAAAAGATACATAACACACACCTGACCACCCAACAGGTAGTTGGTAATATCCATAGTTAACTCAAACAAAATGTATTATGTGAAGCTGTAAAACTACTATTATTTACACCCTCAATAGTTCAAATCAAGGTACAATTGCTTATCCCTACTGGAATTCACCCAATGCTACATATACATAAATCTGCTTTAGTTTTTGTAACAGAAATCACAAATTGTTATTTCTTGTCAGAGTCTCTTATATTTGTGAAGACATATGGGCCCTCATTCCAAGTTTGGCGGGCGGCGGTTGCCGCCCGCCATGTGGGAACCGCCAATTGGCCGCTCCGCGGTCAAAAGACCGTGGGGGCCATTCTGACTTTCCCACTGGGCCGGCGGGCGCCCGCCAAGGGAGCGCCCGCCGGCGCAGCGGGAAAGGGCCTGCAACACAGAAGCCGGCTCCGAATGGAGCCGGCGGTGTTGCAGGTGTGCGACGGGTGCAGTTGCTAAGCAGACAGTGAAAAGCATACTGGGGCCCTGTTAGGGGGCCCCTGCACTGCCCATGCCAGTGGAATGGGCAGTGCAGGGGCCCCCAGGGGCCCCAGGACACCCGTTCCCGCCATCCTGTTTCTGGCGGTGAAAACCGCCAGAAACAGGCTGGCGGGAAGGGGGTCGGAATCCCCAGCGCCGCCATGGAGGATTCGCCCAGCCGGGGCAAATCCGGCGGGAAACCGCCGGACCCGGTTTTCCGACCGCGGCTTTACAGCCGCGGTCGGAATGGGCACTGAAGCACCGCCAGCCTGTTGGCGGTGCTTCCGTTGCCCGCGGCCCTGGCGGTCTTTGACCGCCAGGGTCGGAATGAGGGCCATGGCATTGAAACATTGTCCGGTTGATACTCTTCCCATTCCCATTTAGTTCCTTTGGCTTGGGGATACCCATCTTTGTCTTGGTAGCATACTTTATTAAGGTGAAAAAGAAGTCCGCCCTCTGTACGTTTTCCAGATGCAAACAAAAGCGTATACCAAGCTTGACAAAAACCATTGTGTGAAAAAGGAAGAGGAATGAAAGGTGTTCCTCCTTTCTTTTGATGCGCAGGTATCATTCCACATACCCAACAGTTAGTAGTATTTGTAGCATTATGAGTATGATGCAACACCTGAATGAAAGTATTATTGAAGTACGATTGACGGTGCATCTGCTCCTGCTAGGGAAGTGTAAAGTAATAGTGATCCTCTGGTACTGGAGTAGTGGCAACAAAAAACTCACGAGCAGGAGCCTTCTTTGCAACAAACCAGGTGATTATTGCTATAACCACCAAAACAACAACAAACCCCATAGTACTAATGATCAGTTTGTTATTCATTTTAGCAACAGTGATAATCGACCCTTTCAGAAATTAATTAAAAACAATCGTTGGAGCTCTTATCCCTGGGCAGCCGCTGATTTCTTCACCACGGGCCAAGACGGGTGTCACTACTCTAATGCATGGGTGATCCCCCCCCTTGCCACATTGGCTCTCCGTTTCAGTAACCCAGGGTGGTAGCTCAACCAGTTTTTTCAAAACATTTTCAGATTCTTTCCTCAGTCTCAAATTATATTGTGACACTCCAGAAGTCGTATGGTCCGGGAAGACCTCTGCAGATTTGTCAGGTGATATAGCACGGCCTTTCTCCGTGGTCAAAATCTCTTGATGATCGGTCAGCACAGCAGGTTCCACCAAGGTAGGTAGCACTCTCTTGCAGTGAGTACTATGGACCCAATTCTTTCGGTTCGTCACTCGAACTGCTGTCCTTGTCGTAAGGAGCACCTGTTCTGGGCCTCGCCACCTTGGTTCCAAGCTGCTTGATCTTTCAAAGGACTTAATCATCACCTGGTCACCAGGTCGGAGTTCATGGCCTTCACCTTTAGATCTGTCAGGAAGTGCTTCTCGAACCTGTTGATGAATAGAAACCAAATTGTCGGTTAACTATGCCAAATAATCATTCATCAGGACACAAGGTACATCATATACAGAATTTGGCTTAGGAACTCCTCAAATGTTCATTGGCCTTCCAAATACCACTTCATATGGACTAAGGCCGATTCGAGAGTGTGGCACTGACCTAATAGACAATAATGCCAATGGTAATGCATCCGGCCAAGTTAAGGATGTGGAAGCCTGTATCTTCGCTAACTTCAGCTTTAAAGTAGCTCTATACCTTTCCACCAACCCTGCTGATTGTGGGTGGAAAACCGCATGGAACTTCTGTTTGATCCCTAATCCTTTCAGGACATACTTAATAACTTCCCCAACAAAATGAGGTCCATTATCATTCCATAAAGTCTGCAAACACCAAACCTAGGGAAAAATTCTTTCAAAAGCACCTTCGCTGTGGTAATGGCAGTATTATCCTTTGTGGGGTACGCCTCTATCCATTTACTGAAGGCACATACCACCACCAAGACATACTTTAAATTGTTGCAGCATTCAAGCTGAATATAATCCATTTGTAGAACTTCAAAAGGTGCAGTTGGTGTAGCAAACCCTCCCGCAAGAGTATGTGTCCCTTTTCCAGGATTGTATTGTAAACAGATCAAACAAGACTGTACTACTCTCTTAGCTGTACTGGAAATTTCTGGATGCTCCCAAACTTGTGTAAGCAACTTTGATATTGTTGAAGCTCCAACATGTGCCAGCCCATGTGCCATCTGAACCATAGGTTGTACAAAAGCTATAGGCAATTTCCATTTATCCATCTGCTTATTCCGCCAACAGCCCTCATCATCCAATTCTCCTTCTTCAGACCATTGCTCACGTTCTTTCACAGAAGCAGATTTCTGTATATCTAATACGTCTTGTCTAGCATTATGCCAACGTTCAGCTTGTGACTTCACTACATACATAGAAGTAGTACTTTGCTGCACCGCAGTCTCACGTGCTACGTGGTCCGCAAGAGCATTACCTTGCCGTATCTTATCGGTCACTTTCTTGTGTGCACTACATTTCACAATAGCTAGTTTCTTTGGATATTGCAATGCAGTCAAGAGGTTATGCACTAATTCTCCGTGCATTATCTGCATCCCGTGGGATGTGAGAAAGCCTCTCTCCTTCCAAAGCAAACCAAAATCATGAGCCACTCCAAAAGCATTGCGGCTGTCTGTATATATGTTCACACATAAGTCAGTACTAAGCTCACATGCTCATGTCAAAGCTATTAGTTCAGCTGCTTGAGCTGACTTCTGTGGTATACGAGCTGTCTCCACTACCGTGTGTATTGTGGTGATTGCATATGCAGCGGAGGTCGTACCGTCTGGCAACTTCAAACAAGACCCATCAACCCACAATTCCCCATCTACATCTGGAAGGGGCGTATCTTGTAAATCAATACGACCCTTTGTCTGTTCTTCGGTAAGGAATATACAATCATGTGTTTCTTATGACTGAGGCTGAGTCACCGGATATGGCAACAAAGTGGCTGGATTTAGTGTTGCACATCTCTTCAGTGTAATGTGAGGAGCTAGCAATGTCAATTCATATCCTGTCATGCGTGCGCTAGTTAAATGTTGTGTCTTTGTTTGATTTAAAAGAGCATCAACCACATGGGGTACTAACACCAACAGCGTACGTGACAAAACTATCCCTTCACTCTGACGTATTGACACAGCTGTTGCGGCAACTGAACGAAAACACCCAGGCAACGCTTGAGCGACAGGGTCAAGTACTGCTGAAAAATATGCACAGGGACGCTGCTTATCGCCATGTGTCTGTACTAAAACTGGCAATGCACATCCATCTTTCTCATGTACGTAAAGTGCAAAAGGCTTCATGTAATCTGGAGTACCTAACACTGGTGCTGAACAAAGGGCTTGTCGTAGCTGCCGGAAAGCAGTCTCATATTCATCTGTCCATGGGAGGGGCATTGGAGTATCTTTAGTCAAAAGTGCTAGCAAAGGTTTGACAATGTGTGAAAACCCTAATATCCATTGCCTACAAAAAGAAGTAAGACCAAGGAATGCACGAACATCTTTCTGAGTAGAGGGTACTGGTGTGTCTAAAATTGCTTGAATACAATCTGATGTAAGTGCACGGCCCTCCTTAGACAAAAGGTGACCTAAATAGGTTACCTTTGGTCTACAATATTGCAATTTCTTTTGTGACACTTTATGATGGTGTGAAGCAAGAAAAGAAAGTAAGGACAAAGTGCACTTTTCACATTGCTCAGGGGTATCAGCTGCCAATAAAATATCATCAACATATTGTATGAGAGCCACACCTTCAGGCAAAACAAAAGAATCAAGTTGTCGTTTTAACGCTTGACTATAAATACTTGGACTCTCAGTATAGCCTTGAGGAACTCTGCAAAATCTAAATGATCGTTTATTCAAAGTAAAACAAACAAATATCAGCTGTCAGGATGAATAGGGATCGAAAAGAAAGCATTCTTCAAGTCTATCACAGAGAACGTAGTTGCTGTCGGGGGAACCAAAGTAAGAAGTGTTGTGATGTCAGATACCACAGGATATTATGGTATCACAATCTTATTGACTTCTCGTAAATCAATAATGAATCGGTAAATCCTAGTATCAGTATCCTTTTTCAGAATAGGAAGAATCGGACTGTTACAAACATTATACAGAACTTCCTCAACAACTCCAACTGCAATAAGATCATGCACAATTCGTGTGAGTGCTTCTTCGCCCTCCTGTGAAATTTTGTATTGAGGCAAACGTGGCAATACAGCTCCCTCCTTGACACTAATATGTACCGGTGGAATAATCATTTGTCCCACATCAGTATCTGAAGTAGCCCACAAATTACTAGGGAGTGAAGCTAATGCAATATCCTCTTTAACAAGACAAACTCTTTCCATCACAGGATGATTATCATTTAAAATAACACACACCCCTTCAGGAGAGCATCGTATTGTAGCCCTGAAATACTTGAGCATATCAAGACCCACAATATTGTCTGGTGTATTTGGAGAAAGCAAAAATGGACATGGAGCAGTGAATTTATCAATATGGAATGCAAGTGGTTGTGACAATGGGCTAGGGGAAGGTGTTCCATCGAAACCTATCGATGTAATGGTTAAGCCAGACAGGGGAGCCCTTGGAATCAATTGTTTAGACAAGGCGCTACGAGTAGCTCCTGTATCAACCAGAAACTGATCAGTAGAACCCAAAACATGTGCTGTAACATAGGGACCCCTCTGATCTACTGGAACTTCAACTGATTCCTCACCCCATCCTAGGCAATCCTATGCATAAGCAGAATCTTGGAAATCAGGCTGCACATGGATAGACATCTGGTATTGGTTCCATCTATCAAAAATGTTAAACCCATCCTGCCCTCGTACATTAGCATCAACCTTAGCATGATCATTCGTGCTTCTTCTAGGCCCTGAATATCCTGAGCGATTTCTCATTTGTCCCCGACCACGTGAACACTGCTGAACATGTAGTGCAGGACAATCGCAGCCCAATGCCCAAATTTCTTACAATACGCACACTGATCAACAGACAAATTCGAACAAGTGTAAGAAGAACCATAAGATGCACGTCCACCTCTATCACTACCTCTAAAAGGCGGACCATAAGCTTGAGCCAACATAACCTTCATCTTTAATTCTTTAATCTTTTTATCCTCACTACCTTTTGCTTCTAGTTCCTGACATTCATAATACTGAGCTATAGTCAAAAGAGAAACCGGAGTAGAGGTAGTCCATGAACTTTCACTAGCTTTTAGACGACTAGCTATTCCTGGTAACAGATTTGCGACATATTTATCGACAAACAAATGTCTGCCCGTATCATCTGACAATAACTGTCCGCTAAAATCATGAAATGCTTCTTCAAAGCCTGTAAAGAAATCAGAGACCGATTCATCTGCCTTTTGCTTACAAGACGCTAAAACAATCCAATAAATCTTTTTAGGGGGAATAATCGTTTTTAACTTAACTAATATGGCTGCAGGAAGATCTAGAATCAACTGATATAGCTTTTTCCCAGGTTCCCTATCCCCGTCCATCTGTTCTAATTCTTTCCATGACGCCCCAAAAACTACACGATCATCAATTTTACAAACAGTTCTCCGCACATCTAGCGGTAATATCAATCCGAAAAATAAATCAATGTCAGCCAAAGTCATAGTACAAGAACTAATTGCTCCCTCAACTTCCTCATAAAAGGCGGCTGGATTTTTCCACGGGTCAGGTAATGCTGTTTTAAGTGCCATTACATCTGCCCTATTCCAAGGAGTATACACCCAATTATAAATAAAATAACCCTTAGCATCAACAGAAGTTTTATCATCACTTGTACCCAATCCTTTAGGAGGAACATTCAAAGGCGCGGCCTCCCGCATTGGTTTCGCGTGAACTATCATAGCCTTATCTGTTCCGAAGATGGAAGCTTGCACCCCGCCGGTCTGAGATGTCCGTGCAACTACGTCCACAGCCCTTTTCTCCTCTTGCAAACGGACTGCCACAACACATAATTTCATCAAACGCCTGATTGCATCAGCCACCTGAGAGAAAACAAAAAGACCATCACACATTTGCTTATGATCAGCTGCTACATCATCGGGCTCTAACTCATCAGAATATTTCAGATATAGTTCAATAACTTCTGCGCCAAATGCCTCAGTAAAATATAGCTGTTCCTTTTCCGTCCACCCTTTCATGTTGTCTAAAAGTTCAGAAGCAGAGACAATGCTATGAATTGTTTTACGAGCAATAGATCTAAGCTCAGACGCACGGTCAGCAGGCAACATAGAGCGACTGTCTCGCATCTTCTGTTGCTCCGAACTGGAGACCTTAGCTAACTCATGAGGGGCAGAAGGAACGACATACGGAGGTGGAGGGCGATCAAGGTTTATTAAGGATAGGATAGAGAGGTTGCCTAACGGTGTATTGGCCAGTTACCTGTAATTTACGTTCTTTCTCTTCTAGCTCCTTTAAGTCATTTATTTATTTATTTCTCAATTCCAATGCTTTCACATATACATTCTTCCGCTGCTCTTTCTCAAGCAAGGCTTGCTCACACTTCACTCGTCCACGCACTTCTTTCTCCCACATTCGTACACAGTCAAACATATCTTGCCTAGACTTTCGCTTACACATACATTGTTCCACATACTCAATCTTTCGCAAATCAAATGACCCATGCAGAGGCCAACGTAACTCAGGATCCGCACGAGTGTATTTATTCCATAATGTGCTGTACATTATAGAAGAAAGACCATGTTTAACATACATATCTCTATTGGGTGTCCCCTCTGGGGGTGCCGGTTGCGATTCTTCCAGTCTCAAATTGGTACCATTACAAAAGCA
The DNA here is from genome assembly GCF_031143425.1 of Pleurodeles waltl. Taxonomy (NCBI): domain Eukaryota; kingdom Metazoa; phylum Chordata; class Amphibia; order Caudata; family Salamandridae; genus Pleurodeles; species Pleurodeles waltl. The sequence goes on along the minus strand of NC_090444.1, from coordinate 1,285,735,071 downwards.
ACACATCCTATGAAGTGAGCTAAAAACAGGCATGCCAAAAATAGTGTAGAATATGCAATATTATAATCAAAGTAGCACTTAAGGTGCCGTTCAAATCAAATTAAATTGGAGAAAATTCTCCTCATTACCTGCCTATATAAATTGCAATTTATATATCAATTCAAAGGACACAAATTGACTAGTCACCCAAAACACGAGAGCCACAGTAAGTAGTCCTAAACTTCATTACCAAACAAAGGCATCAAAACCCACAGCAAGTGCCGTAAAACGTCTCTTACCAATCACAGGGTGTCCAGGTTCCAACTGCCAAGTTCTAAAATCGACCAAATGGTCACTGCATGACGAATAAACAAAAAGGATCTCAGTCGAGGACCGGCGCCACTTGGATGGTCAAATCAGAAAGAAGGGAAAAATGCCGTGGTTGCCAAGACTCGGGTCTCCTCAGGCATTGATCGTCTGCAGCGAGATCCCAATCCTTCGTCACGACCAATCCCTTGGGCGTCCGAGTCGCCGATGAGTCCCTGTTCAGGCGCCAATTTGTTGAAGTAAGCCTCAGCAAGGCCTACTAGTGCAAGGGGTTCACCCTTCTCTGCACAAAGTCCTCAGACCATATAGGAAGAATTTGGCACAGAAACTGAAATAAAAGACAAAGTTTATCAAACCTCATGAGGTGGTACTACAGTTCAAACAGCAACCTTCGGTAATGTTTGAAGTAGCACACTGAACTGAGAGAGCATGGTCCTTTTATACCAACGCAGGGGCTAAAAGGAGGTGGTACAATTATAGAAGCAAGACTTGCATACATGTAAGGTCATGTGGAAATGCACAGTCGACAGGTAGGAGGGGCTAACAGTTTTCAAGGACTAACAGCTGCAGACCTTACTGGGCATGTGTGAAAGTGGGAGATCCTAAATATAACTTGTCACTAGGCAGATTTTCAAGAGTAGTTAACAGAAAGGTAGGACAGAGCACATGGTGAGCACATGGCAGCATGTGGCAGAGAAAATGGCTGCCATGAATACAAAATGGATTCCGCGAAATGTTCACAATAGTTGCTAAATACAAGATGTCTTCTGCTTATGCTTAATCTAATCGCTGCTAAACTACAACAGACTCACACACCATTTTTCCACGCATCTCCTCCTCTGCGGCCCTCTGCAGAGATTTTCCACTCCAAACCAGGTACTTTGTGCTTGAAAGCGACTTTGTTTGCTTTTTAAAAACTTAAGACACTTTGGGGGTCATTCCGACCCTGGCGGTAAATACCGCCAGGGCCGGGGACCGCGGGAGCACCGCCAACAGGCTGGCGGTGCTCCCTTGGGCATTCTGACCGCGGCGGTTCAGCCGCGGTCAGAAGACGAAAACCGGCGGTCTCCCGCCGGTTTTCCGCTGCCCTGGGAATCCCCCATGGCGGCGCAGCTTGCTGCGCCGCCATGGGGGATTCCGACCGCCATCCTGTTCCTGGCGGTTCCGCCCGCCAGGAACAGGATGGCGGTGAGGGGTGTCGGGGGGCCCCTGGGGGCCCCTGCAGTGCCCATGCCAATGGCATGGGCACTGCAGGGGCCCCCGTAAGAGGGCCCCACTTTGTATTTCAGTGTCTGCATTGCAGACACTGAAATACGCGACGGGTGCCACTGCACCCGTCGCACACCCTCCACTCCGCCGGCTCCATTCGGAGCCGGCATCCTCATGGAGGGCTGTTTCCCACTGGGCTGGCGGGCGGCCTTTTGGCGGTCGCCCGCCAGCCCAGTGGGAAACCCAGAATGACCGCCGCGGTCTTTTGACCGCGGTACAGTCTTCTGTCGGTTCCCTCCAGGCGGGCGGCTCCCGCCGCCCGCCGGGGTCAGAATGACCCCCTTTATATCACCTTTCAGTGATATCTCTACAAATTCTTATTGCATCTTTTATTGTGTTGATCTACAAATATCCAGAAAAATATTATATATTTTTCTAAGCACTGTGTGGTGTATTTTTGTGGTGCTATATTGTATTATTGTATGATTTATTGCACAAATACTTTACACATTGCCTTCTAAGTTAAGCCTGACTGCTCGTGCCAAGCTACCAGAGGGTGGGCACAGGATAATTTGGATTGTGTGTGACTTACCCTGACTAGAGTGAGGGTTCTTGCTTGGACAGAGGGTAACCTGACTGCCAACCAAAAACCCAATTTCTAACAGCGTGGATGAGGGCATGGGAGTGGAGGCAGAGGGTGTGGATGTCTGTGGTGTAGGGGTGCGTGTAGTGGGTGCAGGTGACTGGTCAGTATGCTGTGGTGTGGTGGATGTCTAATGGGATCTTGGCACGTTTGTGGGTTTTGGGAGGAGAGGTGGACACAGTGGGAGAAGACAAACAGCTAGTGTGAATGTATGTTGTGTGGGTGTCTGCAAGTCTGGTGAGTGTGCTGCATGTATCAACTACAGTAGTGTTGGTGAGTTCAGGTGTGGCATATGGGGTGCATGTATGGATGTCTGCTGTTGTGGTGAGTGCAGGAAGAGGAGCAGCAATCGTGAGTGAAGGTGCAGTGCATGAGGGTGTGGATGTAGAGGGGACCGACAGGGAGGAGGAAGAGGTGGGCACACTGGGGGAAGTGGATGTTGTTGTGTGTGCATGTGTCTGTTGGCTGTGTGAATGCTTGTGGTGGGAGGTGTGGTGCTTGTGTTTTGAAGTGTGTTTCTTGTGTGTTGAAGTGCTTGACCGGGTGTCTGAATGTGTGCCTTGGACGGGTGAAGGGAGTGGGGTGCTGGAAGGGGCAGAGGAGGTTGGAGGGGGGACGGAATGGCCAGGGAACCTGGCTGCCATCCGAGAGGAGGCCAGAGCCTGAAAAGATCTCTGTAGGGCAGACACGGCACCATGAATGCCATCCAGATAGGCATTTGTCTGCTGCACCTCTGATGCTATCCCCTGGATGGCATTGACAATGGTTGTCTGCCCTACAGAGATGGTTCTCAGGAGGTCAATAGCCTCCTCTGTGAGGGCAGCAGGGCTGACTGGGGCAGGGGAGGAGAGGAGGTGCCTGGGGCGAAGGAGACGCCCACCTTTCTGGGTGGGCGGGCACGGTCAACTCAGTTGGGAGCAGAAGGGAGGGCAGTGATGGAATGGGGGGTGGTGGAAGATGTCACGGTAGTAGTGTGTGCACTAAGGTCCGCCACCACTGGAGAAGCCCCATCGGAGGAGGTCTCGGAGTCACTACCTCCTGTGGTAGTAGCCTCCACCATGTAACTCCCGTCGCCCTCCCACCCACTGGTCCCCTGGGCGTTGGTTGTCTCTGCCTCCGAGGATCTATGGGCCGCTGCCTCCCCACTTGCCGGTGCCTCAGCTCCCTCGCCTGATGTTAATGCTGTACCAAACCAACACAAGAGAAAAGGGATGGGAAGACAAAACAGGAGAGACACTTGTAAATAGCTGAATGCAGGTACATAATGGCCAGACATACACCCACCCAGAAGACACACCCAACAGGCAGCACCGTTCACTATGCCCATGGCCATGCCCCTGACTACTGACCAGAATACTGCTCTACACCCATCCCCTGAAATACCTAAGGAGCTGACGTATGTGAAACCTGACAAAGACACCCCTACACTCTTTGGGGACCATAAAGTAGATGGACACCATTCAAAGTCCCTGCCTCTAAGCAGCATGACCCCTAATGCACACCCAGACATCCTTCCAGACTGAAGTATGTGAAATGAGTACTCACCCCCTTGTGACTGCGGTGCAGCCTTCAAGCGCCCATCCAGGTCTGGGAACGCCACCGCCAGGATCCGTCGCATGAGGGGGGGGTCAGTGCCCGACGGGAACCCCTTCCACGTTGGGAGGACTTCCCCAGCTGGACTTCAGTGATCTTACGCTCCCAGCACCGCCGGTCCTCCCACCTCTTTCTACAGTGGGTGCTCCGCCGGTTGTAGACCCCCAATGTCCGCACCTTCTTGGCGATGGCATGCCAATGTGCCCTCTTATGGTGGGCACTGACCTAAAAGTGTGACACAGAAATGGAACACAGAGGTCAGGCACTTGCACAATAGGAACAGCTGGCTAATCATCCACTATGGGACGGACAATACTCTCAGACATACAGGACAGTTGCACGCAGCATGCCATACATCATGGCCCACGCAGGCTCAGAGGTGCACACATATGTGCAATCAACACCATCCATTACACACACATAGGTGGTCATTCTGACCCTGGCGGTCTTTGACCGCCAGGGCGGAGGACCGCGGGAGCACCGCCGACAGGCCGGCGGTGCTCCAATGGGGATTCCGACCGCGGCGGTAAAGCCGCGGTCGGACCGGCACCACTGGCGGGGTCCCGCCAGTGTACCGCGGCCCCATTGAATCCTCCGCGGCGGCGCAGCTTGCTGCACCGCCGCGGGGATTCCGACCCCCCCTACCGCCATCCAGATCCCGGCGGTCGGACCGCCGAGATCCGGATGGCGGTAGGGGGGGTCGCGGGGCCCCTGGGGGCCCCTGCAGTGACCATGCCACTGGCATGGGCATTGCAGGGGCCCCCGTAAGAGGGCCCCTACATGTATTTCACTGTCTGCTGTGCAGACAGTGAAATACGCGACGGGTGCAACTGCACCCGTCGCACAGCTTCCACTCCGCCGGCTCGATTCCGAGCCGGCTTCATCGTGGAAGCCTCTTTCCCGCTGGGCTGGCTGGCGGTCTGAAGGCGACCGCCCACCAGCCCAGCGGGAAAGTCAGAATTACCGCTGCGGTCTTTCGACCGCGGAACGGTAACCTGACGGCGGGACTTTGGCGGGCGGCCTCCGCCGCCCGCCAAGGTCAGAATGAGGGCCATAGTGCCCCCAAAACCCAGACTCACCTGTACCTCTGGCCATCCATACAGTTTTGCGTACAGGGACAGGACCCCTTCAACTAGCTTCTCCAGTTCCTCCTGGGTGAAGGCCGGGGCCCTTTCCCTTGCAACAAGAGGCATATCCATAGCCAGAGGCAGGCCACAGCAGTACACACAGTGAAGTACCTGTCCGCACGAGATCAGGGAGTCAAGTGATCAAACAATGACGAATGCGCGTACATTCTGCGGCGGTGTGCACCATCACCGCCGGCGGTGATCATGATACGCCAGGATTCCCCATTGGCATCCATGTTAACCAATGAGGGTGCGAACAGTGGTAAACACCGCCTTACGCTGTGACGTCAACCGCTAGCGGTATGAGGTCACTTCCACAACGAAAAGGCAGAATTACAGTGGGCAGACATTTTGCCATGACTTACGCATCTAGAATTAATTACTACTCACAATGCAGGCCCTACTACCACATGAAGCACCTAGGCCTCTGTCCATTCAGCATTGTAGCACACATGAAATAATCTGTTCCCTCCTTGTGGTGTACATGTGTATCTGTCAGGAAGCAGTTATTGTAGAGACACTACAATGAACAATGCAGTGCACAAATGATGACAAGTGTGCCTATGAATGTGTCTTCATTACACCTTTTTGTAACCCCTCGTAGGTACAGACCACTTGTGGATGTGAAGACCATGGTGGAGCGTCAGATCATAATCACTTACAGACTCACATGTGCAACAATCCAGGACCTTTGTGCATTACTGGATCCTGAACTAACTCCGGGAAATCGTAATCAGCATGCCATTCCAACTGATGTGCAGTTGCTCTCCGCACTCCATTTCCTGGCCACAGGCTCATTTCAAGTGACAGTGGGCATGGGTGCTGGTTTTTGACAGCCAATGTTCAGCATGGTACTGCCAAGATTTCTGAATGCATTTGTACTACATCTGCAGTCCTATGTGAGGTTTCCCCAAAGTACTGACCTACCTGCCATCAAGTCTGAATTCTATGCCTTGGCCAACATACCCCATGTCATAGGTGCCATTGATGGCACCCACACAGCTATCATCCCCCAAGAGTGAGTGAACAGGTGTACAGAAACAGAAAGAATGTTCACTCCATGAACATCCAATTGGTATGTACTGCACACCAGTACATCTCACATGTGAATGCCATGTTTCCAGGTTCAGTCCATGATTCCTTTGTGTTGAAGAACAGTAATGTACCACTGAAGATGGAACAACTACAAGAGGACAGAGGGTGGATCATAGGTAAGTGTGCCTGTCACTAACTGACACATTGCAGAAAACCAGTCTGTCTGACTAAGGGGCAAAACAATGCCGACTCTGTATTGTACCATTTTCTAGGTGACTCTGGCTATCCAAACTTGCGTTGGCTCCTGACACCAGTGAGAAATCCCAGGACGGATGCAGAGAGGAATTACAATGAGGCCCATGTACGTACTAGGAGGGTCATAGAGCGAACTATAGGTCTCCTGAATGCTAGATTTCGTTGTCTACATATCTCTGGGGGTTCTCTGACTTATGGGCCTGAAAAGGTGTGTATAATAGTGGTGGCCTGCTGTATGCTGCACAACGTGGCAGTGAGACATTCTATCCCCCTCTTGGAGGTGGAGGGTGCTGTAGGTCCTGATCAGCTACCTCAGAGAGGTGAGGAGAGTGATGGTAATGATGAGGAAGGGTAAGATGTCAATTCCAGGAACCAACTGATACAACTCTGCTTCCAGTGACTGTGTGGGACTTGGGCCTGACATTGGGGTTTGTGACTAATACTGTCAGTGTGCTCAGTCATATGGGGGGGGGGTTGGTAATGATAGGCAAAACATGGCCTACTTCTGCATGGTACACACTGAAAATATATGCATTTCATCCTTGCCACCATTTAGGCACACAGGACTCCCTTCATGCACAGATTTGACAATAAAGTTGTTCTCTGCCAGTTGCATCCATACTTCACTTTGTTCACAATTTAACACAGGGGACAGTGTTACAGGTGTGAAATGTGTTTTATTGGTTGTAGTGAGTGAATAGTGCTATTTACAGAGATGGCAAGTCGTAAGGGGGGTGTCCTCAAGACCAACATGGTGGCAGCCTTGTTGGTAGTATTAATGGGTCCATCTTGTCTAACAGTACTTCATATTGCCTCTTAGCAATGTGTGGTTGGTGAGTGGGTGAGATGGTTGCTGTGCATATTGTTGTAGAGTTACTTATTGGAGAGGGCCTTGTTCTTAGCTGGGGTTTCAGTGCCATATCTTGGCCTGAGGGTCTGTTTGAGCGCCTACTGTTGACCTTCAGGGGATGACATGGTAGGCCCTTCTGTTTCCTGTGAGTGTAGTTCCTGGAATGTTTCTGCTGCTGGGGTCATCTGATGCTGGTTGTTCAGTGCTGTTGTGGGAGCCTCTTGTCCAGTGTGGGTGTCAGGCTGGTTTTTGACCAGCTGCAGCAGTGCTCCTGCTATGGTGGCCATTGTGGCATTGTGCTCTTTCCACTGCTCCATGGCCTGTTGGGGGTGTTCCTGCTGCATCCTCTGACTGTGCTCCAGGGTGGACACAATCTGTGCCAACCTGTCATGGGAATGTTGGTAGGCCCCCAATACCTCTGAGATCACGTCCTGGGCTGCTGCATCCATCCTGTGGCCTCCCCCCTTATTCACTGCCACCCTTGCACTTGCCCTAGCCACTTGTACTGGGGCCCTCACCTTCCTGCATGTTGGGAGTGGGAGACCGTGGCCTCTGTACCTGTGTTCCACCAGTCTGTGGCCTTGGTACACTGGTGTGGGGACGCCTGCCCTGGGCTGCTGGTCTTGACTGGGTGGCAGGGGTGACAGTGGTTTCCTGGGTGGGGCTGCTGCATGGTGAGAGTCCAGGACTGTGTGAGTGGCCTGCTTGCTCATCAGTGTCCAGGGATCCTTCACCAGTGTCCTGTGAGGTGCCTCTGTCTCCCTGGGGGGCACTGGCACTCCTTGTCCCGTCTGTTAGGGTTGCATGGGTGGTGGTGCCTGTTGGGGGACATAGACATGTCTGTTACATCTGCATGAATGTTTGAGCTGAACAGGACTGGGCTAATTTGTGCTGGTGTTACTTTCAGTGGCCTTCCAGGGTGCCTTTGTGAGGTTGACATTGCATTTAGCGCCAGTGTGGGGTTCCATTGTGGTGGGGGTGTCGTTCCATTGTGGATACGTGCAGGGGTGGGTGACTGTGCACAGCGGGAGGGATGTGGGCCTGTTAGTGGGTTTGTGGTCATGCAGGGGGATGGATGTAGTGGCTGATGCCTGGGTGGGGTGTTGATCCTGGTGGGTGTGGGTGGAGTGGGGTTGTGCATGCATTACAGGTGTGGTGGATATGGGGTATGTGTTGATGACTTACCCTAGTCCATTCCTCCAGTGAGTCCCTCTGGGTGCAGGATGGCCAGTACCTTTTCCTCCCAGTCAGTGTAGTCGGGTGGTGTTGATGGCGGTCCTCCCCCAGTCTTCTGCACTGCGATGTGGTACCTTGATGCCATGCCCCTGACCTTCCCCCGCAGGTCCTTCCATCTCTTGTCGTCCTTGGTGCGTGGATGGTGTCCCGCTGCATTGACCCTGTTCACAATGATCTGCCACAGCTCCATCTTCCTTGCGATGGGTGTGTGCTGCACCTTGGCCCCAAATATATGTGGCTCCACCTTCAAGATCTCATCCACCATGGTCCTTAACTCCCTTTTGATGAAGCGTGGATGTTTGGGGGGAGACATGGTGAGTGTGGTGAATGGTGTCGGGGCTGGGAACGAGGTGAGGGTGCTCTTCTGTGGGTCGGTGTGCATCTCCTGTATGCTGGCGTTCGCTGTCTGCCTCTTGTGCTCTCCGTCTTCTTGTCCTGGTTTCGTTGCAAAGGATTGTGGGGTGTGTCTGGGGGTGTTTTGGGGGTTTTGCATGTGTGTCAAGTATGTGGGTCATACGCCTATCCAATGTGTGCACTTCTTGCTGTTGAGTCCACTTGTCGCCCATAGTGGTCGCAGCCACCAATTGTCGTCCGGCCTCCACTGTCCACCAAGGTGATTTGTGCATCATTATTTGGAGGGCGGGAAGTGGGTGTGCTTGGCGGTGGTGGGGTGAGGAGGTCCGGGATTCCTGCCAACAGGGTCATGGCAGGGAGTGGTGGACTGGTGATTTGTGGCGGGGTTGCGATTTTCATTCATTATATGGCAGGTTTCCATTCACCGCCAACGGCGGGATTCTGTTCACCACCACCACGGTGGTCGGCAGTGTTTCCCGCTGTGTTCATAATGACCATCTAAATCTTTGTGTGCCCAATATATCTCAGGGAATAATAATAACGTATATGATGTCAAGCGCTTGGACACCCTGGATTGGATTAAGAAGCACTTTAAAGGAAATCAAACAAATAGTGGTATTTAAATTGTTATTCATGTGAATATTGGGGCAGACTAATGCTTCTGACATTCTTACAGTGCATACCTATCTTGTATGCAAGGACTATACAAAGTCAAAGCCATGTCTCTCTTGAATACCTGTAAAATAATAGCAAGCTGTGTTCTTTTGTTTCTTAAACAGCAGCTAGGTCTGAGACCCCAGACAGCTTCCAGCTAGAATAATCAAACATAAGGAGGCCTGATGGCCCATAATTTTAACCTTTGTCCTGTGGCAGAATTTCTGCATGTATGCTTCGAATAAACATGATTTGGAGCTTGCCAGTCTGTGTTAACACTGGTATGCCATCAGGACCTGTGTACTAAACATTAGGCAAGTATGTTTTTTAAAATCTGTTTTGAGTCAAGTCTGAACGATATGTAAACATGGATTTAATGTTTAGAGAAACGTCCTAATCTGGAATTAGTTTGAAGAGCAATGGCCTCGAGCACACAAATAAAAACAGTCTTGTATATTAATATAAATTGTCCATCTTTAACAAGGTTTCATTTCTTCCGATTTCCAGTGTCACATTCTGATCCATTATTGATTCAATTAAAGAGTTTTTGTTTTGTGCAAGCTGGAAGATGAATGAGTGATAGACAAGAGACATGCAGCTTGCAGGTTGAGGCAAATCTGCAATCCCAAAAGAAGCATATCTGACCTAGAAAACAGAAACAGGAGAGGGAACCTTAGAATCTTTGGATTACCGGAGGACACGGAAAAAGGTGATGCAACTTGTGTCTCCTTTCTGGAAAGCTGGATACCACAAACCTTTGGCATCTTCTTTTGACCAACCATTTGAGATAGAGAAGGCCCAATTCTGACTACAGAAATCCTCGGCCAATGATCTTTACGCCACTCAGTTTCCTGCAGACAGAGACAATTCTGGAACACATGAGGAGAGTTAAAATGCTGACCTGAAATGGTATCAAAATCAGCATCTGTAAAGACTATGTGAAGGAGACTGTTTTGTAGGAAAGGTTTCTTAGCATTAAGGAACTTTATGAGTAGGCTGACACCCCTTCTCCTCTGTTGGTCATGATAAGTTCAAAATCTCCCATAAAGTGAGGATCCTACTCTTTGATGATCCAGCAGACCTGCAAGCATTAATATCCAACCATCATCAATCAGTGATGATTACGTAACTCTTTCAACAGGTGTTCTCTTCCCGATGTACCTGGTCTCTCTCCATATAAAACTCAGGCAAGATAAGTCTTTTGTGAACTCTCTGGTTTAAGATGCTCATCTATGTTATAGCTATAAACTGTTCATTTACTGCTCTAAGCAGTTTAATTTATATTCATTATACCCACTATGAAAGGATTGTCTATGATAGAACTTACCTTGCTTATGACACTGTTACCTCAGATATCTAGCCTTGAATCATAATTGGTATATATAACACAGAGCTTACTAAACCTGAACTACAAATCCTTCACTACACAAACCACAAATCACAAACCATAAGCCACAATCAAAAGGTGCTACATCTATCTCACATCCCACACAGTTCACGGACCTCACAAGATTTATCCTCAATTGCCACCTTCCATTAAAGGCTCCTCTAACACTCCTAACAACCACTCTCTTATTGCATACTAGGGACACACCTTCATTGACCTCAATCAGCGCCATCCCTAACCACTATCCAACACTAATCTTGACTCACACCTTCCACCTTACCTACACATACATACCAATGGCTACTCCAGTGTTGGTGGAAATTTGAGCAATGTTTTTACAATGTTGTTACAATGTTTTACAAAGTTCTAAGAAAGTAATTCATGTTCAGCAATGTTGACAGGATTCATGTATGTTAACAACCTACTCATGCTTACATTGCTTTGCTTCACCACATTAGTGAACTGGTCGTATGTTTCTCAACTGGGGTTATCATGTTACGTACTACTTTATCCTATTTCACTTTTTGTCTGTTTTTTTTTCAGCTTTTGCAATGCAGCCCGGTGACTCTCACTGCTTTGCATCATCATGTGGTTTTGGGGTGGGTTGTTTCTTAAGGATATTCTCTTTTTTTACCCCATTATTCCACCTCCTAACCCCTTCTCGCACATCCCATCCTGGGAGCCTGGCTGATGTCTCATTTAATTTCCTCTTGCCCTCTACCTCTCACTACCTAGTACTACACACTTACGCGACCAGCATCGGATAACTTTATCTCCAGAATGTTTACTGATCTCTTTCCAAAATATGAAATGCCTAATAGCACCATCAAAATCTCTCCCTTAACACAAAGGGGTTGAACCACCTTACTAGGAGAAGAAAGATAATAGAATACTGTCATAAGCTTAAGGGAGATATTGTACTACTTCAAGAAATTAGAACAGACATTCCAGGGGCCCACAATGTATTATGCAATTGGTACTCAGACTTTGCATGCTATGCTGACACTAAAAAGAATGGAGTCATCATGCTTTTCTGCATGGCCACACATTTTAGGGCCAATGAGCACACAAATGACTTGGAGGATAGATGAGTTATACTCCACAAATGTAAAGGCAAACAAGAACTTTTAATTGTAAACCTATATGCCCCCAACTCTGACATCCCCTCATTTTGGATTAACTGAAACAAGAGACTAACTTAAATCCCTAGAGATGCAAAGATCATTATTGGAGGTGACTTCAATATTCCCATGGATCTAACACTAGACAGAGTGTCCCTCTGCAAATTCAGGCCAGAGAAATCCCCCACACAGATGAAAAAGCTATGTAAAACAAATAATCTGATAGATATTTGGAGGCTATATAACCCTGCATGTAACAAGTTCCCACCAGCGCAAATCCCAAGAGAGGATTGATTACATTTTAGCCAACAACAATCTTATCCAATCTTTTCACATCCCAAGATAGAGCCAATCATCATCTCGAACCATGAGGGTGTCTCTCTAGATATCAACATATCACATTCCCAGACCACTGACAAAATTTGGTGCGTAAATGAAGAAATAATCCATGACCCAATATACGATACTAATGCTAATACTTATCCAATGTAAAACCCTTAACCGGTTCTGTGCCCTGGACGAGGTGACCTCGTCCAGGGCTACAGTTCCCGTGTGCCTTGGACGAGGTCACCTCGTCCAAGGCACACGGGAACTTGGGGGAGCGCTAGCGCGCCCCCCCTGTGAACCCACCTCCCCCCCAAGGCGGGGATGGAAAGGGAAGCCCTTCCCCTTCCACCCCCGACCCCCTCCCACCCCCCCTGTGAGGTCAGCGCGCGAGCGCGCGCTGATTAGTCACAGGGGCCTCCCCATCGCGCTGGAAGCAGAGCTTCCAGCGCGATTGAAAGAGAAATGCTAAGCATTTCTCTTTCAATCACTGGGGGAGGCCCGGAAGGGCTTCAAAGGGAAGGAAATGTATTTCCTTCCCTTTGAAGTCTCTCCCAGGGTTTCAAAAGCCGGATTGCTTGCAATCCGGCTTTTGAAACCCCACTAGACACAAGGGATTTTTTTTTTTTTTTCAAATTGACATAAGGGAGCGACCCCTTGGGCAAGGGTCGCTCCTGGGGGGGCATTTTTTCAGGAAGGCCTTTTCTGCCCCCCCCTGGGGGCAGAAACCTCTAGGCACAAGGGATCATTTTTTAAATTTATTTTTTGTAATTTTTTTTGTTTTGTTTTTTAGGTGGGGAGCGTCCCCTTAGGCAAGGGTCGCTCCCCTTGGGGGAAAATTATATTTAGGCCATTTCTGCCGCCCTTGGGTGCAGATTGGCCTATTTTGATGAGGCCAATCTGCCCCCAAGGGGGGCAGAAACCACTAGACACCAGGGAGTTTTTTCTTTGCGTGAATTTCACGTAAGGGGAGCGACCCCTTAGGCAAGGGTCACTCCCTGGGGGGGCAAATTTATTTTAGGCCATTTCTGCCCCCCCCGGGGGCAGAAACCTCTAGGCGCCAGGGCAAATTTTTGTTTTGTGTTTTTTTTTTTTGTGTTTTTTTTTTTTTAGAGATGGGAAGCGACCCATCAGGAAAGGGTCGCTCCCCTGGGGGGCAAATTGTATTTAGACCATTTCTGTCCCCCTGGGGGCAGATTGGCCGATTTTAGGTCAATCTGCCCCCAAGGGGGCAGAAACCACTAGGCACCGGGGATTTGTTTTTTGGCGCCAATGTCACACAGGGGGAGCGACCCCGTAGGCAAGGGTCGCTCCCGGGGGGGGTGGGGGTTGGGGGGGGCAAATTTATTTGAGGCCATTTCTGCCCCCGGGGGGGCAGAAACCTCTAGGCGGCAGGGCAAATTTTTTTTTTGTGTTTATTTTTTGTTTTTTTTTAGATGAGGAGCGACCCATCAGGTAAGGGTCACTCCCCTGAGGGGCAAATTGTATTTAAACCATTTCTGCCCCCCTTGGGGGCAGATTGGCTGATTTTAGGTCAATCTGCCCCCAAGGAAGCAGAAACCACTAGGCACCGGGGATTGTTTTTTGGCGCCAATGTCACGCAGGGGGAGCGACCCCGTAGGCAACGGTCGCTCCTGGAGGGGGGTGGGGGTTGGGGGGGTAAATTTATTTTAGGCCATTTCTGCCCCCCCTTTTTTTGTTTGTTTGTTTTTTTAGAGATGAGGAGCGACCCATCAGGTAAGGGTCACTCCCCTGAGGGGCAAATTGTATTTAGACCATTTCTGCCCCCCTTGGGGGCAGATTGGCCGATTTTAGGTCAATCTGCCCCCAAGGGGGCAGAAACCACTAGGCACCGGGGGATTTGTTTTTTGGCGCCAATGTCACGCAGGGGGAGTGACGCCGTAGGCAAGGGTCGCTCCCGGGCAGGGGGGGTTTGGGGGGTGGGGTGGGGGGGCCAAATTTATTTTATGCCATTTCTGCCCCCCCCTGGGGCCGGCTGAGCTAGAGGCCAAACTCCACAGGTAGGCACTTTGAAAAAACACCTCTGTTTTCTGTGAAAAAATATGTTGTGTCCACTTTGTGTTTTGGGCCATTTCCTTTTGTGGGTGCTAGGCCTACCCACAGAAGTGAGGTACCATTTTTATCGAGAGACTTAGGGGAAAGCTGGGTGGAAGGAAATTTGTGGCTCCTATCAGATTTCAGAACTTTCTGTCACCGAAACGAGAGGAAAAAGTGTTTTTTTGGCCGAATTTTGATGTTTGCAAAGGATTCTGGGTAACATAACCTGGTCAGAGCCCCGCAAGTCACCCCATCTTGGATTCCCCTGGGTTTCTAGTTTTCAAAAATGCGCTGGTTTGCTAGGTTTCCCCAGGTGCCAGCTGAGCTACAGGCCAAAATCCACAGGTAGGCACTTTGCAAAAAACACCTCTGTTTTCTTTCAAAAATTTGGATGTGTCCACGTTGCGCTTTGGGGCGTTTCCTGTCGCGGGCGATAGGCCTACCCACACAAGTGAGGTATCATTTTTATCGGGAGACTTGGGGGACCGCTGGGTGGACGGAAATTTGTGGCTCCTCTCAGATTCCAGAACCTTCTGCCACAGAAATGTGAGGAACATGTGTTTTTTTAGCCAAAATTTGAGGTTTGCAAAGAATTCTGGGTAACAGAACCTGGTCCGAGCCCCACAAGTCACCCCATCTTGGAATCCCCTAGGTCTCTAGTTTTCAGAAATGCACAGGTTTGGTAGGTTTCCCTAGGTGCCGGCTGAACTAGAGGCCAAAATCTACAGGTAGGCACTTTGCAAAAAACACCTCTGTTTTCTTTAAAAAATTTGGATGTGTCCACGTTGCGCTTTGGGGCGTTTCCTGTCGCGGGCGCTAAGCCTACCCACACAAGTGAGGTATCATTTTTATCGGGAGACTTGGGGGAACGCTGGGTGGAAGGAAATTTGTGGCTCCTCTCAGATTACAGAAATTTCTGCCACAGGAAATATGAGGAACATGTGTTTTTTTAGCCAACTTTTGAGGTTTGCAAAGGATTCTGGGTAACAGAACCTGGTCCAAGTCCCACAAGTCACCCCATCTTGGATTCCCCTAGCTCTCTAATTTTCAGAAATGCACAGGTTTGGTAGGTTTCCCTAGGTGCCGGCTGAGCTAGAGGCCAAAATCTACAGGTAGGCACTATGCAAAAAACACCTCTGTTTTCTTTTAAAAATGTGGATGTGTCCACGTTGCGCTTTGGGGCAATTCCTGTCGCGGGCGCTAAGCCTACCCACACAAGTGAGGTATCATTTTTATCGGGAGACTTGGGGGAACACTGGGTGGAAGGACATTTGTGGCTCCTCTCAGATTCCAGAACTTTCTGCCACGGAAATGTGAGGAACATGTGTTTTTTTAGCCAAATTTTGAGGTTTGCAAAGGATTCTGGGTAACAGAACCTGGTCCGAGCCCCACAAGTCACCCCATCTTGGATTCCCCTAGGTCTCTAGTTTTCAGAAATTCACAGGTTTGGTAGGTTTCCCTAGGTGCCGGCTGAGCTAGAGGCCAAAATCTACAGGTAGGCACTTTGCAAAAAACACCTCTGTTTTCTTTCAAAAATTTGGATGTGTCCACGTTGCACTTTGGGGCGTTTCCTGTCGCGAGCGCTAGGCCTACCCACACAAGTGAGGTATCATTTTTATCGGGAGACTTGGGGGAACGCTCGGTGGAAGGAAATTTGTGGCTCCTCTCAGATTCCAGAACTTTCTGCCACAGAAATGTGAGGAACATGTGTTTTTTTAGCCAAATTTTGAGGTTTGCAAGGATTCTGGGTAACAGAACCTGGTCAGAGCCCCACAAGTCACCCCATCTTGGATTCCCCTAGGTCTCTAGCTTTCAGAAATGCACAGGTTTGGTAGGTTTCCCTAGGTGCCGGCTGAGCTAGAGGCCAAAATCTACAGGTAGGCACTTTGCAAAAAACACCTCTGTTTTCTTTAAAAAATTTGGATGTGTCCACGTTGCGCTTTGGGGCGTTTCCTGTCGCGGGCGCTAGGCCTACCCACACAAGTGAGGTATCATTTTTATCGGGAGACTTGGGGGAACGCTGGGTGGACGGAAATTTGTGGCTCCTCTCAGATTCCTGAACTTTCTGCCACAGAAATGTGAGGAACATGTGTTTTTTTAGCCACATTTTGAGGTTTGCAAATGATTCTGGGTAACACAACCTGGTCAGAGCCCCACAAGTCACCCCATCTTGGATTTCCCTAGGTCTCTAGTTTTCAAGAATGCACAGGTTTGGTAGGTTTCCCTAGGTGCCGGCTGAGCTAGAGGCCATAATCTACAGGTAGGCACTTTGCAAAAAACACCTCTGTTTTCTTTAAAAAAAATGGGATGTGTCCACGTTGCGTTTTGGGGCGTTTCCTGTCGCGGGCGCTAGGCTTACCCACACAAGTGAGGTATCATTTTTATCGGGAGACTTGGTGGAACATAGATTAGCAAAACAAGTGTTATTGCCCCTTGTCTTTCTCTACATTTTTTCCTTCCAAATATAGGAGAGTTTGTAAAAAAGACATCTATTTGAGAAATGCCCTGTAATTCACATACTAGTATGGTTTCTCCGGAATTCAGAGATGTGCAAATAACCACTGCTCCTCAACACCTTATCTTGTGCCCTTTTTGGAAATACAAAGGTTTTCTTCATAGCTATTTTTTACTCTTTATATTTCAGCAAATGAATTGCTGTACACCCGGTATAGAATGAAAACGTACTGCAGGGTGCAGCTCATTTATTGGCTCTGGATACCTAGGGTTCTTGATGAACCTACAAGCCCTATATATCCCCACAACCAGAGGAGTCCAGCAGACGTAACAGTATATTGCTTTCAATAATCTGACATTGCAGGGAAAAGTTACAGAGTAAAACGTAGAGAAAAATCGATGGTTTTTTCACCTCAATTTCAATATTTTTCTTTTTCAGTTGTTATTTTCTGTAGGAAACCCTTGTAGGATCTACACAAATGACCCCTTGCTGAATTCAGAATTTTGTCTACTTTTCAGAAATGTTTAGGTTACTGGGATCCAGCATTGGTTTCATGCCCATTTCTGTCACTGACTGGAAGGAGGCTGAAAGCACAAAAAATTGCAAAAATGGGGTATGTCCCATGAAAATGCCAAAATTGTGCTGAAAAAGTGGGTTTTCTGATTTAAGTCTGCCTGTTCCTAAAAGCTGGGAAGCTGCTGAGTTTAGCACCTCAAATCCTTTGTTGATGCCATTTTCAGGGGAAAAACCACAAGCCTTCTTCTGCAGCCACTTTTTCCCATTTTTTTGAAAAAAACAAAATTTTCACCGTATTTTGGCTAATTTCTTGGCTTCCTTCAGGGGAACCCACAAAGTCTGGGTACCTCTAGAATCCCTAGGATGTTGGAAAAAAAAGGACGCAAATTTGGCTTGGTTAGCTTATGTGGACAAAAAGTTATGAGGGCCTAAGCGCGAACTGCCCCAAATAGGCAAAAAAAGGCCTGGCACAGAAGGGGGAAAAGGCCTGGCAGCGAAGGGTTTAAATATGATTTAAACGAGCAAGGTAATGAAAGGCACATGTCTGGTTGAATGCAAACAATCTCAGGAAGATTTGTGAGTTTAGTAAAGCAGGCAAACTCCTGGCTAAATACTTGAAGGCAAAATACAAAATCCTTTCAATTGCTGAAATAAAAAATAAATTTGGGAAAATAGACACTGTTATTAAATAACCAGGTACTTCTCGAAATATTACAAAGAACTCAGTAACCCAGTCATACAGCCAAATGTGAAAACTATCTTAAAAATATCAAACTCTCAAAAATAAGTAATGAAAACTAACATACACTAAAAACCAACTGATAGACAAAAAATAGAAATAGATGTCATATCACTTAAATCACTTAAAAGTGAGAAAGCACTAGGACCTAACAGCTTTTCAACTAACTTTTACAATACCTTTGCATCCCAAATAGTTACCTACCTAAAAGCCCCTTTTTGATCACTTCTCCACAACATGCAAGACAGGCTCAAACGTAACAGAAGCTACTATCATAGTGACTCCAAAAGAGAATAAACTTCCTCTAGAGAAGAAAAATGACGGACCTATTTATCCACTTAAAGTAGACTGCAAAAGATATGCAAAAATACTAGCATCAAGACTATTCCTCTCAACAATATATCCCTTCCAAACAGGCTTTATTAAAGGGAGACTAGCCTGGACAACATCAGACTCTTTGCACATGTATTGGAGAAAGACCCCCTCCTACTTTGAGCATTAATGGCTGTGGCCTCAGATGCTGGAAAGGCCATTAATAAGGTGCCTTGGCCTTTTCTTGGGTCCACCCTTACAATTTTAATCTGGAACCCTTTTGAACATTTAGGCCCTTATTACGACCCTGGCGGTGAGTGATAAAGTGGCGGTAATACCACCAACAGGCTGGCGGTAAGTACCACCAAATTATGACAATGGCGGTGATAACTCTCATAGGCAACCAATGTACCACACCAACTGCCAGGGCAGAAAAAACACTCACCACTGCGGTGGCCAGGGGGAAGACAAAGTACAGCCCACCATATTAAGACATACGAATCCTCCACCTTTTCTGGGGCGGTTACAACACCATCAAAAGCCTGGTGGAAACAGAGCTCAGAGGTGAAAGGACTCACCATCAGATACACAGGGAAGAACTACGACGCCATGAAACCTGAACTGCAAGTCTTCCCACCAATGCTGATGAAGACGGCGACGGTGAGTAAAGCCGCCTAGCACACAAGGGAGGGAGGGAGGAAAACGAGAGTGACACACACACACACACAACACACACCAGACACACACCATACACACAGCCAGTTGCAGAGGAAAAACAATAGCACACGACACACAGCATAATAAAACAAGGACCAGATTTCTGAAGTACTGACAATGTATTAGCATAGCAAAACCCACCACACTAACCAAATATAAACAAATGTTCATAAAGGGCCAATGCCCAGTCCAAAGTCATAAGGGCACACAAGGCCACAGGGCACACCCCAAAGCCCAACTTGTATCCTGACATCATCCAGAGAGAACACTGGACAGGCATCCGGTTGCAAGTGGGTAGGCATCTCAGGGTGATAAGGGGACACCTCAGCTGAATACGGGAACTTCCCCACTGTTTCTGGAGGGGGTTCCATGCCCATTATCCTTTGCTGGGGAGTGCAAGGACACAGTCTCTCAGGTGGGGAACATGCCCACTGCTTCTGGAGGGGGCTCCATGCCCATTATCCTTTGCTGGGGAGTGCAAGGTCACTGTCTCTGAGGTGGGGAACATGCCCACTACTTCTGGAGGGGGCTCCATGCCCATTATCCTTTGCTAGGGAGTGCAAGATCACAATCTCTGAGTTGGGGAACATGCCCACTAACTCTGGAGGGGGCTCCATCTCCATTTCTCAGTGTTGGAGAGTGCAAGGTCACAGTATCTGAGGTGGGGAACATGCCCACTGGTTCTGGAGGGGCCTCTTGTGCAGCAGTCCCTGGCGGGTGGCCTACATGTCCTCTTCTGGTGGTGATAGCTGCACTGTCTCAGCTGGTGGGGAGCGCTGCTCTGTAGCAACAGGTGATGGAGCCTCCAGGCCTGCCTCTGCTGGTGGTAATAGCTGCATTGCCTCAGGTGGTTGGGAGTGCTGCTCTGTGGCAACAGGTGATGGTGCCTCCTGGGCTGCCTCTGCTGGCAGTGATAGCTGCACTGCCTCAGCTGGTGGGGATTGCTGCTCTGTTGCAACAGGTGATGGGGCCTCCTGGCCTGCCTCTGCTGGTGGTGATAGCTACACTGCCTCAGCTGGTGGGGAGTACTGATCTGTGGCAACAGGTAATGGTGCCTCCTGGGCTGCCTCCGCTGGCGGTGAGGGCTCTCTGACCATAGGTGGTGGCGGTGGTGGTGGTTTCACCCTCTCACCCTCTGATGGAGTTGAGGGCTTCATTCCCTCCATGGCAGGAGGTGTGGGCACCTTCCCCTTCCTGGCTGTAGGTGTTGTGGGCTCCTGCCCCTTCCTGGATGTAGTTGTTGTGGGCTCCTTCCCCTTCCTGACTGTAGTCGTTGTGGGCTCCTTCCCCTTCCTGGCTGTAGTTGTTGTGGGCTCCTTCCCTTCCTGGCTGTAGGCGTTGTGGGCCCTTCCCCCTTCCTGGCTGTAGGCATTGTGGGCCCTACCTGGCTGTAGTTGTTGTGGGCTCCTTCCCCTTCCTGGCTTTAGGTGTTGTGGGCTCCTTTCCCTTTCTGGCTGTTGGAGTGGAATCCCTCACAGTCCTGCCTCCATGACTAGGAGGTGCCTCCACTGTCCCCTGGACTATTTGGCTGAGGTGCTGGGCTGGCTGGGTGGCACCTTGGTCCTCCGGGCAGGACAGGGGGGGAGAGGGAGGGAAAAGGTCAAGTTGGGCAAGGAAAAGCTTCTTAGGGACGGTGGGGTGGGATGAGAGATGGGAGTGGAGGTTGAGGGAGTAGTTGTTGGAGGTGTACGTCTGCTGGACTTGGGTGCAGGTACATGAGCAGTGTGTGAGGTGGATGGTTGTTGGGTGTCTGAATACTTGCATTTGTTTCCTTTAGAAGGGGGGTGACAGACATGGTGGGAGAGGACACAGAGGATGCATGCATGTATGTAGTGGAGGTGTTTGCTAGTGAGGTGTGTGTGCTGCTTGGTGTGGTGATGCTGGATGTTGAGGCAGTGCATGCAGGTGTGAGAGTGGACGTGACGGGGAGGGAGGTGGAGGAGGAGGAGTGGGAGACAGTAGAGGTAGTGGATGTGGTTGTGTCTGCAACTGTATGGTGTTTGCATGAGTGATTGTGGGATGAAGTGTGGTGCTTGTGTCTGCCTGTGCCACTCTTGGGTGTTGTCTTGTAGCCATGCTTGTCTGTATGTGTGCCCGGAAAGGGTTGGGGTTGAGGAGAATGAGACTGGGAAATGGTAGTTGGAGGGGGGAACGTTAGAAACAGGGACAATGACTGCCATCAGTGAGGAGGCCAGAGCCTGAATCAATGTCTGTTGGGCTGCCAATCCACTGTGAATGCCCTCCAGGAATGCATTTGATTGCTGAATCTGGGATGCCAGCCCCTAGATGGCAGTCACAATGGTTGATTGCCCTACAGAGATGGATCTCAGGAGGTCAATAGACTCCTCACTCAGGTCAGCAGGGCTCACTGGGGCAGGGCCTGAGGTGCCTGGGGCGAAGGAAATGCCAACCCTCCTGGGTGAGCGGGCACAGGCAACTCATTGAGGGGCTACTGGGAGGATGGTGCTGACATGGGGGGTGGTGGCTGTACCTGCAGCTGGGGTGGTCACAGAGGTGTCCGCCACCATCAGGGAGCTCCCATCGGAGGAGGTATCTGAGCCTGTGTTGTCTCCTCAGGCTCCGCTGTGGTGCTTCCCTCTCTCTCCATCCCACTGGTTCGCTCATCGCCAGATGACTCTGCCACCTGGGTCCTGTAAGATGTAGCTCCCTCTGTCACCAGTGCCCCTGCTCCTCTGCCAGATGATTCTAATGTATACAAGGACAGGATGACAAAACAAGAAAGGGGGGGAGACAAAGGATACACTTGGTCAATGACTGCACCAACTCCACTGTTGGCATCCAGATCACCATCACACACAGGGAACATGCTTAAGCACTATGCATTGCACTACCAGTGATATGGCTAGTCACTAAGGCAAGATGAGGACCACACACCACCAACTGCAGCACTTTCTGGGACCCACGATGCCCTGGCTGAAATGGACTGCTAACAAGATAGGTTACCTGTATTTGCTATGCACCCATTACCCTTCAGTTGACCCACTCTGCAATGTCTGGCCCGGCCTTAGGGGCACCCACTAACACATATCCCCCACCTGGATACCACCCCACCAGCCAATCTATGAATTGATACCCACTGTACTAACCCCTTGTGGCTGCTGTGATGCCCTCAAGCGCCCATCCAGCTCAGGATAGGCCACCGCCAGTATGTGGGCCATCAAGGGGGTCAGGGTCTGATGGGCACCCCTCACTCGTTGGGAGGCCATCCCCAGCTGGGCCTCCGCTGTCTTCCATGCCCAGCGTCTCAGGTCCTCCCACCTTTTCCGACAGTGGGTGCTGCCATAGACCCCCAGGGTCCGCACATCCTTGGCAATGACACATCATTTACCCTTCTTTTGATGGGTGCTGGCCTGCAGAGGCAATACAGACAGGAGAACACCATTAAACAAAATCTCCAGCCTGTCACACAAATGGCCCACCATACCAGTTTCCATCACCATTGGCACACACATAGTCCAGCGAACATCATGTACAACGCCATTAGACATTCCCCCCACCCCTCTTGCACAATGCTTGCAGACACATCCCCATGCATCGTGCCCAAAGTGTACTCACCTGTTGGTCTCTAGGCCCATACAGCTGCCTGTAGTGGGGTAGGACCGGGGCCATTTCCCCGGTCACACGGGCCATGGTAGGTTCCAGACACAGTTCACAGCAACACATGCAGTGTAGGTGTTCTCCTGTTGAAGGTCAGGAAACAAGTGAGGGATCAGATAGAAAATGGCGGTCACATCCACGGCGTACACCGTCACCGCCGGTGTAGATCCCCATTGGCCACTGTACTCCATAGAGCCCCATATTATCCAATGAGAAATTGCACAGCGTTGCAAGACCGCCTTTCACCACAACACCCAACGTAAGTGGAATTAGCTCACTTCCACCTGTCCCTCCATACAGGACAGGTGGTCACCATTTCAGGGGGAAGAGGAACAGGCCTATTGACAAATACTGCGTCACAGATTAGATTGGCACATACTTCATCATTTACACTGTCCCAATTCATAAGTGCACCATGTGGTCTGCAGTTGTGATTTTGTTGTTTCAATTGTGGCACCCTACTCACTCTTGTGCCCCTTAGATACCTAATGCAGTGGATGAATAGGAGGTGGAGACATAACCCCATGTACAGACCTCTGGTGGACTTGGCTACACTGGAGGACAGGCAAATAATACTGACCTATAGACTGGACATGGCCACAGTCACAGAGCGGTGTGTCCAGTTGGAGCCTGACCTGATTTTAGCTATCTGTCATCCCACTGGGATCCCACCTCTCATGCAAGTTCTATCGGCGCTCCATTTCCTGGCAACTGGTTCTTTCCAAGTGACAGTGGGCTTGGCAGCAGGAATGTCACAGCCAATGTTTTCTATTGTGCTGGCAAGAGTTTTGTCTGCCCTGGTGAAACACATGTGCAGCTACATAGCTTCCCCCAAGGTGGAAGATTTGGCCACTGTGAAGGCCGGATTCTATGCAATGGGACAGATCCCCAATATTATTGGTGCGATTGACGGGTACACATATTGGGGGTCATTCTGACCCCGGCGGTCTAAGACCGCCGGGGCCAGGGTCGGCGGGAGCACCGCCGACAGGCCGGCGGTGCCCCGCAGGGCATTCTGACCGCGGCGCCATGGGGGATTCTGACACCCCCTACCGCCATCCTGTTCCTGGCGGTTCGCCCGCCAGGAACAGGATGGCGGTAGGGGGTGCCGCGGGGCCCCTGGGGGCCCCTGCCGTGCCCATGCCAGTGGCATGGGGACGGCAGGGGCCCCCGTAAGAGGGCCCCGAAAAGTATTTCAGTGTCTGCTAAGCAGACACTGAAATACGCGACGGGTGCAACTGCACCCGTCGCACCCCTGCAACTACGCCGGCTCAATTCTGAGCCGGCGTCCTCGTTGCAGGGGCATTTCCTCTGGGCCGGCGGGCGCTCTTTTGGAGAGCGCCCGCCGGCCCAGAGGAAATGTCTGAATGGCCGCCGCGGTCTTTTGACCGCGGTGCGGTCATTCAGCGGCGGTACCCTCCGCCGTCCGCCAGGGTCAGAATGAGGCCCATTGTGTTTGTTCCCCCCTGCTAGAATGAACAGGTGTTCAGGAATCGTAAGAGTTTCCACTCGATGAATGTTCAAATGGTGTGCCTAGTGGACCAGTACATCTCCCACGTCAATGCTAAGTATCCTGGGTCAGTGTATGGTGCCTTTGTTCTGAGGAATAGCAGCACCCCAAATGTGATGGCCGAACTAGAGGCACAGGGTGGCTAATAGGTGAGCCTTGGTCCCCACCCAATGTATGTTAGAGTATGCCTCTGGTATCAACCCCATAGGATTGTGTGTGGCTAAATGTTGTCCTTCAATACTTGCCTGTGACTCTGGCTACCCAAATCTATTGTGGCTTCTGACCCCTGTGAGGAATGCCAGGACAAGGGCAGGTTCAAGTGCCCCCATCTAACAGGTGGATCCCTGTGCTTCTCCCCCAAGAAGGTGTGCCAGATAGTAGTGGCATGCTGCATGTTGCACAACCTGGCCCTCAGATGACATGTACCCTTTCTGCAGGAGGAGGAGACTGGAGATGCCCCTGTGGCAGCAGTGGACCCTGAGGGCAGTGAGGATGAAGAGGCTGAGGATGAAGATGAGGACAACAGAACATCAGTAATCCGTCAGTACTTCCAATGAAACACAGGTGAGACTGTGCAGATTACCATTTCTATGACTAATGGTGTATTCTGTGTGGCTGTGGCAAGATGGCATTAACTTCCTTTCACCTCTACTTACTGTCACCTATGGCTTGTCATTTTGTAGATGTTGGTGATATAACAACTGTGTACTGCTGTGCTAACTACAGCCAGCTACAGGTCATTATTTCTATGCTCCCACAATGTACAGTACATTTGCGATGGATGTAACTGTTTCCAAGAATACACATGTTCAACACATGACATGCAAGTAGTTGAATTGTGTCCAAGGGTGTTTATTGTAGTGCTAATAAATTGAGGGGAAAGTGCAATGGAATGGGGTGATGATGGAGGGAAGTCCAGGGTATTGTTCCAGTCTGTTTGCAGCACAGGTCCAGTGTCAAAGGGGCCATAGGAAGGGGAGCAAAGGCAGTTCAAAGTGGACAAGGTGAGAGGGTGGGACACAAGGGGGACAATCAAGAGAGTCTCATTTCCTGGCGGTGGTCTTGGCAAGTGTCTCTAGCTTCTATCTGCGTCACAGGGAACGTTTCACGGGTGGTTCACCTTCTGCAGGGGAAGGGGTGCTGGTGGTCTGTGGGTCCTGTGGCAAGGCCTCATGCCCACTAGCGGCAGTGGAAATGAAGGGCTGGTCGATGGACTGGCTAGTGATAGGGGCCCGCTGGTGTGCTGATGCCTCCCTCATGATGTTGGCCATGTCTGCCAGCACCCCTGCTATGGAGATTAGGGTGGTGTTGATGGCCTGCAAGTCCTCTCTGATTCCCTGATACCGTTCCTCCTGCAGCCGCCTGTTCTCCTGCACATTGTCTAGGATCTGGCCCATCGTGTCCTGGGAATGATGGTAGGCTCCCAGGATCTCGAAGAGTGCCTCCTTGAGAGTCGGGTCCCTGCCCCTGTCCTCCCCCTGATGCACAGCAGTCCTCTAAGTGTCCCTGTTGGCCTGTGCCTCTGTCCCCTGAATGATGTGCCCACTGCCACTGACCCCAGGTCCCTGATTGTCTTGGGGGGGCGAGGTGTGGCCTGGAGTCCCTGTACAGGTGGGCACACTGCTGATTGACGTGTCCTGGGGACAAAAGTGTGGGTACGCTGGGTGGGTGCTGCGATGTTGGATCCTGATGGGGGAGGTTCTGTGGTGGTCTGTGAGTGGACTTGTGTGACCGGCTGCCCAGTGGTCCCTGATGGGCCAGGTTGGTCATCCAGATCCTGAAGTCCAGGGTTTCTGTCATCACTGGGGGCGTCTTCTGCTGGGGGACTGGATAGTTTTGGCACCTCCTCTCCACTGACATTGGCTGGGGCACCTGTGGGGATGTAAGTGATGTATTATTCTTCATGTGTATGACATGTTGTACATCCCTGACTTTCCCTCTATGGTTGCTATTGCCCTGCCACCTTTTGTTTTTGTATGGTGATGTATTGTGGGATTGTTAGTTTCCCTATGCTGTGCATGCTTTTGTGATTGGTGTCCAGGCAGGACTGGGAGGGCTGTCCATGCATTGGTATAGCATGCAGGGGTTAGCATTGGGGTTAGTCATATGTGTAGGTGCAGTGCGTGTGATGGATTGGAGTGATGTGAGTGAGGGTGAGGGTATGAGATGGCAGGCAGGTATTGGGATGGGTGATAGATAGTAAATGTTGCTTACCAGTTTCCAGTCCTCCGGTAACTCCAGCGAGTCCCTCAGGATGAAGTAGTGCCAGTACTTGCTCCTCCTATGCTGTGAGCTGTGGGGGGAAAAGGTGGGAGTCTGCCGCCAGTTCTCTGTATGGCGAGCTGGTGCCCTGCTGCAATGATGCAATGAAACGTACCTTCCCCCGTAGGTCATTCCACCTCTTCCTGATGTCGTCCCTTGTTCTTGGGTGCTGTCCCACAACGTTCACCCTGTCCACGATTCTCCACTATAGCTCCATCTTCCTTGCAATGGATATCTGCTGTACCTGTGCTCCAAACAGCTGTGGCTCTTCCTTGACAATTTGCTCCACCATGACCCTTAACTCCTCCTCACTGAAATGGGGGTGCCTTTGTGGTGCCATGGGTGTTGTATGTTGTGTGTTGGTGAGAGTGTGTTGGGTGATGTGGTGGGGTGTGATTAGGGGTATGTGTGGGATGTATGGGTGTCAGTGGTGTGTGTGTAGTTGCCTCAGTGATTTCGGTGGCTAACTCTTGCAGTCTTTTGGTGTTGGCAAAGGGTTGTGGGTACTGTGGGTATGTGTTTTACAGTGCTGTTTGTTTGTGGGTGTGGTGTATATAAGGATGTCAGGTGTATGTCTTTAGTATTGGCCAATGTGGTGTTACTTTGTTTGTGGGTGTCCATTCTGAGCACAGCGGTATGAACTTCCAATGGTTTAGTGCTTTTGAATGTCCGCCGTGGTGATTCGTGTGTCATAATGTGGTGGGCGTTGTTTTGTTGGCGTAACGGTATAGGTGTTGGTACCAACACTTTGGCACTCACCTTTGGGCTGGCGGATTTGTGTGTGTGGCAGTATTCTGTCAGATTGATGTGTGTGTGTCATAATATGGAGAACGAATATCCACCACTGCGGCGGTATGTTGCCAGCTGTCAGCATGGCGGTAAGTGGGATTTACCACCAGTGTCATAATGAGGGCCATAGTCTTTGAGTTGCAGCTCCACTTTGATGTCTGCAAAAATGTTTGGCTGACCATGGAATATTAACAACAGGAATTAAAGGTTAGCCATTGCAGTGAATAAATAAGTGATGGCCAGGAGCATTGAATAGCTAATATGTCATGTGAATATAAGACACAGAGAGTAGACATCTTGTTCTGGTTACTTTGAAGTAGCCCCTTTTGTGGAAAGAGCATATAGATCTTCTATGTACAGAAGGGACTTTTATGAAGCCCCCATGTAAAAAGAAAACTGACCTTTTGGGATATTTATATGGCCTCAATGGTCATTCAGAGTTGACAATCATGTTTTCCTTTAAAGTCTGGTCCTGAAGAAGGTGGATATAAAATAACCTTTACCCACCGAAACATGCTTCAACTATTTTAATGTATGGACCCAGCCGAGGACACTAAAATGACTAGGCAAAAGAAGAGTTAATCCAGTTGTGTTTTTGTATATGGAGGTTTTGGCGGGGGTTTGCAAGAGGTGTGACAATGTGAATGGATGAGGATGAGTATTGGAGTGTGAGATTGTATTGTCCAGTGGGGGCAGATTCAAGTACATATATTTTCGGTGATATTTTGCATTGTGTATTTACTGTATGGTATTTGTTTTAATAAAACTCAAAATTTAAAATGTATTGGTGGTTCACAAAAGGATTGTATTGAGATATGAAAATATGAATTGATATAAAATAAATAAATGAAGTATAACAGAATGGAACATAATTTGTGAAATTATCAGGAAATAAAATACAGGTGCAATAATAAGGAAAGACTATTTTAGTTAATGAACCCAGCCCAGAGTACCACAACAGCTTAGAAAAAGAACAGTTATTTCTGTTGGGTTTTTGTGTACATAGGTTGTGCCTAGGGTTTGCCAGAGGTGTGACAATGTGAATGAATGAGGTTTTGTCTGTGAGAGTGTATTGACGAGTGGGGCAAATTCAAGTACATGTTGTTTTGTTGTGATATTTTGCATTGTGTATTTATTGTACAATATTATTGTTTTTATAAAACTCAACATGTTAAATGTATTGGTGGTTCACAAAATTATTATATTGAGATATGAAAAAATTACCTGATATATGATAAAAATAAAATTAAAAATAACAGAATGGAAAATAATTTGTGAAATGATGAGGAAATAAAATCCATGTGCATGTGAAATTAAAGTTTACATGTTAGAATTGTTATTGGTCAGACCATAGGGAATTAAGATCATAATTGAAGAAATACAGGTCAGGTAGGATGTTGTGCTATTTTGAAGTTTTTCATGTACCCTTGATTCCTGACCTCAAATTAAAAATTAAGAGAGAACCCTTGCTCTATGGAGTGTATGGTCTTTGTCCTGTATGATGATCCATCTGCCAGAGTTTGAGTAAATGGCTCACTCTCAGACTGAGTTAAGCTCTCCCAAGTAATCAGGCAGGGCTGTCTCTTATCTCAAATACTTTTTCCGCCTTGCCATTGGACCCTCTACTTATTTCCATATGCCAAAACAACAATGTTAAATGTATACCCTTCAGCTCCAAACCCCAGAAAGTGCCTAACTATGTGGATTATGTTCTAATGTTTCAGTAGAACCAAAAACCGCTGTACCTGAAATTGAATCTGATCAGCTGCTATGCTAAGATCTCTGGCTACACAATGAAAAATGAGAAAATTGAGGTCTTCCCTAAAGCCCTCTCGGCACCCCCTCATTCCTCAACAACAGCAGTGTCAAATGGAATGATCCTTTTCAATTAGTGATCTTTCATTGAGAACACTTTCCTAAAAAAAATGTACAGGACATCTTCAGATCTTGGTTGCCTA
This sequence comes from Pleurodeles waltl, assembly GCF_031143425.1. Taxonomy (NCBI): domain Eukaryota; kingdom Metazoa; phylum Chordata; class Amphibia; order Caudata; family Salamandridae; genus Pleurodeles; species Pleurodeles waltl. Next base: position 1,285,706,043 of record NC_090444.1, on the reverse strand, counting down.
AATACATCATGTGGTGGAGAAGGCTAGAATGCTCTAAAATGATTATTACCTCCCAAGTAAACCATCATAACCATATTCCCTCTACATCTCTCTACAAACCTTTTCAAAGTACTCAACAAACATATTACATAATTCATATGGTGGAAGCAAAAAAACGAGGATCTCAACCACTTAAATTAAATAAAGAGAAGGTTATATTGGAATTCTTGGCCAGTATTATAAATGGTCTATCTTTGTTTTAAAGTTCCAGCTTGGCCTCCACATTGAGAACCAATGTGTTGGTCACCTTGAAATACTGAAATGGCACACCATAAACAATTACATTTCACACTGGTCTTCTGGCTTAGAGGAAGTGGCCATATGCTATGTAGCAGACTGTAGATAAAATGAGAAGCAAGAAAATGAACTGTTAGCACTGTCTGGAGACCTACAGCATCCTCTTAATAATTATTAAAAAGCGAAGCAAAGAAACAAAAGAGGAACATTGAAATCCATAGGATGGGCCAAACAGCTTTGACACTGAAGCACAGTCATTTTCATGTGGATGTATGGTGCACAAATGTAATCAGAAAATGTCTTCAATCACAGGGCAAGTGAATCAATGAGTGATGTGGACTGAACCTTTACCCCATGCAGTATTCTGTCATGGAAGGAAGCAGAGTGAAAATGAGACTTAGACAAACCAATAGCAGAACAGAGCTGGCAAAATATATATTTTTTCCAGGTTAGAGTAGAAGTTCCCTGACTCCATGGAGGGGGATGAAAATGTGTGAAAGCAGTGAATAATGGGCTTTAAATGCCTGTATGTTTTTTTTTTTTTACTTTATTAGAGATCCGAGGATCCACTTCCGGGACTCAGCATGGCCCTCTGGTGTAAATTTGCAGGCGGATACGAGGATTTTGGGAAATGTCCAAAAAATAAAAATAGACTCACACTCACTCAGACACCCTTGCAAAAAATCTCACACCCACTGAGACACCCAGACAGCTACTCCCACAGCCACTAACACACTCAGACAGATATTTTTACACCCACTCTCACACCCAGACAGGCACCCTCACACCCAGATACTCTTGCACCCACTCTCACACCCAGACACTCTCACACCTACTCCTGCAACCAGACACACACTCTGAACCCCCCAGGCACACACTCTCATACCCACTCTTACAACCAGGCACACACTATCACACCCAGATAGATGCTCTCACACCCACTCTCATATCTAGACTGACACTCTCACAGCCACTGCCACACCCAGGCAGACACGATCACACCTACTCTCACACACAGAAACTCTTACACTTAATCTCACACCCAGGCAGGAACTGTCACATCCAGTCTCACACCAAGGCAGACCCATTCAAGACCACCCTCGCAGCAAGGCAGACACTCTCACACCCACTCTCACACCTAGGCAGACAGTGTCCCACTTAGTCTAACTCCCACACAGATACTCTTACACCCACTCTCACACTGAGGAAGAAATGCTCACACCCACACACCCACCCATGCAGACAGTCTCACACCCACTCACACACCCAGACAGTTACTCTCACAACCACTTACACACCCAGGCAGACACTTTCACACCCACAGACACCCTCTCACCCATTCTGATACCCAGACAGACACTCACTTTCACATCATTACAGAAACTCTCACACTCATGTACACTCTCTCACACCCAGGCACACATTCCCATACCCACTGTCACACCCAGGCACACACTCTCATAGCCACTCTTACAACCAGGCACACAATGTCACACCCAGATGGATACTCTCACACCCAGTCTCACATCTAGGCAAATATTCTGACAATCACTGTCAGACCTAAGCAAACATTCTCTCACCCACTCTCACAACAAGGCAGACACTCTCAAACCCAGATGGACATTCTCACACCCACTCTCACACTCAGGCAGGGAGTGTCCCATCCAGTGTCATAACCAGGCAGACCCACTCACGTCCACTCTCACAGCAAGTCAGAAACTCTCACACCCACTCTCAAACCTAGGCAGACAGCCTCACACTTTGTCTAATCTCACCCAGGAAGACACACTCACACCCACTCTCACACTCAGACAGACAGTCTTACACCCAGTCATACACCCATACAGATAGTCTCACACCCACTCAAACACCCAGACAGACACTCTCACACATACTCTCACACCCAAGCAGAAACTCTCACACACACTCTCACGCCTAAGAAGGCAGTGCAATGCCAACTCTCACACCCAGACACACACTCTCACATCCACTGCAGAACCCAGGCACAATCTCTCATACCCACTCTTACAACCAGACCCACAGTGTCACACTCAGATAAAAACACTCACTTCACTCTCACACCTAGACAAACTCTCACAACTACTGTCACACCCAGGCAGACATTCTCACACCCACTCTCAAACCCATGCAGACTCTCTCACACCCACTCTCACCCACAGGCAGACACCCTCACACACACTTTCACACAAAGGAAGACATTCTCACATCCACCCTCACACTCACACAGACAGTCTCTCACCCAGACACTTTTACACCCACTCTCACTCCCAGACAGGCACACTCACATCCACTCACTCACCCATACAGATAGTCTCAGACCCACTCACACACCCAGAGAGAAACTCTCACACTCACTCTCACAGCCAAGCAGACAATCTGACACACTCTCACAACTAGGCAGGCACTGACACACACACTCTCACACCGAGTCAGACGTGCTCACACCCACTCTAATAGCAAGACTCTCTCACAAGCACTCTCAGAGACAGGCAGGCAGTCTCTCACTTAGTGACACATCCAGACACTCACAAATCAACTCTCACCCCTAGGCAGACACGCTCACACCCATTCACAAACCCCTACACCAATCTCTCACCCACTCACACACCCATACGGACCATCTCACAGCTACTTCTACACCCGGACAGACACTCTCACACCCACTCACATACTTGGTGAGACACTTTCACACCCACTCACGTCCAGGCAGAGACTCCCATACCCTCGCTCACATCTAGGCACTCTCATATCCAGACAGACACTCTCACAACCACTCTCACACCCAGGTACACAATGTCACATCCAGGCATACACACTCATACCCACTATCACACCCAGGCACACACTTTCATAGCCACTCTTACAACCAGGAACACACTGTCACACCCACAGAGAGGTACTCTCACATCCACTCTCACACCTAGACAGACAAAACCACTATCACACCTAGGCAGACATTCTCACACCCACTCCAACACCCAGGCAGACACATTCACACCAACTCTCACACACACAGACAGGCACTCTCACACCCACTCTCATACTCAGACAGGCACTGTCACATTCACTCTCACACCCAGTCAGACACGCTCACACCCACTCTCACATCAGGGCAGACACTCTCACACCCACTCTCAGACCCAGCCAGACCATCTCAAACTTAGTCTCACACCCAGACAGTCTTATACCAACTCTTACACCCTAGCAGACAGGCATACACCCACTCACACCCATACAGACAGTCTCACACCCAATCACACACCCAGATAGACATTCTCAAAGCCACTTCCACACCCAGACCGGTACTCCCACACCCACTCACACACTCGGACAGACACTTTCACACCAACTTCCACACCCAGGCAGATACTCTCACCCCCAATTCTCACACCCACACAGACACTCTGACACCCACTCTCACACCCAGACAGACACTCTCACTCCTACTCTCGCACCCAGGCACACGCTTCCACATCCAGGCACACACTCACATGCTCATTGTAGCACCCAGGCACACACTCTCCTACCCACTCTTTCAACCAGGCACACACTGTCACACCCAGATATATACTCTCACACCCACTCTCACACCTATACAGACACTCTCACAACTACTCTAATACCAAGGCAGCAACTGTCACACTCACTCTCACACCCAGGCAGATATGCTCACACCCACTCTCAAAGCAAGGCAGACACTCTCACACCCACTCTCAGACCCTGGCAGATAATCTCACACCCACCCTCACATCCAGACAGACACTCTCACAGCCACAGTCACACCCAAGGGCATACTCTCACACCCAGGAACACACTCTCATACCCACTGTCACACCTAGGTACACACTCTCATACTCATGCATTCAACCAGGCACACACTGTCACACCCAGATAGATACTCTCACACTTACAACCTCTGTAACACCCAGGCAGACATTCTCACACCCACTTTCACACCCAAGCAGACACTCTCACACCCACTCCACACCCAGGCAGACCTTCTCACACCCACTCTCACACACATTCAGTCACTCTCACATCCACTGTCACACCGAGGCAGGCATTGTCACACACTCTCTCATACCTAAGAAGACACTCTCACACCCACTCTTACAGCTAGGCAGACACTCTCACACTCACTCGTACACCCAGGCAGACAATCTCACACCATTTCTCATACTAAGACAGACACTCAGACAAAAACTCTCACACGCACACTCACGCCCAGGCACACACTACCATACCCAGGCATTCAATCTCATACCTACTATCACACCCAGGCACACCCTCTTATACCCACTCTTACAAACAGGAACACTGTCACACCCAGCTAGATATTCTCACACCTAGACAGACACTCTTGCAACCACTGTCACACACAGGCAGACAATCTTACACCCACTCTGACCCCCAGACAGACACTCTCACTCCCACTATTACTCCCAGGCTGACACTCTCACACCCACTTTCATACCCAGGCAGACAGGCTCACACACACTGACACACCCAGGCAGCCATTCTCACACCCAATCACACACCCAGATAGACATTCTCAAAGCCACTTCCACACCCAGACCGGTACTCCCACACCCACTCACACACTCGGACAGACACTTTCACACCAACTTCCACACCCAGGCAGATACTCTCACCCCCAATTCTCACACCCACACAGACACTTTGACACCCACTCTCACACCCAGACAGACACTCTCACTCCTACTCTCGCACCCAGGCACATGCTTCCACATCCAGGCACACACTCACATGCTCACTCATTGTAGCACCCAGGCACACACTCTCCTACCCACTCTTTCAACCAGGCACACACTGTCACACTCAGATATATACTCTCACACCCACTCTGACCCCCAGACAGACACTCTCACTCCCACTATTACTCCCAGGCAGACACTCTCACACCCACTTTCATACCCAGGCAGACAGGCTCACACACACTGACACACCCAGACAGCCATTCTCACAACACTCAAACACCCCAGACAGACACTTTTACACCCACCCACACACTCAGACTGACACTTTCAGAACCACTCCCACAACCAGGCACACACTCTCAAACCTAGGCACACACTTTCATACCCAATGTCAAATACAGGTGCACACTGTCATATCCACTCTTACAACCAGGCTCACAGGGTTACACTCAGATAGTTACTCTCACACCCACTCCCAAACCTAGACAGACACTCTCACTCCCACTCTTACACACATGCAAGCACTCTCACACTCAGGCAGTCATTGTCACAACCACTCTCACACCCATACAGATAGTCTCACACCCAGTCACACACCCAGGCACACACTCTCACAGCCACCTGCACACCCAGAGAGACACTCTCACGCCCACTCACAGACAAACACTCTCACTCGTAGGCAGGCACTCTCTCACCCACTCCCGTACCCACTCGGACACACTCACACCCACTCTCACAGCAAGGCAGACACTCTCACACCCAATCTCAGACCCAGGCAGACAGTCTCACACCCAGACAGACACTCTTACACCCACTCTCACACCCAGACAGACATGCTCACACCCTTTCATACACCCATGCAGACAATCTACTAACAGCCACCTACACACACTGACTGAAACTTACACCCACTCTCACATAGAGGTATGCACTCTCACCTAGGCACATACTCTTATACCCACTGTCACACGCAGGCACACACTTTCTTACCCACTCTTACAACCAGGCACTCAATGTCACACCTACTCTCACACCTAGACAGACAGTCTCACAACCACTTTCACACCCAGGCAGACATTCTCAGACCCACTCTCACACACAGGAAGACACACTCACACCCACTCTCGCAGCCAGGCAGGCATTTCCACACCCACTCTCACACCCAGGCAGACACACTCACACCCACTTTCACAGCAAGGCAGACACTCTCACACCCAGGCAGGCAGTCTCATACTTAGTCTCACACCCAGGCAGACACTCTTACACAAAATCTCACACCAAGACAGACATACCCACACACAAACACACACCCCTACAGTCTCACACCCACTCTCACACTGAGACAGACAGTCTCTAAGCCACTTAAACATCCAGACAGACACTTTCACACCCACTCTCACACCCAGACAGACATGCTCACACCCATTCATACACTCATACAGACAATCTCACAGCCACCTACACACCCAGACTGATACTTACACCCACTCTCACATAGAGGCATGCACTCTCACCCAGGCACATACTATTATACCCAATGTCACACCCAGACACACAATTTCTTACCCACTCTTACAACCAGGCACTCAATGTCACACCCATTCTCACACCTATACAGACAGACTCACAACCACTTTCACACCCAGGCAGACATTCTCAGACCCACTCTCACACACAGGAAGACACACTCACACCCACTCTCGCAGCCAGGCAGGCATTGTCACACCCACTCTCACACCCAGGCAGACACACTCACACCCACTTTCACAGCAAGGCAGAGACTCTCACACCCAGGCAGGCAGTCTCATACTTAGTCTCACACCCAGGCAGACACTCTTAAACAAAATCTCACACCAAGACAGACATACCCACACCCAAACACACACCCCTACAGTATCACACCCACTCTCACACTGAGACAGACAGTCTCTAAGCCACTTACACACCCAGACAGACACTTTCACACCCACTCTGACACCAAGGCAGACACTATCACACCCACTGTCACACCCAGACAGACACTCTGACTCTCACTTTCAGACCTAGACAAACACTCTCACACCCACTCTCACATCCAGGCACACACTCTCACACCTAGACACACTCTCATACCCACTCTCACACCCAAATGCATACTTTCATACCCTCTCCTACAGCTAGGCACACACCCTCACACCCAGAAAGATACTACCTAACCCCCTCTCACACCTAGACAGACACTCTCACAACCACTGTCACACCCAGGCAGACATTCTCACATCCGCTCTCACACCCAGGCAGGCACTGTCACACCCACTCTCACACCCAGGCAGACACACTCTCACCCACTCTCACACAGCAAGGCAGACACTCTCACACTCACTCTCACATCCAGCCACACACTCTCATACTTAGGCACACACTCTGATACCCACTCTCACACCCAAGTGCATACTTTCATACCCTCTCCTACAGCCAGGCACACACTCTCACACCCAGATAGATATTTCCTAACCCCCTCTGACACCTAGACAGACACTCTCACAACCACTGTCACACCCAGGCAGACATTCTCACACCCACGTTGACACCCAGGGAGACAATCCCATGGTCACGCTCACACCTAAGCAGTCTCCCTTACATCCACTCTCACACCCAGACAGACATTCTCACATCCACTCTCACACCCAGGCGGGCACTGTCATACCCACTTTCACACCCAGGCAGACACACTCACACCCACTCTCACAAGGCAAGGCAGACATTCTCACGCTCACTCTCACATCCAGGTTAGGTACTCCCACATCCACTCGCACAGCTAGGTTGACACTCTCACGCCCACTCTTACTCCCAGGCAGACAGCCTCACAGTAAGTCTCACACCCAGACAGATGCTCTAACACCCACTCTCACACTCAGGCACACACTCTCACACCCACTCTCACACCCACTCAGAGGCACACACAGTCTTGCCTGGCTGCAATCTGACATGGAATGTTGTAGCCGCTCTTATGTTGTATCAGGAAAGGACCCCAGGGCTATAATGTGGACTGTAATGCAAATGAAGGGGTCAGAGTAGAAATCCCCTGACCCCAGGGGCTTAATATGAATGTAGCTTAGTAGTAAATAAATGATAGAAAATGTGAAAAATCATGTTTTTTTAGTCATTTTCAAGATCCGTGGATGGATCCGCAGATCCAAATGGAATTTAAGAAATTAGGAATTAAAAAATAAATAAATATTACTATGGTAAAAGAATTAGCTCTAAAAAATGCCTTAGAGTTTCTGATGTGTAGGTGAGAACTACACATGAAACAGGATGCAATCTTTCAAGTTTTGGAGGAACACTCTGTTGCCTTTATCAGGTGTACTCCATCATTTATATATATACCATCCACATCAAACCATACATTATTATGGTATTTGGGGCCCATGTTATGGTCACTGAGGAATGCAGCATTAGTTTTATTAACATGTTGTCTTGATTTGTCTATTTGTGGACAGAATTCACACGACCACTTCCACTTCTGTCTTTGGCACATGTTAGCAAAAACAAAGGCAGTGTGTGGGAAAAGTGCCATTAATTTACCAAAGGTAAATTGGGATTTCCAGTCCTACCGCAATCATTGTGCCTCAATTATTGCCATAGTGCACAATCATGAGGTCAGGCTGTTGGTAATCCCTAATGCGTTCAACCAAAGGGAGTATCCAAATTAGATAAATCCAGGTTCTTGTCAATACCTCTGTTTCTAGCACAAAAGGCAAAGCTGTGACCCACAATCCACCCCCCCCCCAAGTTTCACAATAAAAATGTTACCTCACTTTTGTGGGTGGGCCTAGCGCCCGCGAAAGGAAATCCCCCAAAACACTATCTAGACACATCAAAATTATCAAATACAAAACGACCTGTTTTTGCGGTAGGGCACCTGCGTTTTTGGTCCTGGGCTCAGCAGCCTTCTAGGGAAACCTATCAAACCCAGACATTTCTGAAAACTAGACACCCGAGGGAGTCCAGTGAGGTGTGCCTTGCGTGGATCCCCCATTGTTTTCTTACCCAGAATCCTCAGCAAACTTCAAATTTAGCTAAAAAATCACATTTTCCCACATTTCTGTGTGGGATCACTGCACTGGGACAAATTTCATACCACCTAATGTTCCCCTCAGTCTCCCGGTAAAAATGATACCTCATTTGTGTAGGTGGGCCAAGTGCTTGTGAAAGGGAAGAGGCAAAAACATGTCGATTTTGAGGGGGAACAAAAGGGGGTCCAAAAGGGCAGTTAGCAAAAAAACATTTTTAGGCTGACAAGTGCAGCAGAATTTTCATCCATATAGATGAGACTATGCTGGGTGGTAGGAATTTTGTGGATTCCTGCAAATTCCGGAAGAATCCATCACAAAAATGTGGGAAAAATGTGTGATTTCCAGCAAAGTTGGAGGTTTGCAGGGGATTCTGGGTACAAAAATGGTGCAGGTGCATGTGAAACACACCACCCTGGAATCACCCAGATGTTTAGTTTTCAGATGTGTCTAGGTCTTGTGGATTTATCGACATGACAACGTCCCAAAGTCCATAAAGTGCAGCCCTCACCATTCCAAGTGGGACGATTTTGAGAGTTTGCCAAGCTCTTATGGCCCAAATGTAAAACCAAAACCTAAAATAATCAAATGACTTCTTGCTTGCTGTGGGATAAGATGTTTTACAGTGTGGGGGAGAGCTGAAAGACTGTCACCCCCTTCAGTTGGGGTGGGGGCATAACCAGGCCCATACTGGTTGGTAGCCACCAACCCAATATATATATATTTTTAATTCCCTGGCATCTGGTAGACTTTCTGCCCCCCAGGGTGTGGATCAGGGGTAATTGCCCCATCAGCCCACTGGTGGGCCGAACAACTTTGGCCCCATTTATTTGGGGTGGGGGTATGTCCATACCCCCACCCTCTTATTTTGGAAAAAAAAACTTCCCTGGTCTCTGGTGGGCTTTCTGCCCCTCCTTGGGTGTGGATGGGCCTTTCAAAGATAGGCCCATGGGGCAGATATGGCCAACAGTAATGTGCCCCCATGGGGAGCGACCCTTACCTAAGGGGTTGCCCCCTAAAGAAAACACATGCATACACACACACCAATTCCTGGTGCCTAAGTGGTTTCTGTCCCCCTTGGGGGCAGATTGGCGTAACGAAAATTGGCTGATAGAAATGGTCTAAATACAATTTGCCCCCCAGGGGAGTGACCCTTGCCTAAGGGGTCGCTCCTCACCTCTAAAAAACAAAACAAAACATATAAAACCCAATTTGTGTTATCCCTGGCACCTAGAGGTTTCTGCCACCCCTGGGGGCAGATCGGCCTAAAAACAATAGGCCGATCTGCTCCCCTGGGGGCAGAAATGGCCGAAAATGGCCTCCCCTGGGGAGCGACCCTTGCCTAAGGGGTCACTCCCCTTGCGTGAAATTGGAGCAAAAAAAAGATCCCCGGTGCCTAGTGGTTTCAGTCCCCCTTGGGACTAGATTGGCCTAACATAATGCAGCCGATCTGCCCCCAAGGGGCAGAAATGGTCTAAATACAATTTGCCCCCCAGGGGAGCGATCCTTGCCTAAGGGGTCGGTCCCCACCTCTAAAAAAAAAAAAAAAAAAAAAACCTAACAATAGGCGTATCTGCACCCAGGGGGGGAAGAAATGCCCTAAAATAAATTTGCCCCCCCCCGGGGAGCGACCCATGCCTAAGGGGTCGCTCCCCTTACGTGAAATTGGTGCAAAAAAAAAGATCCCTGGTGCCTATTGGTTTCTGCCCCCCTTGTGGGAAGATTGGCCTAACAAAAATCAACCGATCTGCCCCCAAGGGGGGCAGAAATGGTCAAAATACAATGCACCCCCCAGGGCAGCGACCCTTGCCTAAGGGGTTGCTCTTCACCTCTAAAAAACAAACAAAAAAAAATGTATCCCTGGCTCCTAGAGGTTTCTGCCCCCCCTTGGGGCAGATCGGCCTAATAACAATAGGCCGATCTGCCCCCGGGGGGGCAGAAATGGCCTAAAATAAATTTGCCCCATCCCCCGTGGAGCGACCCTTGCCTAAGGGGTCGCTCCATTGCGTGAAATTGGCGCAAAAAAAAGATCCTCAGTGCCTAGTGTTTTCTGCCCCAGATTGACCTAACAAAAATCGGCCAAAATGGTCTAAATACAATTTGCCCCCCAGGGAAACGACCCTTTCCTAAGGGGTCGTTCCCCATCTCTAAAAAAACAAACGAAAAAATATATATATACATGGCGCCTAGAGGTTTCTGCCCCCCCTTGGGGCAGATCGGCCTAATAACAATAGGCCGATCTGCCCCCAGGGGGGGCAGAAATGGCCTAAAATAAATTTGCCCCATCCCCCGTGGAGCGACCCTTGCCTAAGGGGTCACTCCCCTTCCGTGAATTTGCCGTAAAAAAACAAACTCCCTGGTGTCTAGTGGTTTCTGCCCCCTCAGGGCAGACTGGCCTCATAAAAATAGGCTGATCTGCCCCCAAGGGGGCAGAAATGGCCTAAATATAATATTCCCCCTAGGGAGCGACCCTTGCCTGAGGGGTCACTCCCCAACTAAAAAATAAACTAAAAAAACACACACAAAAAACAAAAGAAAAAGATCCCTGGTGCCTAGTGGATTCTGCCCCCCCAGGGGCAGATCGGCCTAACAACAATAGGCTGATCTGCCCCCGGGGGGGGGCAGAAAAGGCCTTGCAAAATATTGCCCCCCTGGGGAGCGACCCTTGCCTATCCCTGGTGTCTAGTGGGCATTTCAAAAGCAGGACCGCTTTACGATCTGGCTTTTGAAATGCTATGGGAGACTTCAAAGGGAAGGAAATTCCTTTCCTTCCCTTTGAAGCCTCTCAGGGCCCCCATCACATAATCGGAAGAGAAATGCTTTGCATTTCTCTTCCGATTGTGCTGGAAGCTGAGCTTCCAGCGCAATGGGGAAGTGGCCTCTGATGAGGTCAGAGCGCTGACATCATCAGATGTCACTGGGGGGGTCAAGGGGGTCGGGGTGGAAGGGGAAGGGCTTCCCCTTCGATCCTTGCCTTGGAGGGGTGGGAGGGAAGCCCACAGAGGGAGCGCTAGCACTCCCCCTGAGCTCAGTGCAGAGGACGTAATGGTTATGTCCTCTGCACATGAGCACTGTGGAGGTGGATGTAACCATTATATCCCCGGCACAGAAGGGATTAACATTTCAGTTGTTTACTGGTGCATGCCTGTTCATCTGCTAATAAACACAGCCCAGCTGGGTCATCCAATTCCCGACTGATTTATTTTTATTTTGGCCAGGTACCCGCGCATTTATATGTATTTTGCTGGTGAGTTTTTCCGTATTTACAGACAGGTGGAGGTTAGTTTCTCTAACATTTTGGGCACACACCTGGTACTCCGCTTTTGCATATTTTGCAGGTAAGTCTTTCCGCATGTATAAACACATGGTGGTTAGTTTTTCTAACAATTTGGGCACACATGGGTTCCACTCACAGGCCCTCTCCGACCATTGTACAATAGTAACCGCACTACTCGATTGATTCCCCCACACAAGGGGGTTAGTTTAATCTATTAATTAATTTTTCCAGTTTAGACGGGTCCATCCTCGGATTACTTGTGCACGTCCATGTTTGTCTACTGCACTTTTAGTTCGCAGCTAGGATATACACCTGTTGAATTCCAGACATTTCTGTCCATGACACATGATTTCTTCCTTGCACAATCACCAGTAATAATCATTCACTGATAATAATAAAACATATTGCACATATTGGTTGCATTCCCACAGTCATATGTGTATGTTGGGTGTGAGGTACCCCCTTACAGGGTTTAACACATTTATGTAATTATTCTCTTTGAATGATGGATGTCTTAAGAGGCACCATAGATATAAGGAAATACTCTGTTATAATTTTTGAATAATAGTAAAGACCTTTCTCCTGGACCCCATGTGGGCCATTGGAGGAGAATAACAAGGAAGATCCTTGGTAAACCTTTTTGTTTTGAGTGTTTTTTTTTTTAAATCTCTTTATTATTTCGACAGTAACACACAAGGTGAAACACTCCTGCATCGACTTTTTAGGTGCCCGGGAGCTGGTACATTCCATACATCGTATAAACAGAGATACAATTTAAAACAACAACAGTAAACTATGCCACTTGTCGGGAATTACACTGCCACTTTACAGAATGGAGGAGGTGCTAGGCAGAGAGATTTAGGGAGAGGAGGGGCGCAGGGAGCCCAATCGCGCTAAAAGGGTGCAGTGTTTTTGTGGAGTGGTGTCGAGCAACAGTTATTATGAACTAATGAGTTGGATGAGCCAAGACTCCATGGAAAGGGACGATGAGTGTGTCAAGGACTCCCACACGCTACCCCGCCACTAGTGCCACATCAAGCATGAAGGCCACAACAATCCCATCAACCAACCACAAAGAGCGTACCATTCTAGAGGAGCACAATTTTATCATATGCATCAATGTCTGCGATAATTCTAAGGCGGACGTGTGAAGGCGTTAGCATGAAGGCAAATGTCCGACCCAGCCAGAACCAAACCTCTTTGCTGTAAATTGCGCAGCGTCTGGATCTCCGTATGGGACTGCTGTAACAAGACCCGCAACCAACTGTCATGATTGGGGATATGTGGTACCTTCCAGTGGGTGGCTATTTGACGTTTGAATACAATGAATGCTAAATCAATGAACCTATGCAGTTGCTTGTCCTTACTGGCACGATGTCGCAGACCCAGCAGACAGGACTCAGGTGTCGCCTACAGGGCATGAGCAGTGATATCAGATACCGCATCAGTAAGGCGCTGCCAAGCCACGGATAACGGAGGGCAACTCCACACCATAAGATAGAAGTCTGCTGGAGGGTCCGCGCAGCGGGTGCACACTGAGTTCGAAGCAGGGAACATACGTTTTAAATGGAAGGGAGATAGGAAAAGGTAGTGTAGATAATTAAATTGGGTGTAGCGGAGTCTACCATTCCTAGAGACATTCCTAACAGAGGAGAGTGTAGATGACCACGGCGCCGAGGACAGAGGTGTGGGTAACGTCTCGTCCCAGCAATATTTAACATGGTCCAAGCCCCGAAGCGCTGCCGGCAGCAATACGGAATACAACCCTGATATCGCTCTTCTTGTGCCACCCATCAAAAGGACCAGTGTAAGGATCTGTGACGTCGAAGGCTCAACATCGCCCATGCCCCATGTGGAATAAAGTAGGTGTCGTATAGCGCAATATGCTAAAAAGTTACCAGCCAGTATCCTTGCGCTCACCAACAGTTCATCGAAAGTCAGCAATGTATTATCTGAATAAAAGTCCCCAACAGTAACAAGGCCCGCTTCCCTCCATGGAGACATATTATGATGTGTTAGCAATGTCCGCCCTGCAGGTAGAAGCGTCAGAGGATATAGAGGAGAATATGGTGTGCGGGGACACCTACCATGAACATACCGAAGCCAGCATAACTTTGAGGCAGCTAGTATAACATTGCTGCGTGGAGAGGGGAGAGATTTAACTGACAACCATTCAACAGTGGCAACGGTGCCAACGCGTCAGCCAGGATTGCTTTTTCTGTCGTGTGATGTTCACCCAACCAATCGGTTGGCCATTGTAATTGGGCAGCTACATAATACATTTCAACATCGGGAACACCCAAGCCACCCTCTGTCAACGGATATTGCATCTATCTTTACCCCACACTAAGGCCCTCATTCTGACCTTGGCGGGCGGCGGAGGCCGCCCGCCAAAGTCCCGCCGTCAGGTTCCCGTTCCGCGGTCGAAAGACCGCGGCGGTAATTCTGACATTCCCGCTGGGCTGGCGGGCGACCGCCTTCAGGCCGCCCGCCAGCCCAGCGGGAAAGAGGCTTCCACGATGAAGCCGGCTCGGAATCGAGCCGGCGGAGTGGAAGCTGTGCGATGGGTGCAGTTGCACCCGTCGCGTATTTCACTGTCTGCGCAGCAGACAGTGAAATACATTTAGGGGCCCTCTTATGGGGGCCCCTGCAGTGCCCATGCCAGTGGCATGGGCACTGCAGGGGCCCCTAGGGGCCCCGCGACCCCCCCTACCGCCATCCGGTTCCCGGCAGGCGGACCGCCGGGAACTGGATGGCGGTAGGGGGGGTCGGAATCCCCTTGGCGGCGCAGCTAGCTGCGCCGCCTTGGAGGATTCCAATGGGCGGCGGTACACTGGCGGGAGACCGCCAGTGTTGCCTCGGTCGGAATGCCCATTGGAGCACCACCGGCCTGTCGGCGGTGCTCCCGCGGTACTCCAACCCGGCGGTCATGGACCGCCAGGGTTGGAATGACCACCTAAATCTGTCACCATACCCTGTAGTGTCTTAAAGAATGTGCACGGTAAGACAATCGGGAGCGCAGCAAAGTAATAAAGTAGGTGAGGCAGGATGAGCATCTTAGCAATGGAAACTCTTCCCATGGGAGACAGGGGGAGTGCCCCTCAGAAGGGCAGAAAGCCCCATATGGAGTGAAGAACTCTGCCCAAATTGCTCTCTCTAAGGTCCTCCAAAGAGTGATATATATGTAGGCCCAAGTATTTAACCCCTTCGCTGCCAGGCCCCCTCAGGTGCCAGGCCTTTTTTTGACTATTTGAGGCAGGGCGCGCTTAGGCCCGCATAACTTTTTTGTCCACATAAGCTACCCATGCCAAATTTGCATCCTTTTTTTCCAACATCCTAGGGATTCTAGAGGTACCCAGACTTTTGTGGGTTTCACTGAAGGAGACCAAGAAATTAGCCAAAATATAGTGAAGATTTCGTTTTTTTAAACAAAATGGGAAAAAAGGGCTGCAGTACAAGGCTTGTGTTTTTCCCCTGTAATTGGCATCAACAAAGAGTTTGCAGTGCTATAATCACCAGCTTCCCAGCTTTCGGGAACAGGCAGACTTGAATTAGAAAACCCAAAATGTTTCAACACAATTTTGGCATTTTACTGGGACGTACCCCATTTTTGTGCTTTCAGCCTTGTTCCATCAGTAACAGATATGGGTGTGAAAACAATGCTGGATCCCAGAAAGCTAAACATTTCTGAAAAGTAGACAAAATTATGAATTCAGCAATGGGTAATTTGTGTAGATCCTACAAGCGTTTCCTGCAGAAAATAACAACTGAAATAAAAAAATATTGAAATTAAGGTAAAAAAACAGCCATTTTTCTCTATGTTTTTCTCCGTAACATTTTCCTGCAATGTCAGATTTTTGAAAGCAATATACAGTTATGTCTGCTGGACTCTTCTGGTTGCGGGGATATATAGGGCTTGTAGGTTCATAAAGAACCCTATGTAATGAGCTGCACCTTGCAGTGGGGTTTAATTCTATACCGGTATACAACAATTAATTTGCTGAAATATAAAGAGTGAAAAATAGGTATCAACAAAACCTTTGTATTTCTAAAATGGGCAGAAGATAAGGTATTGAGGAGCAGTGGTTATTTGCACATGAATTCTGGGGTGCCCATACTAGCATGTGAATTAGAGGGCAGTTCTCAAATAGACATATTTTTTACACACTGTCTTATTTATGGAAGGAAAAATTGTAGAGAAAGACAAGGGGCAATAACACTTGTTTTGCTATTCTATGTTCCCCCATGTCTCCCAATAAAAATGGTACCACACTTGTGTGGCTAGGCCTAGCGCCCGCGACAGGAACTGCCACAAAACACAGCGTGGACACATCACATTTTCCCAAAGAAAACAGACCTGTTTTTTGCAAAGTGCCACGCTGTGGATTTCGGCCTCTAGCTCAGCCGGCACCTAGGGGAACCTACCAAACCTGTGCATTTTTGAAAACTAGAGACCTAGGGGAATCCAAGATGGGGTGACTTGTGGGGCTCTCACCAGGTTCTGTTACACAGAATCCTTTGCAAACCTCAAAATATGGCTGCAAAAACACTTTTTCCTCACATTTCGGTGACAGAAAGTTCTGGAATCTGAGAGAAGCCACAAATTTCCTTCCAAAAATAGGCCAAAAATAGGCTATTATGGCCAACAGTAATGTGCCCCAATGGGGAGCAACCCTTGCCCAAGGGGCTGTCCCTCCAAACAGTACACACACACCAATCCATGGTGTCTAGAGGTTTGATTGGCCTAACAAAAAGAGGCCTATATACAATTTGCCCCCCAGGGGAGAGACACTTGTCTAAGGGGTCGCTCCCCATACATAAAAAACATAAAGTAAATAAAATATATATATATATATATCCCTGGTGTCTAGAGGTTTCTGCCCCCCTGGGGGGGGCAGAAATGGCCTAAAAATAAGTTGGCCCCCCAGGAGTGACCCTTGCCTAAAGGGTCACTCTGCAAACATAAAAAAATAAAAAGAAACAAATTTTTTTTTATCCCTGGTGTCTAGTGGTTTTTTGCCCCCCTTTGGGCAGATCGACCTAATAATATTAGGCTGTTCTGCCCCCGGGGGGCAGATATGTCCTAAAAATCATTTGCCCCCCTGGGGAGCGGCCCTTTCCCAAGGGGCTGTTCCCCTTATGCGCAAGTATGAATAAAAGAAATAATTCCTGGTGTCTAGTGGTTTCTGCCCCCCTGGGGGCAGATCGGGCTAATTAGATTAGACCGATCTGCCCCCAGGGGAGGCAGAAATGGCCTAAAAATAATTTGGCCCCCGGGAGCAACCCTTGCCTAAAGGGTCACTCCCCAAACATAAAAAAATAAAAATAAACAAAAACAAATTACCCCTGATGTCTAGTGGTTTTCTGTCCCCCCCCGGGGGTAGATCGGCCTAATAATATTAGACTGTTCTGCCCCCAGGGGAGTGGCCTTTACCCAAGGGGCCTCTCCCTTTATGCGCAAATATCAATAAAATAAATAAACCCAGGTGTCTAGTGGTTTCGACCCCCAGGGGAGGCAGAAATGGCCTAAAAATATTTTGGCCTCCTGGGAGTGACCCTTGCATAAGGGGTCCCTCCCCAAACATAAAAAAAAAAAAAAAAAAATGATCCCTGGTCCTGGTGTCTAGTGGTTTTCTGCCCCCCTTGGGGGCAGATCGGCCTAATAAATGTAGGTCGATCTGCCCCGGAGGGGGCATAAATGGCCTAAAAATCATTTGTCCCCCTGGGGAGCAGCCCTTGCCCAAGGGGCCACTCCCCTTCTGCGCAAGTACGCAGAAAAAAAATATTCCCTGGTTTCTAGTGGTTTCTGCCCCCCTAGGGGCAGATCTCAAGGCCGATCTGCCCCCAGGGGGGAAGAAATGGCCTAATAATAATTCCCCCCACCCGGGAGCGACCCTTGCCTGAGGGGTCGCTCCCCAAACATAAAAAAATTAAAAAAACAATAAGTAAAATTATCCCTGGTGTCTAGTGGATTTCTGCCCCCCCGGGGGTAGATCGGACTATTAATTTTAGGGCAGAAATGGCCTAGAAAGAATTTGTCCCCCTGGGGAGCGTCCCGTGCCCAAGGGGCCGCTCCCCTTATTTGAAATGCAAAAAAAAAAGAATTCCCTGGTGTCTAGTGGGCATTTCTGTTGCCCGATCGCATCGCGATCGGGCAGCAGAAATGCTCAGAGAGACATGAAAGGAGAGGAAAGGCCTTTCCTCTCCTTTCATGCCTCTCTGCCCCCTCCACGTGATCAGAAGAGAAATGCTTTTGCATTTCTCCTTTGATCGGCACTGGAAGCTGAGCTTCAGGCACCGGGGTAAAGGCCTCTGATGAGGTCAGCACGCAAAAGCGCACTGGCGTCATCAGATGCCACAGGGGGCTCAGGTGGGGCGGGGGTAGAAGGGGAAGCTATTCCCCTTCCATCTCTGCCCAGGGGAGGGGGTGCTCGGCCATCCGGGGGGGCACTAGCACTCCACCCGGGGGCCCATAGCAGGACGAGCAGCTCGTCCCGAGCACCCTAGGGGTAAAGGTGGTATGGCACCATGGCAGGTGATACTCCGGTAGTGCCGACTGGAGCTCCGGGGGGACTGGAGACAGGGGGAAAATGCAAGATTTAGACCTGTTTGCACACAGGCCGGAGATGTCGGCATAAGAGTCCATAGACTCCGAGACTCGACTCACGGATGACTCACGGATGTCGTGTGGACGCGCAAATAGATTAGAGCATCTTGTGCGTACAAGGATATTATGTTATGAGTGTGCAATTCTGGTATACCCCATTGCTGTGCATGTGTTCTGAGGTGGGCGGCCAAGTGGTCCATAGTGGGCATCCATGTCTAGTGCCCCTGGAGATGGGGAATGGGTTAGAGACAATCTGCCCTGTCTTGACACGGGCCGACGGTCTAGAGTACAATGTTCTAATCCATATTATGAATCCATCACCGAAGCCCATTGCAGAAAGCATTTGAAAAAGGAAGTCCTAGCTGAACGTGTCAAACGCCTTTTCTATGTCTAACGACAAGGCGACTCCATTATGGTTTGATACGGGTGCGGTGTTATGCAGTATGAGGATCAACCTCCTAATGTTCAGAAAAGGGATCCCGCCAGGTATGAAGCCTGATTGATCCTCGTGTATCAAATATGGAATATACGGGAGGAGACTATTGGCTGATATTTTCCCAAGCACTTTACAGTCTGTGTTTAACAGTGAGAGAGGGCGGTATAAGCGTACATCTAGGGGGTCGTGGCCAGGCTTCGCGAGTACCACTATAAGGGCCTTGTGCATCGAGGTCTGCAACTGCCTATGGGTGTGTACCTCATTAAACACCTGGAGCATGGGTTTTAGGAGATGGGGTGCCACAGATGCAAAGTACTCAATTGGGAGACCATCTGAGCCAGGGGCCTTGTTCTGGGACATTTGGGATAGCGCGAGGCGTATCTCTTCCAGGCCGATAGGGCCTTCCAGTGTCCGCCTGTTGCGGGAGCAGGTGTCTCAGCTGTAGAGATCTCAATAAGCCAGCCACTCGTCCCGGCAAGGGGGGAAGGGGGCACGTATAATTCACGCTAATAGGAAAAAAAAGCTTTGTTAAAGGACTTTTGGGTGTTTACTATCTCTCCATTGTCCAATCGGATCGCCCCGATGGGCGAGGATTGACGATTATTGCGTGTTAACCAAGCCAATAAACGTCCAGCTCTGTCCCCCTCTGCGTATTGTTGTGTAATACAATACCGATAATCATGTTTACTCAGACGATCATCAGCTTCTCTGTGGCTTGCGCGCAAGGGTGCAAGCACGTCCACTGATTCCTCACCTCTAGCCACTACAACCTCTACCCTGCGCAGGTTAGATTCCAGCTCCAATAGCTCCCTGATCAGAAAGCGATAGACCCTGATGGAAGCAGTCATGCAAAAGTCCTCGTATCACTGGTTTGTGAGCATCCCACTCTGTTGCCCTATGCAGTGTTGAGTTCTGATTTTGTGCGAAGTAAGTGGTTAGGCATTGAGCGAGTTCCACGCAGAAAGGGGAATCTGCCAAGGCCTCTGGCTGTAAGCGCCACGTAGGTATCCGAGCTGTCGGGTGGCCCCAGTCTAGTACTACCAGCAGGGGACAGTGATCTGACTCGGTACAGGCCAGATAATTGGAGGCGCGAATCCTATGAATCATGGAGGGCGGGGTGAGAATCAGGTCTATCCTGGTGTGTAGGTCATGTACCGGGGAGTAGAATGAGTATTCACGGTCCGCCGGGTGCCGCAAGCGCCAAGCATCACATGAGCCATTCTTCACTCTCCATTCTTCAAACTCATGCTAGATCTGCCTGCTCAAGGCAGAAGGCAGGGGAGGAAAGGAACGATCCAAATGAACATCCAAAACACAATTAAAATCTCCTCCCCAGATACTCTCTACAGAAGGTACATAAAATAATCCAGCCGACATTGCATGAAGAAAGCTTTTTTGGGCGTAATTGGGTGTGTAAAGCGCCACAAGAGCCAAGGGAGTGCTGTAGGAGGCTGGCCTGGCTTGTAGTGGGTACCTGATGGTACTTACACCTTGTGTCAGGTCCATTTATCCCTTATTAGTAGATTAGTAGTGTTCTAGCAGTTTAGGCTGATAGAGATAGCTATAGCAGAGCAGCTTAGGCTGAACTAGGAGACATGCAAAGCCCCTACCATACCACTTATATCGTATAGCACTTTATCATAAGAAACACAGGGGCATATATATACTCCGTTTGCGCCGAATTTGCGTCGTTTTTTTCGACGCAAATTCGGCGCAAAACTAACGCCATATTTATACTTTGGCGTTAGACGCGTCTAGCGCCAAGGTATGAGGAAAGAGCGTCATTTTTTTGCGTGAACGCCTTCCTTGCGTTAATGAGATGCAAGGTAGGCGTTCCCGTCTAAAAAAATGACTGCGACGCAAATGTGTCGTATTTATACTCCTGGGCAAAAATCACGCCCGGGAGTGGGCGGGGCAAAAAACCCTGCATTTGCGCCGGGTTTTAGCGCCTGGGTCAGGGCAGGCGTTAAGGGACCTGTGGGCTCAAAATGAGCCCACGGCTGCCCTCCCATGCCCCCAGGGACCCACCCTTGCCCACCCCAGGAGGACACCCAAGGATGGAGGGACCCATCCCAGGGACATTCAGGTAAGTTCAGGTAAGTATAATTTTTTTTTTTTTTTATATTTTTTTTTGGCATAGGGGGGCCTGATTTGTGCCCCCCTACATGCCTCAATGCCCAATGACCATGCCCAGGGGACATAAGTCCCCTGGGCATGGCCATTGGGCAAGGGGGCATGACTCCTGTCTTTACTAAGACAGGAGTCATGTAAATGGCGTCTGGGCGTCGTAAAAAATGGCGCAAAGCGGGTGGAGGCGATTTTTTGGCGTCAACCTGACTTGCACCATTTTTAAGACGCCCTAACGCCATTTTTCCCTACGCCGGCGCTGCCTGGTGTACGTGGTTTTTTTCCACGCACAACAGGCAGCGCCGGTCTCCTAGCGCCGGCTAACGCCATTCAATAAATACGGCGCCCGCATGGCGCTTCAGAATGGCGTTAGCCGGCGCAAAACTTTTTGACGCTAAACTGCGTTAGCGCAGTTTAGCGTCAAAAAGTATAAATACGGGCCACAATACTCAGAGTTTAAAAAAAAATAAAGGTACTTTATTTTAGTGACAATATGCCAAAAGTATCTCAGAGGATATACTCCCTTAGGAGGTCAGTAAAATACACAAAATATACACACAAACCAAAATCAGGTAAGTAAACAGTTAAAAAAGTAGTGCAAACACTGTAAAATACAATAGGATACAATAGGCCTGGGGCAACACAAACTATATACTCCAAAAGTGGAATGCGAACCACAAATGGACTCCAGGTCTAGTTTAATGTGTAGAGGGTTGCTAGGAGTGTAAGAAAACACTAAGGGTGTCCAAGATACCCCACCCCAAAACCCTGAAAAGTAGGTGTAAAGTTACCCTACTACCCCAGAAACACACTAAAGTTGTGATAGGGGATTCTGCAAAGGCAACAACTGACTGCAAAGTACTGAAGATGGATTCCTGGACCAAGAGTCACGCAAGTGTCCGGGGGGGGGGGGCAGGAGCCCACTAAACCCTGGATGAAGGTGCAAAAGGGATGCCTCTGGGTGGAAGAAGCTGGAGATTCTGCAACAATGGGAGGTGCCAGGAACTTCTCCTTTGCAGGGAAGATGTCCCACGGCGCGCTGGATGATGCAGAGTTGTTTCCATGCAGAATGACTGCAAACAAGCCTTGCTAGCTGCAGCGGTTGAGGTTGAAGAAAATGGGTGCTGCCTGGGCCCAGGAAGGACCAGGAGGTTGCCCCTTGGAGGAGGAGACAGAGGGGGTGCGCAGCAGCAAAGAGAGCCCATGCAAAAGCAGCTAGCACCCACAGAAGCACTTGAACAGGCACTCAAGAAATCTGAGCACGGCAGTCATCTCAACACTACAAAGGAGGGTCCCATGAAGCCGGTGGTCAACTCAGCGAGTTGAGCAATGCCGGACAGAGTGTTGGAGACCTGGGCTGTGGTGTGCATGAAGGATTCCTTGCAAAAGTGCACAGAAGCCCTAGCAGCTGCAGATCACGCAGTACACAGGATTACTGTCTGGTATGGGGAGGCAAGGACTTACCTCCACCAAATTTGGACAGAAGGACCTCTGGACTGTCGGGGTCACTTGGATCCAGCTCTTGTGTTCCAGGGACCACGCTCGTCGAGATGAGAGGGGACCCAGAGGACCGGTGATGCAGAAATTTGGTGCCTGCATTAGCAGGGGGATGATTCCGTCGACCCACGGGAGATTTCTTCTCGGCTTCCAGTGCAGGGTGAAGGCAGACAACCCTCAGAGCATGCACCACCAGGAAACACTCGAGAAAGCTGTCAGAATTAGGCACAACAATGTTGTTGTTAGTTGTCTTGCTACTTGTGTTGTGGTTTTGCAGGCGTCCTGGAGCAGTCAGCGGTCGATCCTTGGAAGAAGTTGAAGAGAGAGATGCAGAGGAACTCTGGTGAGCTCTTGCATTCGTTATCTGAAGAGAAACCCACAGGAGGGACCCTAAATAGCCCTCAGAGGAAGTTTGGCCACCTAACCAGATAAGCACCAGGAGGGGCACCAGGAGGGGTTTCTGACGTCACCTGCTGGCACTGGCCACTCAGAGGCCTCCATTGTGCCCTCACACCTCTACATTCAAGATGGCAGAGGTCTGGGACACACTGGAGGAGCTCTGGGCACCACCCCTGGGGTGGTGATGGTCAGGGGAGTGGTCACTCCCCTTTCCCTTGTCCAGTTTTGCGCCAGAGCATGGGCTGGGGGATCCCTGAACCGGTGTAGACTGGCTTATGCACGGAGGGCACCATTTGTGCCCTTCAAAGCATTTCCAGAGGCTGGGGGAGGCTACTCCTCTCCAGCCCTTAACACCTATTTCCAAAGGGATAGGGTGTAACACCCTCTCTCAGAGGAAATCCTTTGTTCTTCCTTCCTGGGACTGGGCTGCCCAGACCCCAGGAGGGTAGAAGCCTGTCTGTGGGTTGTCAGCAGCAGTAGCTGCATTGAAAACCCCAGAGAGCTAGTTTGGCAGTACCCGGGGTCCATGCTGGAGCCCCGGGGATGCATGGGATTGGCACCCCAATACCAGATTTGGCATGGGGGGGACAATTCCATGATCTTAGACATGTTACATGGCCATATTCGGAGTTACCATTGTGAAGCTACATATAGGTATTGACCTATATGTAGTGCATGCGTGTAATGGTGTCCCCGCACTCACAAAGTCTGGGGAAATTGCCCTGAACAATGTGGGGGCACCTTGGCTAGTGCCAAGATCCCCTCACACTTAGTAACTTTGAACCTAACCTTCACCAGGTGACTTATAAGTTACTTAAGTGCAGTGAAAAATGGCTGTGAAATAACGTGGATGTTATTTCACTCAGGCTGCAGTGGCAGTCCTGGGTAATATTGGTCTGAGTTCCCTATGGGTGGCAAAAGCAATGCTGCAGCTCATAGGGATCTCCTGGAACCCCAATACCCTGGGTACCTAGGTACCATATACTAGGGAATTATAGGGGTGTTCCAGTGTGCCAATTAGATTGGGTAAAAATGGTCACTAGCCATTGATGTGATGTGATGTGTGATTATGTAACAGTGACAATTTTAAAAGCAGAGAGAGCATAAGCACTGAGATTCTGGTTAGCAGAGTCTCATTGACACAGTTAGGCACCACGCAGGGAACACATATAGGCCACAAACTATGAGCACTGGGGTCTTGGCTAGAAGGACCCCAGTGACACAGGCAAAAACAAACTGACACACAAGTAAAAATGGGGGTAACATGCCAGGCAAGATGGTATTTTCCTACAAGTGCCGTCTAGGGAGCCCTCTATCCCCACACGGCGACCATCTGGGTCTATCCGTTTGTGGGAAATCATGTATGGCACTTCCGGTGCAATCCAAACTGCTACGCCCTGAGCAAAGGATGAGGAGGTAGTACCCACCAACTGACCCCTCCATCTGGCGCGCATTTTCTCTGACGTGGTTGAGGATAAGTGCGTTTCCTGTAGCATTGCAATGTGGACCAGGTGACGCCTCAAGAAAGCATAAATGCGTTGTCACCTGCGTGGAGTGGACATGCCCCTAACTTTCCATGTGATCACGTTATAGCAGGGGATATGTGCCTGGGACTGGACAACCATTACCATATGGTGATTTAAGGCAGTGGGGGAGCCCCAGAGTTCCTCCCCCCAATACTTCGGGCAATCGCAGCAAACCTACACCCCTGGTCACATGTCTCGGCACTTAGACACCAGCATGCCCTCAACCCTCCTTCCCAGCTACAAATCGTGGCAATAACAAGAAGAACCGATGGGGATATAAGAAGAGGGGAAGTCCCTAATGAGATAGGCATAGAGACAACAACACAAATCATAAATAAACCACACGAAAAACTAGAACAAGGCCTGCAAGCAGGCACGAAAGAGAACTGGTCCATATGGAGTGGGGTGCAGTGATAGGTATCAGACTGCGAAAGTCTTGCTCCCGTCCACCCAGACACCAGCGCAGTCCACTCCGCTCCAAAGCCCAGTCGGAGCATTCCGGTGATGTGACCTGAACCCGGGCACTCCCATTCCATGATTCATCAAGACGCTTACTGAGCAGGCAAGAGTAGGAAAAGTACTGGGGGTCGCTCCTTATGAACAAGTGGTAGTATAAAGTATAGAAGTCAAATGTCGTCTGCGGAGCAAGGAGTGAGTAATGGGCCCTGAGGGGAGTCCCCAGCATCAGAGGAGTCTGCATGGTCGGCCTCGACATCGGCTAGTTCACTCAAGGTCGAATAAGGGTTGGATACAAACTGCGTGGCATCGCTCAGTAGTCAGGAGCGCTCCGACACCGACTGCGCCTTGGTAGGTTTAATCCAAGAGCGAGCCCGGCGTCCGCATCTTCCTTTAGGGAGGGACCATGACTCCTCTGCTTCCCTCTGTTGCGCGGGCTGGGCAAACCCCTTAGCGTGCAGCCAGGCCCAAAGATCATCCGAAGAGGAGAAAACGTGCACTGCCGAACCATCCTGTACTCGCAGTTTCTCAGGGAAGAGAAGGGCATGCTTGATATTATGCTCGCGGACGTTGTTTCGCTGTGAAGAAGGAACCACACCTTTTTTGGACCTCGGCAGTGAAGTCAGGGTAGGCAGATAGTGATGCATTCTCAAACTTTTGTGGGCCCTCCTTACGGAGCAGCTGCAGCACCAAGTCTCTATCACGGTAGTTGAGGAAGCGGGCAATCAATGGTCGAGGATGATCACCCGGCGTTGGAGGCTTGCCTGGCACTCTATGAGCACGTTCTAATGAAAATAATTTTGGGACCTTGTTCCGTAGAATGGTATCTGTCAGCCAACCTTCTAAAAGCAATTCCGCACTGGGGCCCTCGGCTCTCTCCGGACCCTACCAGGCGTATATTGTTTCGCCTCGATCTCCCCTCTGCATCTTCAGCCCTACGTCTGAGCACGTCCACGTCCATGGTTAGTTGAGTCATCTTCTCATGAAGGGCCCTCATGCTGGGGGACAGCGTTGCCATATCGCTCTCCGTTTCCGTCTCTCTCTCTGCAAGTGCCCGGTGGTCGGATCGCAGGAGGTTGACATCCAGTATTACAGTATCAATCTTTGTCTCAAGAGTGGTTTTGGTATCCAGTATGGCCTGTAAGACCCGCTCAAATTGTGATGTGTGATTATGTAGTGTGACTTCCATCTGGCACAACGCCTGTGAGGTCAAGTCCGGGTTCACAGCTGGCATCTTCGTCGTCTCCATGGTCGTCGTAGGGCTCCTGGCGGGTCTCGGTTTACCCATCCGGCCTGGCCACGAGTGGACCCCTGACAGTAGCACCTAGTCAAGTACTCACCCTACTGGTCAGCACCCAATGGGGAGGAGGCAGATGCTATATCAAGCAGCCAAGAGGCCTCCAGTAGTTGAACCACTATGAACAGTGCCAGTTCGCTGCTCTGTACAATATATTGTCCCCGTGGAGTAGCACAATGTGAACTTGGGGGCAGCT
Organism: Pleurodeles waltl; assembly: GCF_031143425.1. Taxonomy (NCBI): domain Eukaryota; kingdom Metazoa; phylum Chordata; class Amphibia; order Caudata; family Salamandridae; genus Pleurodeles; species Pleurodeles waltl. Next base: position 1,285,679,155 of record NC_090444.1, on the reverse strand, counting down.
AAAGGGGCAGCCCATCTTAACGTGGTATGAAGGCAACTCGAGGCAGTGCTGTAAGGAGAAATCAAGTCACAGAGGCAGTGGCACATTAATATTTCCAAGTTACTCGTATATCAACTGGCAAGATTCGGGGGCGGAGTCCCAGTGTTTCCCCGAGTCTGGCAGCTGCTAGTGGGTCCAAGAAGGCAGTCTGTGACTAATATCACAATGTGGGTGCCAAATCAAAGCCCCAATGTGGCGGGTGTAGGACAGAAGTCATCAGTCCGGCCCCATATCTGCTGTAATGGAATGCGGGAACAGCAGGAGAACGAATGGCATCCTCACGGACACGGGCTGGAGCCCATGTGAAGTTATAGACTGGGTAGGAGCCTCACTGGCCCAGCGCGGTCCGAGCCACAGCTCGAGAAGTGCCGCCAAGTCACTGCCTCACCGTATCAGAGCCCACGTGTTCCCAGCCGTAAGTTCTCGTCTCGCCCCCGGCTTCTCCTGCCTCGGGGGTCACGGCACTCGTGTCTCATCACTGTTAGGTGGAGGGGTCTTCCAGATCCTCGCAACGCGCTCTCCCCCAACATCCAGGAGGGTGTAGGCCCTCACACAGGCCGTGCTGTTCGAAGCGCCACTCTCCTCGCGGCGAGGGCGCCGCTCAAACAGCACGACTTCGCTGCTCAGTTCTAGCGTTGAGTCATTTCCTGGGGCTCTGCAGGGGTGGCAGGGCACACGGCAATCCCCCTAATGGTCGGGGATGCTTGGATGATGGATGATTAGGTGGCCGGGCGCAGAGCCGCAGATTATGCTGCCGCTCTGGTCGCCATCTTGTTCACGCCCTCTGTTTTTTTTAGTGTTTATTTAGTAGGATTTTCAGTTTTTATTTTCATACTTGGTATCCTATCGTTCCAAGGTGTCTCCACTGATTTTATTGTCCTGATGATGACCCTACACTGATTAATCTGGAAATGGGGTCAAAACAATGACAGAACACATAATTGTGGACTGGCTTTCAAATTGGTCATATGTGGATGTGGATATTAAAAGGATAGATATCTCAGGACAACATTATTACTTTTATTCAATTCATATGTATATAACATATGTATATAACACCAGTGCACCTTTTCACTTTGTCACTTTGCACTGCGCCGTCACCATACAGGAGCACCTTCTTTTATGTCATTATAAGTTTTTTTGATATTAAATAAAATTGTATATTTTTATTTTCTAACCTTTCCTTCTACTACACTATATATATATATATTAGAGTACCAAAGGAAGTCAATGGCAAAACTTCCCCCTTGGGGACCATTTGTGTCAGATACAGTGTATACATTTATAGATGTATACTGAGGGATCTGTACAGCCATTTACATACTCAAATGTCCACATAAGTAATTACCTAGTTACTTATAGTATCTCATTTTATACTATAGTCTGTGGAGGTAAATTCATTGTCTATGTGTTTTCCATTTTTTTTTTGTTTTCACAATTTTTTGTGTGTCTATAGATAGGCTTGAGGTGGACAATTACTTACAAAGGAACAATCAAACAATTTATCAGGTGGCTTTTCTTGTGTTTACTATTTACGATTGGAGGCCAGCTCACCCTAGAGACCCCAGTGTCTCCTGGTCCCTACCATTGAGGTTGTCCAGGGTCATTGTGGTTTGACACTACAATGTCCATCCACTTAATTCCAAAGAAGCTATTGGTGATGCCATTGATCTGTTTCAAATGAAACAAGCTAAAGGAGCTCCAATGAGGGTGTGGAAAAAAAGCTTAGAGGATTGCTGTTTTCAAAGACATTTCTCACTGGAGTAGGTGGATGATACGAGGTCTGTCCTGTACACATACCAGGTGAGTACAGGTCAACAAGACTATGGGGGTCATTCTGACCTCCGCGGGCGCCAGAAGCCGCCCGCCTGGCGGGAACCGCCAGAAGACCGTACCGCGGTCGAAAGACCGCGGCGGTCATTCTGAGTTTCCCGCTGGGCTGGCGGGCGACCGCCTGAAGGCCGCCCGCCAGCCCAGCGGGAAACCCCCTTCCATTAGGATGCCGGCTCCGAATGGAAACTGCGGAGTGGAAGGGGTGCGACGGGTGCAGTTGCACCCGTCGCGATTTTCAGTGTCTGCTTGGCAGACACTGAAAATCTTGGTGGGGCCCTGTTAGGGGGCCCCTGCAGTGCCCATGCCACTGGCATGGGCACTGCAGGGGCCCCCAGGGGCCCCACGACACCCGTTACCGCCAGCCAGGTTCTGGCGGTCAAAACCGCCAGGCTGGCGGTAAGGGGGTCGGAATCCCCATGGAGGCGCTGCCTGCAGCGCCGCCATGGAGGATTCCCTTGGGCAGCGGGAAACCGGCGGGACACCGCCCGGTTTCCCGTTTCTGACTGCGGCTGTACCGCCGCGGTCAGAATGCCCATAGGAGCACCGCCAGCCTGTTGGCAGTGCTCCCGCGGTCGTTGGCCCTGGCGGTCCATAACCGCCAGGGTCAGAATGACTCCAATATTTACAGGACCCTAGGTTTTGCCAGTGTATTCACTGTATATTCCATCTATTAGTTGAGAGTGACTTGTCAGGACTGTCTTATGTCGTAAACCATATTCTAAAGACAGGAGTTAACATGCAAGGTAGTTATGGTGGTGGCATCCTCCCCGTGAGTTTTGTGGTACCGTGGTGGGACGGCCAAACTCATAAAGAGACCCTTAGTTGTCAAACTCCTGAGAAAAGAGAGTTTTTCTACCTAGCTCTTCTAAACCTGTTCAAGTCTTGGTGGTCTGATATGGAATTACTCGGACAGTAGGACTGCTATGAAGATTATTTCAATGCTGCAAAATACAGCATTCAGATTTCAGTCTTTCCCAATTACCTGGAAATGTTAAATGATGAGATTGACTGGAAGAAACAATTGCTACTGATATATTAAAGGATAGTTCACAAAGCTGTCAAGTTCTGAACCTCTAAGTCAAAATTCTTTTGGACAGCCTCCAACCTCAGCCTCAAACAGCTCGTCACAACACCGACCCACTCCGCAGGACACACACTCAACCCTATTTTATCCGCCAGCAATCATATCTCCTTCAGCCACACCACTGAAAACACTGGACAGATCACCGCTGCATTCACTTCTCCTTCAAGAAACCCACAACACACCACCACCCACAACGGATCCCCCACCGCAGTTGGAACAAAGTCACAGAAGACCAACTTATCCCGACCATCTCCAGGAACCCACCCAACGACACGACCGACACTGACGTAGCTGCCCCCAACTTCAGGCAGTGGATCGACACCTGTGCCAGTACTCTCACCCCGATCAAGAATCCCTCCAACAGACGCACCGACAGAAGGGCCTTCTAGTTTACTGCTGACCTCCAAGAGTCTAAGCAAACTTGACATTTACTTAAAAGAAAGTGGCACCAAGATCAGACTGTGGACAACCACACAGCCTTCAAAAACATCATCTGCAGACACCACCAACTCATCTGAACCACCAAGAGAACCTCCTTCAAAGACTGAATCAACAACAACGCACACAGTCACAAGGAGCTCTTTAACATCTTGAAGGAACTCTCCAACCCCAGCTCCAATGCCAGTGATATCCTGCCATCTCAAGACCTCTGCGACTCCCTAGCCTTCTACTTCCACCACAAGGTTACAGACATCCCAACAGCTTCAGCACCCAGACCCCCCCACAGGAACCACCAACACCACAGATTCACCTCCGACCAACCTCCTGCTCTCCTGGACCCTGCCAATGACAACAACAACATCGAAATCATGAACACCATCTGCTCCAGCTCACCATCTGACCCCTGCCCTCACCACATCCTCAACAAAGCAAGCTCCATCATCGCATCCCAACTACGGAAGATCATCAACAGCTCCTTCGAGTCCACTACCATCCCGGAGAGCTGGAAAGGCACCGAGATCAACACCCTCCTCAAAAAACCCAAGGCGGACCCAAAGGACCTCAAGAACTTCTGGCCTATCTCCCTGTTCATTCTTCGGGAACCACGGACCGGGGTAGGTCTCCGCCTGGCCAGCATTGCTCCAACAAACGTTGTTTAGCGCTGGACTATTGGTCCGTGCAATCCTAGGATGCTCGCCTTCAATTTTAGGACGGGCACGAGTTAGGAATTATTTATTCCATATTTATGTAAGTGATTATTACACCTCCCTACTAATTGCTGGTTGAGAGACACTTGTATTAACTTCTTGATAAATATATGTGGCCCTTATTATTCAGGAGATACATATAGTCACATAAGGTCCTGATGAAGCATCACTGGATCCGTTTGGACCACCAGGATGCGAAACATGTTGACCCATGAGGTGGTAGTCTTTGGGGAATTCCCAGACTCCTCTCATTGATATGTTCTACATTACAAGAGTGATTGATCTTAACTTCTTTATTCACTCTTTTGATTCTAATTTTTAACCTTGGCCCTGACCGTTCATTGGGTCCAATAAAATCTACAGTCCCAGTGGCAGTTTTGAGAGTCAATTTTAACTACTTACCTGTTTTTTGATCTCCGTTGATTCTTTAGTCACCTTTGGGGTCACGGCACCACCACATATTAAGATCTCCGGCAAAGAGCCCCCCCATCAGGGGTGGTGCCCGTCAGACATTGCAGCGCCAGTCTGACGAGGAGCAGCGCCTATGATGAAGCATGACACCCCATGGGTGTGTGAGGCCCCTTGCTCCTAGAATTTAGGACCCCGGTCACTATATATTTTTCTGTTTTATATGATTGGAACAGTGTATCGCTGATTTTCAATGTTCACTTAAGGAGGATATACACTGGACCATAATTCCTCCTGATCCCTCCCTTATTCTCACTATCTCCCTGTTCCCCTTCCCGGCAAAAGTCATTGAGAAGGCTGTCAACAGACAAATAACCTGCTTCCTTGAGGAGAACTGCACACTGGACCCTTCCCACTCCGGATTTCACTGCAACCATAGTACCGAAACTGCCCTCAGCTCTGCCACCGACAACATCAGAACCATACTGGACAATGGCAAAACTGCGGCCCTCATCCTCATGGACTTCTTGGCCGCGTTCAACACCGTCTACCACCACACCCTATGCTCACGCCTCAGTAATGCAGGAATCCACGGCAGAGCCCTGGACAGGGTCACCTCCTTTCTCACCGGCAGAACCCAGAGAGTCCGCCTCCCCCTATTCGGCTCGGAGGCCACCAAAATCATCTGCCTCATACCCCAGGGTTCGTCCCTCAGCCCGACCCTCTTCAACGTCTACGTGGCCCCGCTCGCTAACACCGCCCGATCCCACAGCCTCAACATCATCTCATACGCCGACGACACCCAGCTGATCCTCTCCCTCACCAACGACTCTGTCAAGACCAACCTCCACGTAGGAATGAAGGCCATCGCCGAATGGATGAAGAACAGCTGCCTCAAACTCAATTCCGACAAGATGGAAGTCCTCATCTTCGGCTCCACCCCCTCCGCATGAGATGACTCCTGGTGGCCTGCCACTCTTGGAGCCGCTCCGACTCCCACCGACCACGCACGCAACCTAGAATTAATTTTGGATTCCTCTTTATCCATGACCCAGCAAGTCAACGCCATCTCCTCCTCCTGCTTCAACACCCTTTGCATGCTCCAAAAGATCTACAAATGGATCCCCATCAAAACCAGAAGAAAAGTCACCCAAGCCCTCGTAAGCAGCTAACTGGACTACGGCAATGCCCTCTACGCAGGAACCACAGCCAAACTCCAGAACTGGGGGCAACGCATCCAGAACGCCTCCGCACGCCTCATCCTGAACATCCTCCACCACTGCCACATCACAGGCCATCTGAGAGACCTGTGCTGGCTCCCAGTCAACAAGAGAATCACCTTCAAACTCCTCAACCATGCTCAAAAGCACTGCACAACACCGGACCAGAATACCTCAACAGACGGCTCTCCTTCTACACCCCGACCGGGCATCTCTGCTCCGCTGACCTCACCCTCACAACCGTCCCACGGGTCTGCAGAACTACAATCGGCAGCAAATCATTTTCGCACGTCGTCGCCAAGACGTGGAACACTCTTCCCACCCACCTGCGTCATACCAAAGACCTCTATACCTTCAGGAAACTTCTCGAGACCTGGCAGTTCGAGCAGTAGCAGCACCTCTCTCCCCCACCTCAGCACCTTGCGACCCTCACAGGTGAGTAGTGCGCGTTACAAATTCCTGATTGATTGATTGATTGACAGCCAATATTTAAAAATAAAGCTGCCACATCCATGAATGAGGTGGCAACTACAAAGCAGCAAGCAAGAGAAGAAAATGTTGATTTGGAACACTTACTTGGACAACTGAATGATGAGCAGAAAGAAATATATATGAAAGCGTAAGAAAAGAATAGAGCAAGGATTTCTCCATGAAAAGAATCAATGATAATGTTCAACATTTAAGCCAATTCTATTATATGTCAGCGGTTAAGATGATAATGGGAAAAACATTTTAACCGCTTAAGTGCGGGTGTCAGCCACTGTCTGATGCCCACACTACCTCCCTGGTGCGGGTCACGACCAATAGCCGACACCAGGGAGGAGGTTAAAAAATACCCTGGAGACACAAATGATCTTCCATGTATCCCCGCCCTCCCACCCCGCCTTGACGTCACTATCTGTTTTCTCTACAGGAGCAGGAGTCGGCCTTGCGGTCACTTGATGTTCCAGAAGGCGTCATTTGAAAATGGAGATTCTCACCTTTCAACCCTTTAAAACGAGGCCTTCCCGAATGGGGTTCCTGGCCTGCGATTGAGGGCCAGGAACCCCCCACTAGACACCAGAGATTTCACTTGGGGGGTTGGCCCCTCCCGGGGCACATTTCATTTTTAAAAGATAGGTTTACCAGTGCCCCCCAGGGGTATAAAAAGAAGTAAAATAAAAAATGCAAATAAAAAACTAAATTAAATAGACAGGGGTTCGCCCAAGAGCAGGGCGACCCCCTGGGGGGGCAATAATTTTTTTCAACAGCTGTATGGTTTCCTTAGGGGCCACTATGGCCCCCAAGGAAACCATATAGCTGTTAAAAACTATATAGATCTCTCTATATATAGAGATCTATATATAGATCTATCTATGTAGCTTTATCTATCTATATAGATAAATATATCTATATATAGATATGTATATATATAGATATGTCTATAGATAGATCTATATATAGATATGTATATATATAGATATGTCTATAGATAGATCTATATATAATGTATCTATAAATAATATATATATATATATATATATATATATATATATATATATATATATATATATATATATATATATTTATATATATATATATAGCAATCACTTTTGTCAATGTGTGTGGTTTCTGGGCTGCGACCACCCCCCAGGAATACCACACCCAAATATAAAAGTGATCTCTCTCTCTCTCTCTCTCTATATATATATATATATATATATATATATATATATTCGCCACCAGTTCTCTTGCAGTTGCAGCTTGCATCTTCAAAGCAATGCACATACTTCAACTGACGCGTTTCAACTGTAGCTTTTAGGCAGCAATAAAAACAAGCATTTGCAATGCAATGAATCTCTCATTTGCTTGAGTTAGAGCTATTGGCATTGTACATTTATAACTAGACTTTTCTTGCCACTTAAATTGGTCAACCCTGTTTTATAATTTTGTCTTTCCTGCCATATAATTTCAGTGGCCCTGTATACAACTAAAGCACTTCTATTTACCTTCTTACTCTATCTGCATCAAAAAATGAAAATGTTGCCATTTAGCATCTTCATTGAAATCTGCCAAGCTAATTCTAATAGAATACCACTTTCACCACCTCACCGTCAGAGTTGCTGGCTGGCTAACACAATTCCCCAAAAAAGACACGAGACAGCCACAGAGGAGAAATAAATTAGAAGGGTTACCCTAACATATCAAGTGTTTGAACAGTCATAGAGTAATAAGAATGTTAAGTTGGCCTGAATTATGATCATAATTGTAATAAGGAGAGATTATTTATCAGAAATAAACTTTTGGCATTAGACTATAATGCTCAAAACAGTCCCTAGGGAGCACCATAATAAAAATATAATTGGTAAGAAACATGGTCATGTACAGATATTATTAGCCCCTAGAGGGGATAACCCCATGAAAAAAACAGGAGAAAGTAACACAGTGTAGCCATATACTTATCCCCTAGAAGGTGTTTGTAGGACTAGCAGGCCTACTGCAAAGATACTACAAAGTCTTTAAAACAAAACTTCTGTCAGCTGTAAAAGAAAAGTTCAAGCCATGGAAAAGCTTAAAAGACATTGAATGGTGGAGGTGTTATCATTTTTGGGTCCCCACTAACCTAGTGTGGGGAACCAGAGATGATGCAGACAGTGTTTTGAAGGTGGTCCCATTGTCCTAGGACTACCGCAGGCTGACTTATAACCAAAAATGTTTTGTAAAAGTAATGCCCTGCAAAGCATTGGGGGACAAGTTTCATTGCCACAAATATTTTTATTTTGATATGACTGTAATGCTTAGAACAGCCCCTAAAGGACCCCACAATTAAAACATAATTTGTGAGAAACATGGTCATGTAACTATACAGTTGGTCTCTTGAAGGAGTAGCCACACAAAAAAAAATGGCAGTAAACAATGCAGTGTAACCATGTATTTAACCCCTAGAGGACATAGTACATTACACATTTTCAAGGGTAGCAGACCTATAGCAATAAGAGTTCAAAAAAATATAATAATACAAAAAAGGCCAAATCCTGGCTTTAAAACAAAAGATCCAAACATGAGAAAACTTAAACAGATACTGAATGGTGGGAGGGGTTATTATTTTAGAGTCCTCAATAACCTATTGACCCAAGGGTAGGTCGCTCCCCCTGCCGCTGCAGCTCCTCCAAGTTCCCGAGTTCCTGTGTTCCTGAGACCCACCTAACTGTAAGTACCCCCCTCCTCCCAGCCCCTCGCCCTGCCCCGCGCCACTCACCTTCTCTCCTGCTCCTGCTTCTTTTCCTCCTCTCTGTCTCTTCCTCCTCGCTCCCCCTCTGCAATCTTCTTCTGTGTTCTTCTGTTCTTCTCTTCTGTTCTTCTGTTCTTCCCTTCTGTTCTTCTGTGTTCTTCCGGTCTTCTGTGTTCTTCTTCTCTGTTCTTCTCGGTGCTTCTGTGTTCTTCTTCTCGGTTCTTCTGTGCTCTTCTCTGTTCTTCTCTGTTCTTCTCTGTTCTTCTGCTCTTCCGATCTTCTGTGCTTCTGTCTTCTGTTCTTCTGTTCTTCTGTCTTCTGTTCTTCTGTTCTTCTGTCTTCTGCTCTTCCGGTCTTCTGTTCTTCTGTATTCTGTTCTCCTGTCTTCGGCTCTTCTACCTCCTCCGTCTTCTTCCCCCGAGCCTGCCCTCCTGCTCCTTCCTCATCCCCCTCCCTCACTCGCCTCCCCCTCTCTCACCCCTAGCTAACCCGTTCGCTATCTACCTCCCTCACTCCTCCTATCTTCCTATCTCTCTAGCTCCCTATCTCACTATCTAACTCCCCCACTCTCCACCTCCTCCTACCTACCTATCTGTCTATCTATCTATTTCCCTATCTATCGACTTCTCTATCTATTTTCTCTATCTATTTCTCTATCTCTCCCCGCCTCTCTCCACCCCCTCTACTACCTATCTCCCTATCCTCTCACTCTACCTCTCTCCCTCACCCACCTCTACAACCCCCCCTCCCCTATCTTCACAACCCTACTCCTATCTCTCTCCCTAATCTCCAAACCTCCTAACACTCACCCTCCTCCACCCTAAACCCCCTCCCCCAGCTCCTCTCACTCTACCTGTCCCCCCCCCTCCCTCGTGCTTTCCCCCCAGCTGACCCCTCCCCCCCCCTACCTCTTATGGCGGCCGCTGCGCGACAGTGGTAGCGACCCTTGACCCAAGGGTAGGTCGCTCCCCCTGCCGCTGCAGCTCCTCCAAGTTCCCGAGTTCCTGTGTTCCTGAGACCCACCTAACTGTAAGTACCCCCCTCCTCCCAGCCCCTCGCCCTGCCCCGCGCCACTCACCTTCTCTCCTGCTCCTGCTTCTTTTCCTCCTCTCTGTCTCTTCCTCCTCGCTCCCCCTCGGCAATCTTCTTCTGTGTTCTTCTGTTCTTCTCTTCTGTTCTTCTGTTCTTCCCTTCTGTTCTTCTGTGTTCTTCCGGTCTTCTGTGTTCTTCTTCTCTGTTCTTCTCGGTGCTTCTGTGTTCTTCTTCTCGGTTCTTCTGTGCTCTTCTCTGTTCTTCTCTGTTCTTCTCTGTTCTTCTGCTCTTCCGATCTTCTGTGCTTCTGTCTTCTGTTCTTCTGTTCTTCTGTCTTCTGCTCTTCCGGTCTTCTGTTCTTCTGTCTTCTGTTCTTCTGTCTTCTGTTCTCCTGTCTTCGGCTCTTCTACCTCCTCCGTCTTCTTCCCCCGAGCCTGCCCTCCTGCTCCTTCCTCATCCCCCTCCCTCACTCGCCTCCCCCTCTCTCACCCCTAGCTAACCCGTTCGCTATCTACCTCCCTCACTCCTCCTATCTTCCTATCTCTCTAGCTCCCTATCTCACTATCTAACTCCCCCACTCTCCACCTCCTCCTACCTACCTATCTTTCTATCTATCTATTTCCCTATCTATCGACTTCTCTATCTATTTTCTCTATCTATTTCTCTATCTCTCGCCCCCTCCCGCCACCCCCTCTACTACCTATCTCCCTATCCTCTCACTCTACCTCTCTCCCTCACCCACCTCTACAACCCCCCCTCCCCTATCTTCACAACCCTACTCCTATCTCTCTCCCTAATCTCCAAACCTCCTAACACTCACCCTCCTCCACCCTAAACCCCCTCCCCCAGCTCCTCTCACTCTACCTGTCCCCCCCCCTCCCTCGCGCTTTCCCGCCGCGACCTCCTGCACGCCCCCGCCCCCCAGCTCCCATTCGCCCCCAGCTGACCCCTCCCCCCCCCTCCTACCTCTTATGGCGGCCGCTGCGCGACAGTGGTAGCGACCCTTGACCCAAGGGTAGGTCGCTCCCCCTGCCGCTGCAGCTCCTCCAAGTTCCCGAGTTCCTGTGTTCCTGAGACCCACCTAACTGTAAGTACCCCCCTCCTCCCAGCCCCTCGCCCTGCCCCGCGCCACTCACCTTCTCTCCTGCTCCTGCTTCTTTCCTCCTCTCTGTCTCTTCCTCCTCGCTCCCCCTCGGCAATCTTCTTCTGTGTTCTTCTGTTCTTCTCTTCTGTTCTTCTGTTCTTCCCTTCTGTTCTTCTGTGTTCTTCCGGTCTTCTGTGTTCTTCTTCTCTGTTCTTCTCGGTGCTTCTGTGTTCTTCTTCTCGGTTCTTCTGTGCTCTTCTCTGTTCTTCTCTGTTCTTCTCTGTTCTTCTGCTCTTCCGATCTTCTGTGCTTCTGTCTTCTGTTCTTCTGTTCTTCTGTCTTCTGCTCTTCCGGTCTTCTGTTCTTCTGTCTTCTGTTCTTCTGTCTTCTGTTCTCCTGTCTTCGGCTCTTCTACCTCCTCCGTCTTCTTCCCCCGAGCCTGCCCTCCTGCTCCTTCCTCATCCCCCTCCCTCACTCGCCTCCCCCTCTCTCACCCCTAGCTAACCCGTTCGCTATCTACCTCCCTCACTCCTCCTATCTTCCTATCTCTCTAGCTCCCTATCTCACTATCTAACTCCCCCACTCTCCACCTCCTCCTACCTACCTATCTGTCTATCTATCTATTTCCCTATCTATCGACTTCTCTATCTATTTTCTCTATCTATTTCTCTATCTCTCCCCCCCTCCCGCCACCCCCTCTACTACCTATCTCCCTATCCTCTCACTCTACCTCTCTCCCTCACCCACCTCTACAACCCCCCCTCCCCTATCTTCACAACCCTACTCCTATCTCTCTCCCTAATCTCCAAACCTCCTAACACTCACCCTCCTCCACCCTAAACCCCCTCCCCCAGCTCCTCTCACTCTACCTGTCCCCCCCCCTCCCTCGCGCTTTCCCGCCGCGACCTCCTGCACGCCCCCGCCCCCAGCTCCCATTCGCCCCCAGCTGACCCCTCCCCCCCCCTCCTACCTCTTATGGCGGCCGCTGCGTGACAGTGGTAGCGACCCTTGACCCAAGGGTAGGTCGCTCCCCCTGCCGCTGCAGCTCCTCCAAGTTCCCGAGTTCCTGTGTTCCTGAGACCCACCTAACTGTAAGTACCCCCCTCCTCCCAGCCCCTCGCCCTGCCCCGCGCCACTCACCTTCTCTCCTGTTCCTGCTTCTTTTCCTCCTCTCTGTCTCTTCCTCCTCGCTCCCCCTCGGCAATCTTCTTCTGTGTTCTTCTGTTCTTCTCTTCTGTTCTTCCCTTCTGTTCTTCTGTGTTCTTCCGGTCTTCTGTGTTCTTCTTCTCTGTTCTTCTCGGTGCTTCTGTGTTCTTCTTCTCGGTTCTTTTGTGCTTTTCTCTGTTCTTCTCTGTTCTTCTCTGTTCTTCTGCTCTTCCGATCTTCTGTGCTTCTGTCTTCTGTTCTTCTGTTCTTCTGTCTTCTGCTCTTCCGGTCTTCTGTTCTTCTGTCTTCTGTTCTTCTGTCTTCTGTTCTCCTGTCTTCGGCTCTTCTACCTCCTCCGTCTTCTTCCCCCGAGCCTGCCCTCCTGCTCCTTCCTCATCCCCCTCCCTCACTCGCCTCCCCCTCTCTCACCCCTAGCTAACCCGTTCGCTATCTACCTCCCTCACTCCTCCTATCTTCCTATCTCTCTAGCTCCCTATCTCACTATCTAACTCCCCCACTCTCCACCTCCTCCTACCTACCTATCTGTCTATCTATCTATTTCCCTATCTATCGACTTCTCTATCTATTTTCTCTATCTATTTCTCTATCTCTCCCCCCCTCCCGCCACCCCCTCTACTACCTATCTCCCTATCCTCTCAGTCTACCTCTCTCCCTCACCCACCTCTACAACCCCCCCTCCCCTATCTTCACAACCCTACTCCTATCTCTCTCCCTAATCTCCAAACCTCCTAACACTCACCCTCCTCCACCCTAAACCCCCTCCCCCAGCTCCTCTCACTCTACCTGTCCCCCCCCCCTCCCTCGCGCTTTCCCGCCACGACCTCCTGCACACCCCCGCCCCCCAGCTCCCATTCGCCCCCAGCTGACCCCTCCCCCCCCTCCTACCTCTTATGGCGGCCGCTGCGCGACAGTGGTAGCGACCCTTGACCCAAGGGTAGGTCGCTCCCCCTGCCGCTGCAGCTCCTCCAAGTTCCCGAGTTCCTGTGTTCCTGAGACCCACCTAACTGTAAGTACCCCCCTCCTCCCAGCCCCTCGCCCTGCCCCGCGCCACTCACCTTCTCTCCTGCTCCTGCTTCTTTTCCTCCTCTCTGTCTCTTCCTCCTCGCTCCCCCTCGGCAATCTTCTTCTGTGTTCTTCTGTTCTTCTCTTCTGTTCTTCTGTTCTTCCCTTCTGTTCTTCTGTGTTCTTCCGGTCTTCTTTGTTCTTCTTCTCTGTTCTTCTCGGTGCTTCTGTGTTCTTCTTCTCGGTTCTTCTGTGCTCTTCTCTGTTCTTCTCTGTTCTTCTCTGTTCTTCTGCTCTTCCGATCTTCTGTGCTTCTGTCTTCTGTTCTTCTGTTCTTCTGTCTTCTGCTCTTCCGGTCTTCTGTTCTTCTGTCTTCTGTTCTTCTGTCTTCTGTTCTCCTGTCTTCGGCTCTTCTACCTCCTCCGTCTTCTTCCCCCGAGCCTGCCCTCCTGCTCCTTCCTCATCCCCCTCCCTCACACGCCTCCCCCTCTCTCACCCCTAGCTAACCCGTTCGCTATCTACCTCCCTCACTCCTCCTATCTTCCTATCTCTCTAGCTCCCTATCTCACTATCTAACTCCCCCACTCTCCACCTCCTCCTACCTACCTATCTGTCTATCTATCTATTTCCCTATCTATCGACTTCTCTATCTATTTTCTCTATCTATTTCTCTATCTCTCCCCCCCTCCCGCCACCCCCTCTACTACCTATCTCCCTATCCTCTCACTCTACCTCTCTCCCTCACCCACCTCTACAACCCCCCCTCCCCTATCTTCACAACCCTACTCCTATCTCTCTCCCTAATCTCCAAACCTCCTAACACTCACCCTCCTCCACCCTAAACCCCCTCCCCCAGCTCCTCTCACTCTACCTGTCCCCCCCCTCCCTCGCGCTTTCCCGCCGCGACCTCCTGCACGCCCCCGCCCCCCAGCTCCCATTCGCCCCCAGCTGACCCCTCCCCCCCCTCCTACCTCTTATGGTGGCCGCTGCGCGACTGCGCAGCGGGCGCGCCAGAGGCAAGCCCGTCTGCGCCCGTCCGCGCCTGGCCCGCGCCCAGCGCCACGACCCCTGGTCCCCAGCTCCCCCAAGCCCCGCTGATCCGCTACGACCCCACCACCCTCCACGCCCTCAACCCAGGGCGCTCCAAAACCTGCTTCCTAGCTCACCCCAAACGCACCCATGGACCCTTTGCCTGCAACTCCTGCAAACGCATCTTCCACCACGCAACTACCACGACCACAAGCCCACGCGCCATCAACCACCTCAAGTGCATCCTGATCAACGCTCGTTCCGTCCACAAGCACGCCGTTGAACTTTGGGACCTCCTGGACTCCACAGCCCCGGACGTCGCCTTCATCACGGAGACATGGATGAACGCCTCCTCTGCTCCAGACATCGCTACCCGCCATCCCTGAAGGCTACAAGATCTCCAGAAAAGACCGCACCAACCAAGTAGGAGGAGGTGTCGCCATCATCTTCAAAGACTCCATCAGCGTCACCACCTCCACAGAAGACCCCCCCCTCGCCGCTGAACACCTGCATTTTCAGATTCGCACCGACCCAAGGACCACCCTCAGAGGATCCCTCGTCTACCGTCCTCCCGGACCTCGCGCCTCTTTCAGCGACGCCATCGCCGACTTCATCTCCCCGCACGCCCTCGCCTCACCGGACTACATCCTCCTAGGCGACCTCAACTTCCATCTGGAACAAAACAACGACCCCAACACCACCACCCTGCTCGACAACCTCGCCAACCTCGGCCTCAAACAACTGGTGAACACCGCCACCCACATCGCCGGACACACGCTCGACCCTATCTTCTCCGCCAGCAAACACGTCTTCTTCAGCCACACCTCTGCCCTACACTGGACCGACCACAGCTGCGTCCACTTCACATTCCGACGCGAGACCTCCCACCTCCGCACTCAACCCATCCCTCATCGACAGTGGAACAAGATCCCTGAAGAGCAACTCTTCTCCGCTCTCGCCGCCAACCAACCCACCCTCACCACCGACCCCAACGACGCAGCTCTCAACCTCACAAACTGGATCTCCAACTGCGCTGACAACCTTGCTCCCCTCAAACGCACGCATCGACAGACCAACACCAAAAAACCTCTCTGGTTCTCTGACACCCTCAAAGAATCAAAGAAAACTTGTCGTGCCCTTGAGAAGGCCTGGCGCAAGGACCACACCGCTGACAACATGACCGCCCTCAAGAACGCTACACGCGAACACCACCACCTGATCCGCACTGCCAAAAGGAACTTTTTCACCGACAGACTAGACAAAAACAGCCACAACAGCAGAGAACTCTTCAGCATCGTCAAAGAGTTCTCCAACCCCAGCGCCAGCGCCAACGCCGTCACGCCCTCACAGGATTTGTGCGAATCCCTCGCCACTTTCTTCCATCGCAAGATCAGCGATCTCCACGACAGCTTCGGACACCAGACCCAACCATACACCACTGAACCCGCTTCCCCGGACATCACCCTCAACAACTGGACCCACATCAACACGGAAGAAACCTACGGCTGACCCAAGCGACCTGAAAAACTTCCGCCCCATCTCTCTTCTACCTTTCCCAGCCAAGGTAATAGAAAAGACCGTCAACAAACAGCTGACCACCTTCCTGGAAGACAACAACCTGCTCGACCCTTCACAAACCGGATTCCGAACCAACCACAGCACGGAAACCGCCCTCATCTCAGTCACAGACGACATCAGAACCCTGATGGACAACGGTGAAACAGTCGCCCTCATTCTCCTCGACCTCTCGGCTGCCTTTGACACCGTCTGTCACCGCACCCTAATCACCCGCCTACGCTCCACCGGGATCCAAGGCCAGGCCCTGGACTGGATCGCCTCCTTCCTCGCTAACCGCTCCCAAAGAGTTTACCTCCCTCCGTTTCGCTCAGAACCCACCAAGATCATCTGCGGCGTACCTCAAGGCTCATCGCTCAGCCCGACACTCTTCAATGTCTACATGAGCCCCCTCGCCGACATCGTACGCAAGCACGAAATCATCATCACCTCCTACGCCGACGACACCCAACTTGTACTCTCCCTCACCAAGGACCCCGCCAGCGCCAAGACCAACCTACAAGAGGGTATGAAGGACGTCGCAGATTGGATGAGGCTCAGCCGCCTAAAGCTGAACTCTGAAAAAACGGAAGTCCTCATCCTCGGCAACACCCCGTCCGCCTGGGACGACTCCTGGTGGCCCACGGCCCTCGGCACCGCACCGACCCCCGCAGACCACGCCCGCAACCTCGGCTTCATCTTGGACCCTCTTCTCACCATGACCAAGCAAGTCAACGCCGTGTCCTCCGCCTGCTTCCTCACTCTCCGCATGCTCCGCAAGATCTTCCGCTGGATCCCCGCCGACACCAGAAAAACCGTGACCCACGCCCTTGTCACGAGTCGCCTGGACTACGGCAACACCCTCTACGCCGGGACCACCGCCAAACTCCAAAACCGCCTGCAACGCATTCGCCAACGCCTCGGCCCGCCTCATCCTCGACGTACCCCGCAACAGCCACATCTCCGCACACCTGAGACACCTGCATTGGCTCCCAGTCAGCAAAAGGATCACCTTCCGTCTTCTCACCCACGCACACAAAGCCCTCCACAACAAGGGACCGGAATACCTCAACAGACGCCTCAGCTTCTACGTCCCCACCCGCCCCCTCCGCTCCGCTGGCCTCGCACTTGCTGCCGTCCCTCGCACCCGCCACTCCACGGCGGGTGGGAGATCTTTCTCCTTCCTGGCGGCCAAGACCTGGAACTCCCTCCCCACCAGCCTCAGGACCACCCAGGACCACTCCGCTTTCCGGAGACTCCTAAAGACTTGGCTGTTCGAGCAGCGATAACCCCCCCTTTCCCCCCTAGCGCCTTGAGACCCGCACGGGTGAGTAGCGCGCTTTATAAATGTTAATGATTTGATTTGATTTGATTTGATTGTGGGGACCCAGAAATGATGTAGACAGAAAGAGCACATTGTCGTGAACGTTTTAGTGGTGGTCTCATTGTCCTAGGGCAAACTACAGGCTGAGTTATGAGCAAAAATGTTTTGTAAAAGTATTGCCCTGCAAATCATTATGGTGTGAGTTTCCCAAGTGCAGTGAATATTGTAGTATTGGGTTTCCTGCTGTGCAGGAAGAGTCGCTTTCACTTTGAGGATTTATGTTTCATGTAAAGCATTCACCAATGTCAAGTGTTTTAAGGGGAGAGCCACAAGAAATGACTCTGATTAGGTAACTGAGAACAATGTGACCAGCGCTCCAATACCTCTGATCGAGTTCACCCTTTTGTGCCTGTTTGCATAGTGAGCACCATGGCCGCATGCAGCATGAAGGGGAGAGGCAAAATAAATGGTTTGTCCATGGTGAAGTATATCGGCAGTCGTGCAATAATCCATGTAACAGGGGCAGTCTGCAAAGCATGACAAAAATGGCCTCAAGGCGGGACAAACGTAAAGCATTTACCAATGACATCAAGTGATTTTTGAAAGACAAGCCTAAGAACGAATGTAAGTGATGGGTGTGAGATTGGCCTGGTTAAAAGCCCATAATGCTTACAACAGGTCAAGGCGCTTGTGCGCTCAACCTAACAAAACAACTCTCAATTCCCATTAAAACATTACTTCCCCCACAGGCCCAACCACCACAGTTATTAAATAAAGGATGTTCTCTGTGGAAAGATGTACAGGACCAGATTCCATACTTGCAAATATATGCATTGTGTGAATGGGAAAGAACACAAGGGTGTGTATAATTAAGCTGAGGTTGTTTAATTCAGTGTATGCTATAGGTGCTGTGTGTGTGTAACAATCAATGTGCACTAAGTGCTATCAGTTAAAACAGGAGGTACAGGTAGTGTTGTGTGTTTAAAAACTTAAGTATATTAATCACAGTGTGTTTGACACCGATGCTGCTGTGGTCACTACGTGTATTTACCACACAATGACGGCAAACAAAATATATTTATCCAGAGCGCTGTACATTTAACACAAGTTGTGCTAAGCCTGCTAATATGTTTACCAATACTGTGCAGTATGAGTGGCACCTACCTAGAGAAATATTGCAATATTTAATAAAAAGAATATCGCAATAATGCAGTAAATGCAATCTACTTAACACACCACATGCATCTACCGGCGCATATGTAACACAAGTTATTTTTCTTGGCGCTTTCTGCTTAACACCACTTGCGCTCAAAACCTGGACCAAAAGTATGACAACATTTGAGAAAGTGGCACAATGAGCAAATAGCATGCACAAAGTGCTACGTGTTCATCATCATCAAAATACTTTATTTGGCTCAAAAGCGCATTAAAAGACACAATGAGTTACATACATCATCATTAAAAATAGAGAATATATAAAGATACATGTTATATACACGGGGATTGGTTTGGCGTTGTATGATTATTACTATATGTGAGGGGATGCGTTACCAAATTTTAGAAATATTGAATTTGTTTATGTTGTTTGAAACCTAGTGTGCCCAAACATTACGAAGTATGTAAGTCAGCCTGGGCCTATGTGAATTTTATATGGTGGTATGTTGTAACATTGTGTTTTTCTATAGTTAGGCTGAACCTTTTAAAATCCCTGTGGGTTATCAAATGAATATGTGCTTGTGTAATGTAGCTAGGACTTACATATAGTGCTCAAGTGAGCTTGAGCTACATGACACTGCCGTCGAAAATGTAGATAAAGTGATGTGTAGATCTGAAAACACAACGTTAATAAAACAAACTTTTTCAGATAATGCACGGAGTGCAGGTTGTGGTGCGTGTTTAATAGAGTGCATTGATAAAGCTCATTGTGTTTAACACTGTAGCAGCTGTGTACAGAACATGTAAGTACTGTTGGCAGCACGGACATATTTAAACCGTGGAATCTTTTTTTTCAAAAATACAAACAGATGTAGTTATGCGCGTACCGCATGACACGGCCTCGGTCTGTTAAAGAGTGAATTAAAGCATGTTCAGGAGCGGAGCTGCAGCTAATATATATATATATATATATATATATATATATATATATATATATATATATATATATATATATATATGTATATATAATTATAAGAACACAAAACCCGGAAAATAACTTGCGCTCTCCACCAAATAAATGTTCTTCTTTAAAATCAAGTGCAACTACTGTAGAAAGTTTCCCAAACCGTCCTTTAGGGCCATTGGCAAGATGTTTACATGGCAATAACCCACATATGCCAGTTTTACCAGCGATAACGATCATAACACTTATGTTTAGGTTGGTGTTTTATCTTTTTAGCACCAACGTGAAATTAGTCAATGTATTTAACCTTCTGACTGCAGACTCCTTGTTGCACCCTCCTTGATATAAATAAATTTGGGGTGTAAACACATTTCAAAGTCCTTATGTGCAAATGTTAACGTAGAGGGTTTAAAATACAAAAGGGACCTTGCAATTGTGGAACATGCGGAAATGGTAGAATTCTTAGTAGTACTGCCACTCTCTAAAGATTGTTATTGTCCTCCAAATGAGCACGTGTTTTTAAAAAAAAATGTTATTGCAATGTAAACATTTGTCTGTGGAATTTACCAAAAGCAAAACAAACAAGCGGCTTAAGGGAGACGGGGATTGGTCCTCAATAATAGCGTAGGTAGAGTGGGAAGAGCAATGAAAACGGCAAAAACATTACTCCCCTCCTTAGGCCCAACCACCGCCAGGGCAGATTGCACATTTGGAAATAATGCAGTTACATTGTGAGCATCACAAAAGGGCACAATGGCGTGTTTAATTAAGTTTAAGGGCGTTTACTTCAGTGTGTGGTGTAAGCGCTATGTGTGTAACATTCAAGGTGCAGTAAGCGCTGTCAGATAGTGTTGTGTGTGTATAAAGACGTGAGTATATTAAGCTCAATGCGTTTGACACCGATACTGCTGTGGTCGCAACGTGAAGAAAACATAAACTGCACTCATCATGGCGTATTTACCACACAAGAACTGCAAATAAATATATTTTTGAACAGGTATGCACTGCACGCAGAGAGTTTAAAGCATAGCATATAGTGAATGCAGCTTGACTAACAAATAGGTGCTGAAAATACGCAGTGGTTACAGGCCAGAGCACTGTCCATTTAACGTAAATTATACTATGCTCTATATGTTTCCTAATATGTTGCACTGTGAGTGCCACATACCTAGTGAAACCTTGCAATATTTTACACAAGGAAAACCACACAGATGTAGTAAATGCAAAGTAGTTAACAATTTAAAAGACACACAGAAGTTGAACAGTGAAAGTACCTTGAGACACGAGGGGCCATATTTATACTTTTTGATGCACAACTGCGCTGACGCAGTTGTGCGTCAAAATTTTTACCGCCGTCTAACGCCATTCCTACTTGCCATGCGGTTGCCTTATTTAAGGAATGACGTTAGCTGGCGCTGCGGACTGGTCTGAGTAAAAACAAATTACGCACACCAGGGAGTGCCGGCGTAGGGGAAAATGGGGGTTGTACATCAAAAAATGGTGCAAGTCAGTCCTGAGGCAAAAATCAGGCCTCAAACCGGACTTGCACCATTTTATGACGCACAAACCCCATTGAAATGACTCCTGTCTTGGCAAAGACAGGAGTCATGCCCCCTTGCCCAATGACCATGCCCAGGGGATTTCTGTCCCCTGGGCATGGTCATTGGGGACCGTGGCATGTAGAGTGGCCCAAATTAGGCCCCGTATGCCACTTTAAAAAATAAAAAAAAATACTTACCACAATTTACCTGTACTGGGATGGGTCCCCTCATCCATGGGTGTCCTCCAAGGGTGGGCAAGGTTGGCAGGGGGTGTCCCTGGGGCAGGGAAGGGTACCTATGGACTCCTTCCGAGCCCACCGGTTCCTTAAAGCCTGACCCAGGCGTTAAAAAACAGCGCACGTCAGGCTGTGCACTGTTATTGAAGGCCCACCCCCTCCTGTGCGTCAAAATGACGCTGGGGTGTAAATAAGGCGCACAGGCCTTAAAGTAATTTTTTGGACGGGAACGCCTATCTTGCATATCATTAATGCAAGGCAGTTTCCCACCTCCAAAAATGACGCACGCAGTGGAATTTCTACATCCGTGGGGTCGGGCGTCAGCGTTTAAATATGGGGCAAGGTTTGCGCTGCATGTGCGTCAAAATTTTTGATGCACATTTGGCACAGACAGAGTATAAAAATGCCCCGAAATGCTTAAAATACCATCATGTTGGAGCTTAATTTGCTTTCACAAAAGGCCATTGAATTGGTAGGGGGTGCAGCGATCATGTATGGACTGGAGATCACACATTAAAGCTATTTGAATGCATGATTACCTGAAGCGGATTGGGGGGGTTGGCACAGTCTTGTGGGTAGAAGATGCCAGGTCAGAGGAATGTCTTGTGGCAGGCAGGAAATGGTAAATCTCAGTACACATGAACTGCATATTCTATAACCAAATAAAAATTAGACTTACTGAAGACTGCACACTTTTAAAAACGATTGTACATTTTTAATCTGTGTTTAACTTGGTGTTTCTTAAAATAAAAGTGATCAGAACAGTAGTTTATTGCTCCATTATGATGTAAAAAGTGCCCTTGAAATGATAAAAGCTTCTGTGCTACCGAAAAACAGTTAATATGTGTCCATCGGTTCTCTTGAAGTGCCCTGGAGTTCATACAAGCTTTTGAAAACAAAGTTTTGTGACAGTGGTCATTACGATTTCTAACCACATGCTTGTGTCCGGATAAGGAAAGAAATTGCATGCTGGCTGTCAAACAAACATACCGAGAACAGGTGCCCTCGGGGAAACCACATTTGAAGTTTGATCTCTGTCTTTGCACGAACAGCAAGTGGTACGAGATGAGATTTACAGCCTATTTACACAAAAGCTCAGAAGAGTGAAAACACAGAGTGCTCGCTTCCAAAAATGCGCTGGGCTGGCCTGAAGGATGCCAATGCCAATCTGTCTTGCTTGGCTGTTTAAGAATGGCTTAGGAATATATTAAAGGCATTTTGCAAGTTTTTATTTGCTTAACTCTGGTTTGAGGTTGTTTGTAATTAATGCTATTTGAGCCGCAGTAGAACATGGCAAAGAAGGGATTTGAAGAGGATCACATACTTTGGTTAAGTGATTAGCGAGGATTAAAACCCATGCTTAGTGGGACCACACTACCACCAAACCACTTGCCTACAATGAAACTAACCGTGTGCACGCTTTCCACATCACAGCATCTACTAGTCGCACCTTCCTTTATTGCAGCACATTTCAACAAGAAACCTAAGCTTTCTAAACCAAAAGGAAACTTAAGACCAGTACAAAGGTGCCAGATTTTTTACATGTAAAACTATACATCCCTTTAGATAGGTCAGAGTTCACCCAGCTGATCCAAATATGAAAACACAATTACTCAAAATAGAAAGGGACATAAATACAAAAGTAGCCCAATGTAGCACAACCGGGTGCAGCCCTCCACCAAAGAATGAGTGCAGCAGAACACAACTCTTTCCTTGCACAAAAAGAAGCAGGCGATGTTGAGCACGACTCAGGGGCACACCAGACGCAAACAAATGCGAACCTCAAAGGAAGAAGACACCTGAAAGCATCATAGGAAGAGAGAGGCAGAGAAAATACAGAAGTCCTACAAACACCCAAAGTGTGCAAAACCACACAGAACACAGCTCTGGCAGCATGCCTCTCATCAGCAAAGTCTACCATTGCGCTGTCAAGGCTCTCTAAGTCCGGTCCACTGGCATCTGATAACAGCACTGTACCAGCGCTTCATCACAAGTCCGTGAGACCATGAATCAATAGTGAAGCTAGAATGAGAATAAACCACCTAATGTCACCTGTTTTCACGGTTTCCTCTGTCTGCATGAATAAAACAATCATGACCACCTAGAAAGGATGTTAAATTGGATTTTCCTAATGTAGTGCTGCGAGGCCACAACGAAGAATGTGAGCTACACGAGTGACTGAAACAGCGTAATGTGCACCATTTGAGGGGTTGAGGTTGGGGCGTCATGGTTTGTGTTTTTCAAAATCTCATCAACATGTTCAGCCTGGAAGCCTGATTGCAAGGGGCAGAGGGTCACCCAGCCTGATACACAGCTGCATTATATCCCTCCCTCATTCTGAGCTGTATTAGAAAGCCGGAGGGGCAAAAGTCATGCTCCTTGAATTCTGTGGCTAGCACAGTATGTCTCTGTCCTTACCCCGGTCCGAGGTCTGGGGATATTTCTGGAATGAGCATGTGAACAGGGGTTGCAGACCCTGAAATGCTTGCTTCTCAGTGGCTTTTATCCGTGGCCTGACTGGACAGCTGACCGGAGGTTAAAAAAGCCCATGCAGAGAAATGAGAAGAGACCCTAAACAGATAAAACACTCAGGCCCTCATCACAACCCTGGCGGTAAATCCCGCTTTCCGCCGTGCAGAAGACCTCCAACATACCGCTGCAGCTGCGGAATTCCGCTACAGGTATTACGACCAACAGCTCAGAATCTGCCTCAATACAGACACCCACACAAGTCCACCACACCAAAAGGTCAGTGATAAACTGGCAATACCAAAACCTACACCGTCACGCCAACAGGAATACGCCCACACAATCACGACCCATGAATCAACGCGGTGGTCTTTCAACTGAGGTAATCCATTGGTGGTACACACAGCCGCGCTCAAAATACACACACATTTACAAAACACAACCACATTGGACAATTTGAAATACACACACCTGATACACATACACACACCACACCCACACACCCAATCCAATATAAAACACACACCCACATCACCCACAAACCCTTACAACTAAAATTGAGAGACACTACCTAAAACAACACCAGCATCCACAGACACACAACACCGTCACTTACACGACATCCACGCACCACAAACAACACACACCAACACATCCCCTCATACATCACACACACCACATCATGGCACCTCAAAGACACCCCAGGTTCTCTGAGGAGGAGCTCAGGGTCATGGTGGAGGAAATCAACCGGGTAGAGCCACAGCTATTCGGATCACAGGTGCAGCAGACATCCATTGCAAGGAAGATGGAGCTATGGCACAGAATTGTCGACAGGGTTAACGCAGTAGGACAGCACCCAAGAATACGGGATGACATCAGGAAGAGGTGGAACGACCTATGGGGGAAGGTACGTTCTGTGGTATCCAGATTGCTGTACAGAGGACTGGCGGTAGAGCCCCACCCCCACAACTAACAACATGTCAGAAGAAAGTCTTGACGTTCATGCATCCTGAGGGCCTCGCAGGAGTAGCAGGAGGACTGGACTCTGGTAAGTCAAATCTTAACTACCATATCCCCCTACCATACCTGCATGCCATCACATACCCTCACACCCATCACCCCAACAACCCACAGATACCCCACTAACACAACCCACACATCCCAAAACGAAGCCCTGCATGTAACACCAATGAATGGACACCCATCACCAAGACATGTCCAGTAGAGAGACTCACTCATGCCCCAAAATCAGCAATTATACAAGGGCCACAGCAATAATGCAAGCACAGGAGTGGAGGGTCACTCACCCATAGCACAAAATGGCACACACAGATACAATAACTATGCATTCACACCCCAATAGGACCCCTACCCAATGTCACCGGACAGGAGGTGCCAGACATATCCAGTCCCTCCACTGAAGAGGCCCACAGAGATAACAGCAGCTCTGCATGCCTGGATCAAGATGACCAGCCTGGCCCATCATGGACCTCGGGACAGTCGGTTCCCCTGACACAGGCACAAACCACCACTGAACCTCCCCCCTCAGGAAACAGCACCACAGCACCCACACAGCGTGCCCATCCCTCTGTCCCCAGTACACGTCAATCAGCAGTGTGTCCACCACCACAGGGAACCCAGGCAACCCCACTAACACAGGACGATCAGGGACCTGGGGGCAGTGGCAGTGGGCACACAGTTCAGGGGACAGAGGCACAGGATAACAGGGAAGCTGGGAGGACTGTTGTGCGACAGGGGGAGGACAGGCCCAGGGAACTGGCACTCCACGAGGCACTCTCCAGGTTCATGGGAGCTTACCACCAATCCCAGGAGACCATGGGCACAGTACTGGCCAAGTTTCAGGTGACCCAGCGGCTGCAGGAGGAACACTACCTGGGGATCAGGGAGGACTTGAAGTCCATCAACATCACCCTGGTCACCATTGCAGGGGTGCTGGCTGACCTTGTCAACACCAGCAGGGACACAGTGGAACACCAACGGGGCCCTGACACTAGCCTGGACTGTGAACAGCCCTCCACCTCTGCCGGCGCTAGTGGACAGGAGGCACTGCCACAGGACCAACAGGCCACTAGCACCTCAGCCCCTGCAGATGGAGAACTACCACACAAACGGTCCCTGAGATCCAGGAACAAGACAGAGAACATTTCCAAGACCCCTGCCAGGAAATAAGACCCCCCTGAATGTCACCCTTCTGTCCCACTTTGTCACCCTGTCCACCTTAAACTGCTATTGCTCCACTTCCTATGCCCCTTTGGACAATGCACCAGTGAAACAAATAGACTGGACTCTGACATGGACATTCCCCCACCATCACCCCAGCCCATTTTACAAACCCCTCCACTTATTTGCACAGAAATAAATACACTTCAATCACAAAACAATCTGAAGTCAGTCTGTGCTTTCACGAATGTGTAATTGCAATATCTATGGAATATAGCAATGTCAATGTACTTGTCCAAATACCAATGTAACACAGCTGTAGGCCAGCAGTAAGCATAGCAGAAGCCACAAAGTGTACCCAGATCTGTGAAATGGAAAGCCAAAGTGACAAGTCACTTTCCATACACTGAGTGAAAATGACAGACTTATGCTAGCTCCAACAATAGTGTGAGATGTGGGAAGCAGTTACATCTTTTTACCTGTGTCTCACTGGAAGTATTGCATGATGATTTTGTTTCGGTTGTCCACATACTCTTCTTCTGCCTCCACTTCTTCACTGTCCACATGGTCCACAGCTGCCACAAGACCCTCATCTGGCCCATCCTCCTGCAGAAAAGGCACCTGCCATCGCAAAGCCAGGTTGTGCAGCATACAGCAGGCCATGATTATCTGGCACACCTTCTCCGGAGAGTAGTATAGGGATCCACCTGTCAGATGGAGGCACCGGAATCTGGCCTTCAGGAGGCCAAAGGTGCGTTCTCCTCCTAGTTCGCCCATGTGCCTCATTGTAGCGTTCCTCTGCCCTTGTCCTGGGATTCCTCACTGGGGTCAGTAGCCATGACAGGTTGGGGTAACCAGAGTCACCTGCAAATGTCGAGGGACCACTGTTAGACACACACGAACTCTTAGGGACAAGCCCATACCCAGACACCTATGTCAACTGTATTGGGGCCTTGGGCTCACCTATTAGCCACACCCGGTGCCTCTGAAGTTGCCCATCACATAAGGGATGCTGCTATTCCTCAAAATGTAAGCGTCATGCACAGAGCCAGGATACTTGGCATTGACGTGGGAGATGTACTGGTCTGCCAAACACACCATCTGCACATTCATCGAATGGTAGCTTTTGCAG